>NC_084759.1:89135388-89457888 GCF_028858725.1 Colius striatus
ACGGGCTGGAGGGTTGGGCAGAAAAAAATCTAATGAAATTCAACCAGGGCAAGTGTAGAGTCTTGCATCTGGGAAAGAATAACCCCATATACCAGTACAGATTGGAGAATGAACTCTTAGAGAGTAGTGTAGGGCAAAGGGACCTGAGGGTCTTGGTGTACAGCAGGATGAGCATGAGCCAGCAATGTGCCCTCATGGCCAAGAAGGCCAGTGGCATCCTGGGGTGTGTTAGAAGGGCTGTAGTTAGCAGGTCGAGAGACGTTTTCCTTTCCCTCTACTCTGCCCTCATGAGATCACATCTAGAATATTGTGCCCAGTTTTGGGCCTCTCAGTTCAAGAAGGACAGGGAGCTGCTGGAGAGAGTTCAACGCAGGGCCATCAAGATGATGGAGTGGAGCATCTCCCTTATGATGAAAGGCTGGGGGAGCTGGGGCTCTTCAGCTTGGAGAAGAGGAAACTGATCTCATTAATGTTTACAACTATGTAAAGGGTGGATGTCAGGAGGATGGAGCCAGGCTGTTCTCAATGATGTCCAATGATAGGACAAGGAGCAATGGGTACAAGCTGGAACATAAGAGGTTAAAAAAAAATACCAGGAAGAACTTCTTCACTGTGAGGGTGAGGGAGCACTGGAACAGGCTGCCCAGATGGGTTGTGGAGTCTCTTTCTCTGGGGACATTCAAAACCCACCTAGATGATTTCCTGTGTGACCTACTCTAGGTGGTCCTGCTTCTGCAGGGGGATTGGACTAGATGATCTTTCAAGGTCCCTTCCAACCCTTAAGATTCTGTGATTATTTAAGAAGGCAGATTGGAGATGTAAGAGGAGGTGGAGGAGTGGTATAAATGGAAGTAATCACCTAGACTCCACAGTCTGAGAAGGAGGAAGGAAGGAAGAGAGCCAGACTGGACATCCCTCTGCAGCCCATGGCAAGAAGGCAAGCTGTGCAACCTATGGAGGGCAATGGCAGGACTGAGAGCTGCCTGCAGCTCCGTGTGAGTGCACCTGGACAGGCGAGAGACTGTGTGAAGAGGTGGCCATGGTGCAGGCCGTGCTGGAGAGCCTGCGCACCGCAGAGCAGACCCATACGAGAGGCTGAGAGGAGCTGCAGCCTTTGGGATGAACGCATGTCGGAGCAGCCCGTGCAGGACTGCTGGATGTGTGAGGGACCCAGTGCTGTGACAGAGAGGGCCAACAAGGAGCTTGTTTGCTTTAAGGAGAGACAAATGGCAGGAGCCATCCAGAAAGGACTGACTGAAACCCCCATTCCCTCCACCTCTGAGCTATTCATGGGGGAAGGAGGTAAAGACATGGGATCAGGGTTCTGAGTGAGGAAAGAGGGAAAGCTGATCTTAAAGTTCTGGTTGTGCTATTCATCATTGTGTCAATCTCTGTTTCACATTTATTATGGTTTTGGTTGGTGGTGGATTAAATTAATCTTTGTTTTTTTCCCCAAGTTGAGTAATCATGTCTGTTTTGCCTGGGATCATAAGTGGCGAGTGAACCCCTCTTGTCCTTAGGGGCTTCCAAAGGCCTTTGGTACTTAAGACTGAGTGTGGTCCTTTGTTTCTAGATGGCCCTAAACCATGACACATTGTAAGACAAATCCACCACCTGCTATGAAGTTTGGAAGACTACATAAAATTTAATTTATGTATTTTACCATCTTGTCTGACAAAGGAGCATCACAGAAGAGAACAAGCAATTAAATGTGTAACTTTTGTGGCAGGGAGAAATGTATCTAATTTATGGCAGAGAACTAATAAAATTGTTTAACTTCCAAATAAACAAATTCTCCCAAGAACTGTGCAGTGACTTAATTTTTATGGCTTTAAGTGAAATGACTGTAGTTCAACAAGTTGACATACCACCACCCAATATAAAATACAAAGTTCCGGAAGATCTGATAAACCTGTCTGGTAATACTAATATGGACAAAGGTCCAGAAATCCTAAACCCACCAGTCAGCAGCTATTTCACTTGCGGATCTTTAGCTGGCAGAACTCTATCAGGAGCAATATCCCGCCACCATCCCAGGTGCACAGTAACATGCAGGAGCATCGTCTGGAGAGACAAGATGTAGTGGTCACTAACATACATTGTCATGTCCAAGTGCCTCTAGTGCTCCAGACTTGCTATCCAATTGGTGTTGAGACCCAACAAACCAAATCCTGATGTTCTTTAGTGTCATGGTTTAGGCCCATCTGGGAACAAAAGACCGCTATTAGCCTCAAGTACCAAAGAGGCTGAGAACTGCCAAAGGGCAGGGAGAGCTTAATTGCCGCTTAAGGTTCAGGACAAAACAGAGCAGGCCACTCAGCTTGGGGAAGAAAACAGAAAATAATTTAATGCAACATCAACTAAAACATAACCTTAAAACCCCAAAACATAACCAAAATGAAACAACACAGAGTGGTACAACAATGAAGAGTCCGACGAGCCCTTTTAAGAACACCTTCCCACACCTCCCCTCTTCCTGGTCTCAGAGCCCTGATCCTGGTGCTTTTACCTCCTCCCCCCCTGAACGGCTGGGGGGGGCGGGGGGGGGCAGGGAGTGGGGATTTCAGGCATCTATTCTGGATAGCTTCTGCCATTTGTGTCTCCTCAGGGCAGGTGGGCTCTGCACCCGTCCTCCCTGCAAGTCCGTGGGGTACCTGACACACATGGCAGCCCTGCACGGGCTGCACCGACGTGCATTTATCCCAAAGGCTGCAGCAGCTCCTCTTTGCCTCTTGTGTGGGGCTGCTCTGGAGCCCGCAGGCTCTCCAGCACGGCCTGTGCCATGGCCATCTCCCCACACAGTCCCTCGCCCGTCCGGGCTCACTCATACGGAGCTGCTGGTAACTCTCAGTCCTGCCACGGGTCTCCATAGGTTGCAGGGGTTCAGCCTGCATTCTCAATACGGCTTGCTGAGGGATCTCTGGTCTATTGCTCCTCCTTCCTTCCTCCTTCTCTGGATGAAGGGCCCGCATGGTCGCCTCCATCTTGTATCACTCTTACACCTCCTGCCAGCACTTCAAATTCCCGTCTCTAAATAGTGATGGCAGAGGTGCCAGATTGGCCCAGCCGGGTCGGAGTTTGGTCTGAACCCAGGAGCAGGGGGAGAGTCAACAAACTCTTTACCGGGTCTTCACTGCAACCCGCTGCCCCTGTTACCAAGCAAAAGCTGCTCCTTGCTAAACCAGGACATTTAGAAGTTTCTAGCTGGGCAGGAACCATCTTTAAAAAAGGAGCAGAGGGGGAAAAAAACCCAAACAAAACAAGTTAGTGCCAGAGGAAGCCTGTAGAATGGGCTTGAGTTTTGGGATTGTGTTGGCAGGGGCAGGGCAGTCACAGCACTGCTTTGCAGCCACTGCACTCTATTGATTTGGGTACAGCCCCTCATGGAACCCAGAACATCAGGGTCGGCACTTCCACCCCTTTATAAACACAGTACTTCTGTAGGACAGTATTTTTCAGATATACACTAAAGATGTATTAATTGTCATGACTTGGACTATTGTCTTTCTATCCAGAGTTAAGGGACCAGGATCCCTGATAAATAAAAAAATCCCTGCTTGGCATAATGCACACGGCAGTACTCAAAGGTAAGACACAGCAGGGGCTTTTGAATCTCATGTGAAAGTTTTCATTGTGCAAGTCTTCAACTTGCACAAAGACAAGGGGATAAACAACATCTTCAGCCCTTTTGCACGAAGGTCTGGCTGAAGCATTTTCTGGCATCATGCTTCACCAGTATGAAGAAGCGGGGGCCTGGCAGGAGGATTGCTTCCCCAATTTTGGCATATGGGAACTGAAACCACATGTGGAAAGGAAAATGCAAGGAGATGGTTGTAGTAGCTCAGACCTGTGTTAGGCAACAATGGGCTCTCTCAGGAAGGCACTTGTCTTACAGCTCATGAAGGGAGGTAAAAAAGGGGTTTATACCACCTCCCAACACATCTATGAGATGTCTGCACTGTCCAGCCATCTGTTGGACACCAAACCAGACACGAGAGTGCCTTTGAGGGGCTATAGGGGTCTTACTTTTTTGAAACAGCAGATCATTCATATAGATAGGTCTGGAAAGGTGGGTGCAGTGTTGGAATATTCTATGACTTTCTTTGACTTGGTCCACCTGTACTACCATATCACTCCTTTCCCCAAAACAAGCTACAGCCGTTAGATCAAATACAGAGATGGCATCACTTTTTTTCTTCTTCTTTTTTTTCCCTCCATTGTGGTGTAATTGCAGAGGCTGTACACACAGATGAGTGCTATTTACAGTTCTCATTTAGATTCAAGTACAGTGCCAGTAACTGTTAGCAAGGGTTACCCAACCTTGCAAAGTCTACTTTTTCTCTCATTTGCTTTCCAAATGAAGTCTATGTTTCAGTCCTTCGATGGGGAAAACCAACCAACCTATTGCTCTTTTTTTCTTTCTCCCCTCAATAGTGAACCCCACCCTTGATGCAAGGATTTCAAAGACAGACAAAGTGATGGGGTTTTTTTGTTACAAATTTTCTCAGACAACAAACACGCTTAAATGCCAAAATGCCATCTTCCATTTTCTGTTATATTCTTATAAATCAAGTTTTGCAAATATTGTTTTGCAAATTTGCTCTCAAGAAAAAAAATAATCTAAGCTGGTGTATTTCCTTTGTCCCATTTCTTGCTTTCTGTTAAAGTTTGAAATTTGCTGTTATAACTTCCTGGAATGGGAACAAAAATGATTCAACTTATTGCTGGGTTGGAGAGTGAAGTGTTTGATGGGAAAAGGGCAGGGAGATAGCAAGAGCAAACAAGGCAAAAAACCTTGTATTTACTGAATCTGTAACTTTCAAGTGTCCAACCTACATCTGATATTGCCAGCCAAGCCAGACATTTCTACATTTTCTTTTGACATTTGAAGATTAAGTAAATCATGTTTACATGCGATAGTACCAGCAGACACTCGGCTCCATTCTCTCCCCACCTCTTCAGGACTTGTCGCCAAAGGAATACCGTGGAAACAGCATCGAGGAGATGTCAGGGAATATGTGCCCAGACAGGAGGCTGCTGCTATTAATCTTCTGATTTAAGGGAGAATTGAGGTAATCTCCAGCCCTGTGTCCCTTCTATACTGGGAGCCTGCTGTAGGCCTGCATGCGTGTGCAAAGCTGAGAGATATGTGCTTATTATCTCTAGATTTGAATTTTATTTGTCCCTGAAAATTTTAGTAAGGGTACAATTAGGGATACCAGTTAATGACTGCTGTTTGTTTTATAAAGTAAACATGGAGCAATGGACTTTAAGTATAAAGTCCATAGTGCTTTGCTGAGGTCTATTAGAAAAGCACTGAAAGTCTACTTAAAAGTACTCCACTTTCTACAGGATTCTTAAATATATTTGAGATTGATTTGCACAAGCAGAATATTGACATTGCTTTTATTTGTCATTTACCTTTCAATTCTGCTTCTTGTGCCTACAAGTTCATTTCAGCAACTGTTCTTGATGGTAGGCTACAATGAGATCAAGGCTTTCTTCTTTCTGAGGATTCCCATCCTACATGACAAATGGAAACAGATACATGCCAGATGTGGATGGAGAGAGGAATGGAAGGGAGGCAGGGATGAAGGGACAAAGGAAGGAAGGAAGAAGAAGACAGAGAGAAAGGAGGAGAAGGAAAGGAGGAAAAGAAGACAGGGAAGGAATGGAAAGAAAGAAAATTAAAAGAAAGTCCACACTTTTTTATAACCTTGATTTAACATCCAGTCTGAGCCAAACCTGTTTTACAGAATATGTTTCCTTGGGGACTTATAATGCAACTACTACAGAGAAACCAGCATGATCTGATACAGCATGAACTATTCAGCAGCCTGCTAAAAATACAAATAGCTTGCAACAATACAAGAATCAAGATATAACTGCCTGGAATGTAAGATTATAAAATGTGAGATTATAAAATATCATGATCCAGATTGAAACTCAATATTTTTGTTGCGGTTGTCAGCAAAGGCACACAGACTATTGGAAAATGGTTAGTGCATTCCCTGCAGTTGCTAACAGCAGCTTTTAGACAAGGCAAGCAGTTGCTAGTTTAAAATAAACAAAAAAAAATGGGGAGGGGGGAATGTTTTGATATCAGTCCAAAATGTTCAAAAATAGAAAAGCAAGGAAGCAGTGGGAACTAAGTAGTGAAAAGCCAGTCCTGGAAGGGTGAAAAAAGGCAATTGCAGCCTGTAATGCTGATGTTCCAAAGGCAAAAGGTACATTACCCTTACCCACAGGGGTCTCCAGAAGGTACTTTGTTGTAAGGCAATGCCCTTGCAAATCCTGTGGTGCCTAGGGATTGTAGTATTTAAAGGGATTTGCTGTCAGAAACTCTCTGGTAATTTTATGTGCACAAAGTTAAATATCAAAGAGAGAATTAGACATCCTGTTAGGCTAGTCGCTGGGTTTAGTGAAGGTAAGTAGTAGCACTAAAGTATTGCTGGTCAGGTAAGCAGTTAAAAAAAATGGTTAGGCAAAGCACATGACTTGAGCACTTCCTCCAAGCAATTTAACACACTGTGGCCAAAATAATGAAATTCAACTGCCATTCATACTGCCACACAAAAGCTTTCTCCATACTATAGATATGAAAGCAAGTAAGATAAAAGGAAAGATGAAATAAGAGAAGAGGTGCTACTTACCTGTGTTATGTATTTTGTCTTTTTTATGGAGCCATTTGTAATCATTCCTAAGCATGGTTTGTATTAAGACTGGATCACAAGTAACACCTACCATGCAGCTGTTTTCATCTGGCTCACAGGTGTTTGCCTGGTGTTTGCCAAGAGCAGATGGATGCTTTTGAGGGAACTCTCAGAGCTGGGATGCAGAAACAGAGAGGAATAAAAGGAGAAGGTCTTTATTGTTCCTTACCTCTGTTACCTCCCTATTAAGCTTCCTGTCATGATCTAGGAGTCAACTTCAACAGAAATACAGGTTGGAAAACTCTCCTTGTTTTCCTCTAAGGCAGTGAAAAATGCAGTAATGAAAAGTGCAGGAGTACAGGGCAAGCTGACTAGAAAAAACAGAAAATTAACGATACCGCATGGCAATTAGGTAAAACCTCCAGCAACAGAAACTCAAGGTACTGTCTTTGGCTGTGCTGAGATTGCAGTCTTGTTATACTGACTGTGTATTCTGACCCCAAGGGCCATAAACAGGTGTGTTAGACTAAAAAGTTGTCAAATGCTCCCAAGGTTCCTGGCAGCATGCTTTTTACACACATCAAGGAGCCCTCCATATGGGCATCAAAACCCTTCCTCTGTGATGAAGAACTTAGCTCTTCAGCTCCCCACAGGCTGAGCAGCTAGCCTGACTTTTGAAAGCCTATGGTCCGTCATCATCTGCTCAGAGGCCAGATGCTAGATCCAACACAAGGTAAACCTACTCAATGCTGTCTGGACAGTAGGACTTTTGCCCATCTTGTAACATGAAGCCAGTGAAAGATACAGGCTGCAAGGAGGATGTACCATCACATCTTGCCTGCATTCTCCTGTGTGTCATAGCAGGAAAGAGAGGAAAGCCATGGGACAGGAAGGTGCAGGAGAAATAAACAGGAATTCACCGCTTGCACTACCAGCCTGGCACTTTGAGAGCCAAGTATGTTGAGACTTTGGCAGAGGAGTTTCCTCCAAGAGAAACAATGCAGCAGACACAAGTGTAACAAAGAGACCTTTGTGAACACAACTGGCCTGTAGCACAGGATAAGGACTTCTTTTCAGGCTGTCTGCCTGGAATACTGAAAAGGGACAACTTCTCAAGTAAGGATAATATGACTGAAAATCTCAGTATATCCCTGTAGCTTCCTGCCTGCACAACTGCTCAGCCGTGCAGCAACTTCTTCCCTCCACAGCAGGATTTGAGCAAAAGAGAAGAAGAGGAGATGGAAGAGGTCAGGCAGAACAGGCAGCTCTTTGCATGCATGCACACGTAGCACTGGCAGCCAGGAGAGGCCGGTCAGCTGCCTGGCCACTGAGTTTGAGAAGCCCCACAGCACACAAAGGTTGCACTGAGGCAACAAGGCTGAATTCATTGCTTTTGCTTTCCTAAGCCAACAACACACAAAAGCACTACCCAACTTTGTCCAATTGACTGATTCCAACTTTCCTGAAGAACTATGACAAAGTAGAGAAATGATCCTCAGTCCTTCCTCACACAGAAAAATGTGGATTTTTTCTGTGAGCTGGGGAGCTTAAAGCACCCCAAATTAGCACCATTCACGCTCTAAGCCAAGCACAGCATACCCAACACCGTCAGTGAGAGTGTTGCAGCCTCTCTTAACAATCTACAAAATGAAATTCAGTCACAGATTCTCAACACAAACTTATCACCAAACATACTTATTTCATCCGTGACACCAACCTTGTTGTTGTTGTTCAATAAATTTGGGCCATAGGCACACAGTTTACCCCAAAATATGCCAACTCCTTGTTAACCAACTTCACAGAGGATTTTTCTTCTTAAATAACTATGTCACCAAGCCTGTATTTTAACCAAAGTACAGAAATCATGTGTTCACCATCTGGATTGGAAGCCTGTAGTTGGTTTTCAGCTGCCATCAAAAGTTCAGTAATCAGCAATGCCAACAAGATGTCTCTGAATTATTCTTAGACCTCTACCAGCTTTATGGACACTATCATTAGAGAAGTGACATGCTAAATCTTGCATGCACAAGCATGCCTGCCAAACAACACATGTGGCTCCACTGAGCAACCATCCAAAATATATTTCAGTGCTGTGCCTTAGAGCAGGCCCTCAAGGACTTCTAGTCACTTGAAGGAGAGTAATGATGGCACTCATTTCATTGACATAAGACCAGGTTTGGCCTATCAAAGCAACTACTCTTACCTTTTACAGTGAACGAAGAACCAGAAGCTTACTTCAATACAGAAACCCAAACCAACGGTCTGTACTCACTGATTTTCACATACTAAATGTGGATCCACATACTAATGGGATCCACATGGAAAACTGACAAATATCTACAACCGGCATTAGAAGGCCATATGTTTTGAAAGACATTTCCTCTGGCATCTAACTTCCTCACTTTTAAACCCAAACCTGACAAATGAACAACAGCAAGCAGAACAAAAAAATCTGTAAGCCAGTCTCTGCAGTCACCACCATAATAACTGCCCTCTGAGCACCCCCACGGCAATCCAGGGAGCCTTCACATCCTCACTGTCGTTGATTTAAGCCCATCCAGGGACAAAAGACTATGATTATATTTAAGTACCAAAGACTTCAGAACTCCTGAAAGACAGGGAGGGATTAGTTGCCCCTTATGTGGGATATGGTTTATCTCGATTTCAGTAAGTCTCCCACACCATCCTCGCAGGAAAACTGAGAATATATGGGCTGGATGATCAGATAGTGAGGTGGGTTGTTAAACGTTTGAAGGGAAGAAGGTAGAGAGTTGTGATCAATGGGGCAGGGTCTAGTTGGAGGCCTGTGTCTAACGGAGTCCCTCAGGGGTCAGTGCTGGAATTGATACTGTTCAATATATTCATTAATGACTTTGATGAGGGAGCAGAGGGCACTGTCAGCAAGTTTGCTGATGATACTGAACTGGGGGGAGTGGCTGACACACCAGAAGGCTGTGCTGCCATTCAACGAGACCTGGACAGGCTGAAAGGTTGTACAGAGAGAAATCTAATGAAGTTCAACCAGGGCAAGCGTAGAGTCTTCTTGGAAAAGAATAATCCCATGTACCAGTACAGGCTGGTGAATGAACTCTTAGAGAGTAGTGTAGGGCAAAGAGACTTGGGTGTGCTGGTGAACAGCAGGATGAGCATGAGCCAGCAATGTGCCCTCATGGCCAAGAAGGCCAATGGCATCCTGGTGTGTTTCAAAGGGCTGTGGTTAGCAAGTCGAGAGAGATTCTCCTCCCCCTCTACTCTGACCTCGTGAGACCTCATCTGGAATATTGTGTCCAGTTCTGGGCCTCTCAGTTCAAGAAAGACAGGGAGCTGCTGGAGAGTGTTGACCACAGGGCCACCAAGATGATGAAGGGAGTGGAGCATCTCCCTTATGATGAAAGGTTGAGGGAGCTGGGGCTCTTCAGCTTGGAGGAGACTGAGGTCTGACCTCATTAATGTTTACAAATATGTAAAGAGTGGGTGTCAGGAGGATGGAGCCAGGCATGTCTCTTCCCAGTCATAATAGCACAGCTTCTTTAAATATTACTTTTCCAAGTAATTTTCCCTTCATTTCTAAGCTACTGTTTCATAAAGTGGTCCAAATTTTCCAATAATTCTCACTGATGATGCCAGTGGCATTCACAGAGAGGTGCTGCCCCAGAGTTCAACCTGTGATTTTTAGTGAGCCCAGTAATGCTCATTCTTCCTCTTCCCCCACCCAAAACTTGCAGCCACGACACTTCCTGTGCTTCTGCATATGAGAAAACGTCTGTTGGCCCTAAGGAAAGAGAAAAACCCTCATCTAGGGGCTTGCATCACTGCTTCCTTGCTAGCCTGTTTTGGCTACTACAAGGGAAGCATGGAGGGCTTGATGCTCCAGAATTAAGAATCTTCCTCTTCATTCTTGCCAGCAGAAAACACTGAGCAGCTGGTGCTGCTCGTAACAGATTTCTCCCTACAGTCAAGTGCTAAGACAAGTTTTAAGCTTTGAGGGAACAGCAGCGTTCACTAGAATAAAACAGAATTAAACTCTGTCCAACTTTTGTTTGTGAGAGCAGGCTCCTAAGTGTTCTCACTAGTCTGAGCTCTTCCACCCGCACAACTGGTTTTGGTTAACTGGGTCCTTAACACTCTCTTGGTTTATGCCAACAGAGTTTGGCCCAGAAAGTGCATATTATTGCAAAACTCACAGGCAGCAATTAGAAATGTCTAGGGATGGATAGTGTACCTTGGGGATTTTTGAGAAGAATTCCTAGGCAGCTCTTGTGCAGACATTGAAAGGTTCAGGGCAGCGGCATCATGCTGACAACTAGAGAAATTTTTGCATCACAGCATGTAGCTGTGGGAAAGCTCCCCAGACGCTTTTTGCACAGGAGGTGTTCGACAATGCCTGGGATGGGACATTGTAGGAGATGCTATATTAAATTTTCTGCCATTGTTTCTCATGGAAAAAGGAAATTAGGAGACACAAACTACTTCAGTTTCGAGGCTACAGTTACAGTTCACTACTGCTCAGACAATCTACCCATGCAAAAATACCGAGACTGTCACCTTTTGAATATTTATAAACTCTGTGGGTCACAAGCCAGATGAGAGCTACGTGTGGAACCTTGCAAATACAAGGTCCGGTGAGTGTGCAAAAGCATTTTTTGGCCCCATCACTCAGCCAGCAACTCTGCCAGCAGACCAAACAACAGTGCTTCAGGGCAGATTATTAAAAAAAAAAACTGGTCCTGAACCTTTTAGTTGCACCTGCAGTGTGGCACTTTCCAAATGAGTTGCAAGTGCAAATAAGACTGTTAGAATTTCTCTTTACCTGCCTTGCATGAAATTCAGTGAGGGGGCAGTCCTGGAAGGTGTTTGTGGCAGTTGCAGAGGGCAATCAGTCCTCAGGGTGAGAGTAGAGAGTTTGATCCCCTTTCCTTCCACTCTCTCCAGCAGGATGTCTTCATTTCGGGACGATGCATGTCAAGATTGGTACAGAGGAAAGGACAAAATCCTTCCTTGTGAAAAAGCTTGCTTAATGAGCCATGAATAGAAGATTTGTACCTGCCAGGAGTGCAAGGAAGAAAAAAAAAAAAAGGAAAACAGAAAAAATGTCATCCAAAGGACCTTAAAAGCTGTCAGCACACCAGCAATGAGTCACCAGAGCCTTGAGAAACACATTGCAGCCTCAGCACTGCCAGGCCAGGCCAGAGCAGGCACACTCACTGCTCCTTGGCCATGCAATGGTAAATGAAAGGATCCCAGTTTCTGACAAACAAGCTGTAGGCAGAGTGCCAGCCACCCAGTTTCTAAGCACCGAGAAGGGGGAAAGGCTGCTCCACAGAGAAAGGCTCAATCCTGGGTTGCTCATTGTGGGGACAGCTGAATGTGCCCAGGCAGGTGCCAAACCTTACCAGAGTGACAAATCCTAGCTTGCACAAGCCAATGAAGTTTACTTTTAGCAATCTTTGCCATCAAAGATCTCAAAGTATGTCAGAGCAGACAGCCACCTATTTAATAATTTGCAGTATGGTACCTAATCAAAGACACAACAGCATTTGTAATATGCCTGGACATTTAGAGAAAGGTGCTTACCAAATTTCACATGGTAGTGTTGCAGTCTGTAACTCTTTTACAACAGTGTGGGCAATATTGCCCAACAGTGCTCTTTTAAAATTCCTTATTCCTTGAAAAAAAATATTCAAGAGCCAGCTTGTGTAGTGCTGCCAATTTGCTTTTCCTCTGCACACAAATGAAATCGATGCTAAATTTCAGATGTTAATTTTTAAGTCTATTCCTCCCCCCAGTTTGTTTGTTTCTCGGATGTGTATAGGAGTGCTTTGAATTCTTTACTTCTTTTCTTCATCCACAGACCACCCATCTACTGCCTTACAGACAAGTACAATGTGTGTGCCACAGACTGAAAAGCACTTTCCTTTCCCTTCCAGAGTCTTAGTATTACGAAATGCTAAGAGTTAAGCTACAGCTTTATGTTAAGAAGGAGTAACTGTAAAATCCTACCTGGCAAGATACTTCTAACTGATCATAAAGATAGCAGTGAAAAAACAGAGGGGGAAAAGAATATTGCCTACTTCAGAGAAAATGCAAAATAAACTTTTTTCTCAAATCACACAGATTTTGTAGCTGCTTGTACGTGCAGGAGGGACCGATGCTGTCTCAGAAGATTGCATTGTGGTTTACTAAGCATAAGAAATAAAATTATTACTAGTCAGTTTGTTGGGTCTTGTCAACAAACACAAGCCTCACACAGTTGCTGCAGCCGTGAAGAAGTAACTTGGATAGGAGTCAAGGTCTGATCCTTTGTCACATCCTACAATTAATCTAGTCGCCTTGGGCTTGCCCAAGTTCCTGACCTTCCTCTCTGCCACTCCCCAATGCACTCGCATCATCTTTTCACACTACAGAAAGTCTGCTCGGGGGTAGTCCATACATTATGGATGATACATGCCTTCCTGTGCTGTGCTTAAGAGCCTTGGCGTTCAATGCTCAGGAAAGCTCAATACATGACCCCATACCCTTCTGCAACTAGCCATTAAAACACTTATCCTTCACATGAAATTATAACCTTACACAGCTCCAAAAATAGGCAGTGTCATCTGCTTTGGAGCTGTGAACCTTAAAGCATCAGTTGACTGAGCAGTGAAAAGACCGTTGTCCATTAATATGGAAAAATAATTTCCAGGGTGGAAGCTTTATGCAGAGTAACTTGGCCTAGAGATACCAATGTTCTATTTATTTCTTTCTTTTTAAAAAATGCTTCTGGTTTGAGTAGTGCCAATGCAGTGAATTTGCTAAGAATTAAATACCAAAATGTTTTTTCACCCCCTCATTTAATTAGTTGGTAGAACAAAATTTCAAATTACTGTCGCAACAGGCTTAAACAACACTCTGGAACTTGTAGATATTTATCACACGATCTAACAGTGGTTTGTTGACTGTTGACTACAAGGCTACGGCATGAAGTCAGAGATTTATTCTTTTAACATATGGACCCTAGGAACGAAAATTTCTCTTGCGCTTTGTACTCTGTGCTACAGTTAAGTGCCACAACAGTAAGATTTGTAAAGAAAGGAATTAGTTACCTGCGATTAAATCCCATAGTCTAGGTATAGATTTGAAATTTATGGAAATAAGATTATAGACATAAAAATGAGGTTGCATAGATCCAGATGAGCATTAACGAGTGTGAAGGCCTGTGAGAGTAATGCATTCATTATTTGACTATTATTACAACATATGTTTATCCTTAAAGAAGGCATCTGTGAAAGGTATTGCACAAAAGATTTAAGTCATGTGGATAGGTGCAAGTAGAAGAGGATTGGGTGGCTGAGGGACCAGGCTAAGATCAAGGAAATTACATCATTCCCAAATTCTGAAAAACTCAGTAGTGAATCCCAAGGTAATGGGGGAGAACTTCACCAGAAGACACTTTAAGAGAGGCCAACCCAAGGATGTGGCACTAATTTTTCTTTCTTATGATTTTGGAGGAGCTAACAACTTATGACACTTTTTGAAAATACAGCAAAAGACAGTGGTTTTGTTGGTCAGCTCAGGCATCACTCTCAGACCTCTATACAGAGACCCACCTCTTGTGGGACAAATTCAACTCCCAGAATTATACAGTACATTTTACATTGACTTATTTGCAGCAGCTTTTCCTTCTATTATGCCATTTTTGCTGCAAAGAAAAGCAGCAAAGTTCTTGGGAACACATGGCCTACTGAAATCTGGCCAGTAAGTGGGTGTATGTCTACCTACGAGAGTTGCCATTTACTCATTCATCATGGGTTTGTGTGGTGCAGCTTTTTTCTTGGTAACAAGGGGAGGGAGCTGCAGTGCTGTCCCTGTAAGCAGTTCTCGAAACATCTCCAGCCTCTGAGGTGGACCCAGCTCTGACTCAGACTTGCCAATCTGGCACCTCTGCCATCATTATTTAAGATGGGAAATTTTCACCAGAAGAAGAGGTGTAGGCGTGGTACAAAATGGAGGCAATCATGTGGACTCCATAGTTAGAGAAGGAGGAAGAAAGAAGAGGCACCATACTGGAGACCCCTCTGCAGCCTGTGGTGAGAGTACAGGCTGTACCCCTGCAACACAAGAGGCAGAGCAGAGCTGCAACCCTCAAGATGAATGCACATCAGAGTGGCCTGTGCAGGGTTGCCTGGCCTGTGAGGGACACTGCACTGGAGCAGGGAGGACTGGTGCAGAGCCTGCCTGCTTTGAGGAGAGAGAAATGGCATAGAGGAATGACTGACTGAAACCCCCATTCCCTGCCCCCTTGAGCCGTTCAGCAGAGGAGGAGATAAAGACATCAGGATCATGGCTCTGAGCCCAGGAAGACGGGAGGAGCGGGGGCAAGGTGGTCTTAAAAGGTTGGTTGTACTCTTCATCATTGTGTCATTCTGTCTTGTTTTATGCTTGTTGTGGTTTTGATTTTCATGGTTTTAGTTGTTGGTGGATTAAATTAATTTCTGTTTTCTTCCCCGAGTTGAGTAGTCCTATTTGTTTTGCCTGGGACCATAAATGACAAGTGAGCCCTCCCTGCCCTTAGGGGGTTACAAAGGCTTAGTACTTATGGCTCAGTGAGATCTTTTTGTTCCTAGATGGCCCTATGCCACTAAATCATTGCATATTGCCGGCACTCCTGGCAATCCCAGGGACAGTGTTCACAAGAAGCCAGGTGTGAATGAATTTTGACATGTGGAGTTTACTGAGGGCAAAGCATGGTAGCTGGCTTTAGACAGGAAGAGGAAGACCACCTGGGAAATGATAGAGAAGTCAGCTGAAGACTGACACCCTGAAAAATACTCAGCCAAATTATTAGACAATCAATCTATGACTCATAGACAATCTATGAGGATAACAAGGGGAAGGAAAACAGTCAATGTGGATTTGGGAAGAGCAATCTATGTCAAATCAACCAAACCTCCTTCTCTGGCAGCGTCTCAGGGTTGGTGGTTAGGGATATGCTGTAGGTCTTGGCTTCAATAAGATTTTTAGCAGTGTGAGGATGGAGAGGATTGAGCAGTGCTTTCATACACAAACTGGAATTCAAAGCATCCCTGATAAAATAAAACGAATTTGAAATCAGAAGGGTGAAACCCAGCAAGACAGACATGGAGGATGGCAACGAGGAAGGAAAACTTGAGTGTCCAGAAGGGCAAGCTGGCAATTTGGACTAGGGTGCTGCACAAACCCGTCCTGAGGTCAGAGCAAAGCAGGGAAAGAGCATGAATCGACAATGTGACACTGTTGGGAAAAAAGCAAATGTCATTCTGGGACATGCCAACAAGAACTTTAAACAATTGTTCCACTCTGCTCCTCAATGAGGAGCCCAGAGCAGCAGCAGTGCCCAGACCCTGGCACCAGGGTCTACAAAGGACATGGGCAGATGTGAGCACATAGGAAAGAGGAGCCAGAGAAGCTGCAGGGGACTGAAATACATTATTTGTGGGGAAAAGATGAAGGAGTAATTCACTTAGGCTAGCAAAAGGGTTCCACCAAAAATAATACTCAGAACAACATTAAATGCTGAAATTCACAGACTTGCTGGCATGGGGTGTCTATGCTGGGGACCTCCAAGATGCCTCAGGCACAGAAGTGAGGATCTGTTCGAAAATGCTTGAGAATGAGCAGTCTACCAGGGACTATGCAGATACATTTGGGCTTGCTTCAGAGTAGAGGATGGTCCCACTCATCTCTTGGGCCACCCATGTGCCCTCCCTGTCTATGTCTTCACAGTCCCACGCTCTTCTTGATCAAGATCCAAACTCACTTAAGCTACCAGCTTTCATGAAAACTCTGCTCTGACCTGTCATTGCTGGTGAAAGGAGCAAATGGGACTGAGTCTTGTGCCCTAAATGTCAATCTATGACTTAGGCAATGCCAAGGCCATCTGTTCCATGATGGGTTTTGGGTGTACAGGGTAAGGACTGGACTCAATTATCTGTATATATGCCACATGGCACGTCATGGGGGGTGAGTTGGAATGAAGCAAGCATACTCTACTGAAAAAAAAAAAAAAAAGATGACAGCAAATAATTTCTGGCTGTAAAGCAGAGGATATCTGCGGGTGGGTTAGCTTCATGAATCAGTCATCTGGGAAAGGTTGAGCAGGAGGTTATCGCTGTTGTTCAGGATTCTCTTTCTAGGAACACATGCCAGTCTAGAGGGTGAGGACAGGGTGCCTTCCTCTCAAGATCACTGGCTGGGGTTGTCTCTGCCAAGTACCATTCATTCTGGTGTGGGAAAGAGGAAATCATGTGTCCCTCTGTCAGGTCCCAAAATTGTGCTTGTTTGCCTTTGCAAAACCAAAATCCCACTTACTTTCCCTGTGCTTCACATGACATGTCTCTCTGCCTGGGTCTTGTCTGAAAAATCACAAAGCCACCATGAAATATGTTTACTTTGTGTCTCATGATAAAAGTGCATAGTGTGACAGTTTGACTGTGTGCCTCGCTTTACAGACAGACCAACATGTCTGGTGATTATCTCACTCGCATGCTGCTCCTTGACTGCTTTATACTGTCCTTCAGCTTTCCCCGACCTATACTCCCCTTATTCTTCTTGTAGAAAGACGTTTTTGACAAAGAGCTCAAGACTCCAGCCACCCTGAGTGCTGAGAGGTCCTAGGCCCTTGACATCTTCAGCATAGCCATTGAAGTGCTATAGGAAGCCTAGCAGGGCTGTGTGGACTGTCAAAGTCCCGGTGACAGACTTAGGACCTCACTGTGAACAATGGTACCCAGGGGAAAAAAATCTCAATCTTCACATCACATTGTCATGCCAAAATCTTTCCGTAAACAATTTTATGCTGTAAAATGTTACTATAAAAGAGCAAGAGTTTATCCCTCTAGCAATTGCCTCTCTGTCAGTGATAACCTCTGCATCTGTTTTCTGTATCCTTTGCTGAACTGCTGGCCAGAAGGTCACCACAACTGGTTTTACTACTGCTCTGCCAGACATATAAGGCATCTGGCATTTTGGTAGAACTTACAGACAGCAACACAATGCAAATAAATAACAAGAACTGAGCTCCCATAGGAGCCCAGGTTTCTCTAGAACTGAAAGGAAATTATTTCTTTGCTTTTCTTTTTTTTTTTTTCAAATTGATTTCTGCATTTTAAATCAACCTGCTGTTTCCAGACCTGTTTTCTGAGTAGAGATCCTCCATAATTCAGAACTGGATCACATCAGAGCTACACTTCCCTCTGATTCTGGTCTAGCCTGAGGCAGGTGTGAACGTTTCCTTTCTCTGTAACACAGTTCTTTCTTACCAGAATACTCATGACTTTCCATGAGCCCCACACAGCTGAGCAGTAAATCTGTAGAATTATGAGTTTACCCAGGGTAGGAATGTTTTTACCACCACTGGACGTGATTTAATGCTTGTCTGCTACATTTCTTTAGTTGTGCAAAACATCATATTTTACCGATAACACATCCTTCTGGGACCGTGCATCCCTTCGGATTCCCTTGGCGGGTTCCCATTCCCACACGAAGAAGGGCAGAGAGGAGTCATTTCCTCAATGAACTGCCTTCAGTCCTGCCACTTCTTCCTCAAAGAGAACAAGCACAGTATACTACCAGGGTTTCTGAGAATGGAAGAACAGCATGTGATAGTGCATTTAATGTCTGCTGCTTTTTCATGCCTTCCTCTGTGTTTGCTTCCTAGGGCTGTACACAGTCCCCAGCCAAGAAAAGATTTTGAATAATTCTCTAAAAATCCTCCTTCACTGTGTAGGGGAGCTAGTTCTGTGGAACAATACTGAGAAAGAAAAAGCTCTGTGGGCTTCCTAGTCAAAGGAATACTCTGCAGCTTAAGCACAAGTATGCATGGATGATAGAGATGAAAAGAAAAAACAGACAAGTATCTCAGTCATTCTAATTAACACAGATACCAATTCTCACAAAGTCCTTAGCTCCACTGATTGACATGCAATGTCAAACTCGCTGTGGGTTGGGAGCCTGCACAGCTGCTTTGACAGTCCTGGCAACACCATTGTGTTCATGTTCTGGGTTATGAAACACTGCGGTTGCTCCAGGCTTCATGGGTTTTTTTTGTTGTTGCATTACAACCATTGAACTCCACAGTACATCATAAAGAGGAAACACACAGGGGCCTAATATTCAGCAACTGAGGATCTCACCCTGTGCTCTGCATTTAATATGCCAGAAAAAATTATGAAGTTGACAGGCATATTCATTCCCCATTATGTGAGTCTTCTGTTCCCATATTGACTCTTAAATACAAGGCTTTCACAGATAGGAAAGTGCTGCCTCTCCAACAGTCATATACGTTGCAATTTGGGTTTGTTTTGGTCTTTTTTTAAAATGAAATTTTACTAAGGTCAACACATATTTTATCACAGACCTTTACAGAGTGAATACCACACATAAAATAGTTTTTATGTAAAATGACGTGTATTATTCATTTTCAACAGCTTTCTGAGTAACCTCAGGATTGAATGGTAAAAGCCTGTTGCCTAACGTATCTGAGGTAAGAGCTCACTGAAAGATAGAAGATTTTGCCACTGTTAAAAATGCTAGCTGATTACAACATTCAAGAACTTGTACACTTGGAGTCTAAAAACTTATGCCAGGCAGCCCTAGCAGGTTCCACGATTCAAGTAGCTGCATGGGAGATGGAGTTAATACTTCAGAGAAAAACCTCCCAAAGAGATGGCAGAGACTGGTGTCTTCTTTTTTTCTTTTTTTTTTTCAGCACAATATTACCCTAAAAGGATGAAAAGCTAGAGGTCTGCTGTAAGACTTAGAGTTCATGATTGTGCGTCTGTCATTAGGGAATCACACTTAGACAAATTAGAAGCAGGTAACGTCATCATTTCTGGCTGGACAGATGGATGACATTTATGGGTCTCTATCTTTCCTGGGAAATGCTGTCATGGATTGAAAAAAAAAAAAAGTTATAATTTATGTCCAATGTTGCCTAGTTAGGCTGGTCAGAAAAACAAGTCCTTACAAAACCCTGACAAAGTGAATACACAATTGAATATTTGTATTTATATGATTAATTGTTATGTTTTTGTGACTGAAAACAGGTTTCTGGCTTCACTTAATATTTGTAGTGGTTGATTTCAGGCAGAACAAGCCATTTTATTTAGTCACAAATGATTTTTTTTTCACTTCTTCTATTCATCCAAAACGCTTTGAATATTCTCATTTAGGGCCAATCTGAAACAAACTGTGTTTTAGTTCTTTCAGTATTGCTAATGAGCTGAAACCCCCCTCCTTATTAGCCAAGCTCTATTTGCAGGTCCCATGCTCTGTTTTAATCCTTCAAAGCCTCTCTATGTTTTCTAGCAGTTGTGGGTGTTTAGGGCAGAGCACATGTGTACATTTATCTTTAAAATAAATTCTTGCACAAAGCTTTGGTGTGATGGGAAAAGCTTTTTGATTTACGAGACTGAAAAGCTGCTTTGCTTTGTTTTGCTTCTTCAGTACCTGACAGAAATGTGAGCAAGACTAACTTGAAGAGGATATTTTATTTTAAGATGGGATTTTACTTGCTTTAGCTAACAATGTATAAGAAAAATCAAGTTTAAAGACGCATTTTCTATCTCTGTCTAAAATACAAAAAATAAAAAAAGCAAACCTCATTCTTGTTCTAGAAGTTTTACTGGTGTTACAGATTTTTTTTATTTGCTATTTCTTACACCTGCCTGTGGACTGTTGGGTGGTTTGAGTCCTTAATGGTTGCTTCCATAAAGAAGTAGTCATTGAGTTATGTGGGCACTGCCAGAAACTAGAACCAAAAATGTCACCATAACAGGAAACACATTAAGACTGGGACACCTCTTCAGCAGGGAAGAAATTCTGACTCAGAAAAAAGCAAACCATCTGACTAAGCATCTATGCCCTTCCAGCTGCCCCATGGTCACTCTCTGCTTTTTTGTAACATCATTACTTTTCCAGCTGTCTCATGTCTGTAGCATCTTCCAAGAAAGCAAAAAGCAGGTATATTTTACATTCATCAGCCCCAAAAGCCACATGAGAACTGAGTCAGCAACAAGGCTTTGGATCTCAAGAAGCTAATAAGCACCAGGCCAGAGGTTTGCTCACCCTTAGGTTACACAAAGATCAGCTAAAGACTGTCTTTACATCTATGACAGCAAAAGAGCAGCCCACATGTCCCTGGTCCTTCCCTCATGCACCAGCAATGTCAGACTGCAACTCTGCAGAGCAGGTCCCTTCGGTCACCTGCCTCCAATTGGGTGCTCCAAGGAACAGACCAACACTGTTGCAGGGTGTTGTAAAACTTGATCACACAGAAAAACACCCTTATAAACCAGAACAAGGCTGACGTTAAAAGAAGAGGCTTGGAGGATGATTTCTGTGAGAAGGGGAGTGTAAAAGAGAAATTAGATACGGTTATGTCTCACCTAACCTTTGATCCCTCCAGAGCATGTATTTTTGCAGAGTATTTTCCATGCAAAAAGTGGAAGGTGAAAGATAAGCAGTTTCAAAGCACTGGTGTCTGGCAGCATCTATGAGGAAGCTGTCCGTATGGAGTGTCCATCCCACTCGAGCAGCTCTGCTGGGAATGTAGATTCATTCACTCATCTCTTTCAGTAACAGATAAAAATGAGTGCTGAAAAACATGATATCTCCTAAATGGTGATTCTGACATGGAAAATACCTGATATGTGTGTGTCAGGTATTTCCAAAGAGATCACATTCCCTGAAATAGCCAACAGAAGTGGCAGCTTAAAATGTGATGGATGAACAACAGTAAAAGAAATAAAGAAGTAAAAAGTACATCTTCTTTCCTCATCTTTTTACAAAGCTGCTTATATAGATATCATTTCCTCTAACACCCTGCAAACTCCCATTTGTACGGATACGTGTTGTGGACAAGCATTTTTCTTTCTCTCCGTCTTGTCTTCAATGACTATAAGAGAAGTAAGAGTGTGTTTTCTTTTAATGAAGTTTTTCCTCCAGTTTGACTCCGAGGTTTACAAAGCTAAAACGTCTCCATTTGTCTTCTGTGTACTTCTACCTTGGCAACGTTAGCTGCTGCATGACAGCGTAGGCTCCCCAGTGAAATATGGTTGTGGCTCAGAGTTTACTCTCTTACAGAGCCACAATCCCATTTCAGCTACCAGTAAACTCAATGGGAAACATGTCAGATGCATTGGGTGCAAGATTTCCTTTATTTATCTTAAAAAGTAGTGAGTTTAACCCTGGTTTTACACAAGTCTGTAGCAAAGCTTTTGGTGCCTTCTGAAGGGCTGAGCTTTTACTCACTGTATTTTTTCTAATGCGCAGATGGGCAGTGTCCCTCAAACAGAAATCTTTATGTCCATACTGAGTCCTCTCCTAGAAAAAGCCCTTCCAGCATCCTCAAAGTGCCACACAGCTGACTGCAGGTAGGGAATTTATCTGCCGTTTCTTTTTATGACTCTCGAAACAGAATTTATTTTACTGCTTCAGAATTGTGCTGACTGCTCAGGGGCAGGAGAAGAAAAAGCCATATTGTCACCCAACTCAGCAAGCTTGGCTTTGGACTGATGCAGCAAGCACATAGTGACTTCTTGGAGCAGAATTGCACATGATCACTCAGCTGGATGAATGCACGAAACAGAAAAGTTGTTCTTGATTAAAAACAAATATTGAGCGTGGCATGAAAATGAGTAAGAACAAACAGATTAAGTGTGATATGTCTGAAGCCTTCCCACAGTATAAAAGCCATATGTGGGAGGCATGAGCCTAAAATTAAACTCCTAACAGCATGAGTTAAGGTTTTTGAAAGAGGCACCTGACACAATCAGAGGGGGAAAGTCTGAGTAATTGGCTCATCAAGGGAGTTTCTCACCACTTTCCCATGATCTGCACCTTCTTTCTTCTGCTGTGCTCATCCAAGCAGAGAAACACCATTCTGGGGTCAGACCAGACAAGCTGACTTACTCAACCCTCCAGCCCAGCTCCTCTAAAACTGTCCCTGGGCAGGGCCAAAGCAGGGAAGCAGCTGCGGTCAGCCCCAGCTAAGCCTCAGCCCATTCATCGCTAACCCATGTGCAGGCAGGCTGGAGGTGGTATGAATGCTCAAGTCAAGTCAACCCACAGCAAACTCCTTTTCCTATGCTCAGCCAGCTGAAGTCTCACACCACGAGCTCAGGCATGGGAGAAAGAAGAGTCTATTTTAAAAGCAGGCAACAGATTTTGTTAACATTCAGTCATATACTAATTGCAGCAAGCAACTGCTTGGAACAACAAGAAGTTAACACAGGGCCTTCCTCACAAACACTGAGCTACTAGTTGTTGTCTCTGTGGTTGTCATTGTGGGCTTTAAACTCAATGGCCTTGCAAGCAGAAAGGCGTGAGTGGCATATTTCTAAGCAACATAAATCTCAGCAATTTCATTCAATCCACCAAATTGTTCTCATTTGAGGCTCCTGCTTTTTGTTCTCTTATTAATGCTGCAGCCTTGGCTTTCACAAATAGCCTGCACTTCCAATAGGAGCACTGGCTGGCTTTCCTGGATGGCCAGTATCCTCAGGAGCCACATCATTCACCAGGAGCAAACTCAATAATAGAGTTTTGCTTTAGCTGGCAAAGTGCTAAGCTGTCAGTTTCCTCCCAATTAGTCTTTATAGACTCCAACAACAACTTCACTTTTCTTTGCTGAGGAAGAAATGAACCAGATTCAATCAAGGCAAATTTGTTAGTGACTAGGAAATCTTGAAGCTTCAGGCTCTTCCAGTAATGCTGAAAGTTGAGTCTCTGCTGCCCAACACGTCACCTGGCCACCAAGGCCTTTGCAGAGGAAGCCTGGCACAACAGCCCAGGGGCTTTTCCACTCCCTTTCAGCACATGTAAGGATTGAGGCTTCAGATACTCACATGGACACCCTTGCTCCCTCAAAGTCCTGCTGTGACCATGGAAGAAATTCCTGCTCAATAAATGGAGCATACAGGGCCTGCACATAATATCTGTTGCAAAGCAAAGGTCTAAATTAATTCCACTGAGAGAAAAGCAATAGGGAGACCAACCCCAAGTGGTCATCATCCCAGAATTTGAGCAAAACTTTCCAATCTTCTGCCACCAGACCCTTTACAAGTTATATAGATTTTCTCTTGTTTGGGGGGGCTTATTTTCTACTTAGGCAGTCCATAATGCACTTGGCCCTTGCCTTGTTGTTTTGGAATTAGCATGCTCCAAGCTGTGGTGTTCAAAAGGATGCTGCACAGCCATGGATAATACATGCAGTGCTCTGGTCCACACCCTGAGGCAAGATCAGCTGCTGCAGTTGGCTCCCATAACCAAATGCAACGAGTGGATTTGTTGTTTAAAACTATCGTCAGCCATCTCATGTCAGGCATGAAATTAATAAATGATTGCGAAGGGGACTTTTTCCTCTTCTCCCTCTGTGAAGGAGCTGTCTGTATGCAATGCTGCACCACTCCAAGGTGAATAAATTTTGGCTCGGTGCATTTTAGCCATTGGGGATAATAAACTCAAATTTCTTAGTCATCCATCTTAGCTCTTTGCTGATGTTTGGGCTTCATTTTCACTTTAGCCTATGTTCTGGATGCAAGCATGTGGGTCAGCAAGACCCTCCTACATGAGACCAGTTTCCTAAATGAGATGTTGTGGAAGAGCCAAGAGGTGAAATACAACCTTTATAGTAAAATTTCCATTCAATGCCCACACAGTTGTTTACAAAAGAATGTAATTATTATAAAATAATATAATAGATAGAAACAGAGATAGAAAAGAATGCTACATTTTGCATTGTTGCTCAGAGGCAGTGCTATAAACAGGGCCTGAAACACCACATGCAGTCTTGTTTCCTCCCAGTAGTTATGAAACAGTTCAACCTGAAGGTTAGAAGCACAGCCAGGAGATACTCTTCTTACAAGTGCCCCAAGAATCACTCTGCAAGGTAGTGTAGATGCAATTTGGAATACTAAGGAGTGAACCCTGGATTAGGTTTTGTTTATATCTTTTTGGTTTGGTTTGGTTTGGTTTGGTTTTTTTAACAAGACAGAGCAAATCTTGCCTTCAGAAGCACTAGGTGATCTTAAGGTGGTTGGTGGGTATTTCTGACTAGATCAAATATTCAGAAATAATCCACTAGCTGCATCTTACAACTGTGTAAAATGGCTGTGCCCTACATCAGCTTCATCTGGCTGCTCTTTACAAGGGCATTCTTTCAGGTTTTTAATTGATATGCAGACAGGTCATCAAGAACGCAAGAGTTATTTCAAACATCTCTCAGTCATGTCTGAGGGTGGCCACAGCAAAGGATTAAGGGAAAGGGGCTTTGAAAGATTTAACTGCTACTAAAAACCAGGAGCCACAGCATGATCCAAAAGCCAAAGGAATCATGTCATTTTTATCATCTATGTCACACACAGAATCTTCTAATGCAGGTGAGTGTAACTTTCTCCATGTTACATCATAGATCATAGATTCATGGAATGGCAGGGGTTGGAAGGGACCTCCAGAGATCATCTAGTCCAACCCCGCTGCAGAAGTAGGTTCATCTAGATCAGGCCACATAGGAACGTGTCCAGGTGGGTCTTGAAGACCTCCAAGGAAGGAGACTCCACAACCCCTCTGGGCAGCTTGTGCCAGGGCTCCCTCACCCTCACAGTGAAACAGTTTTTTCTTACGTTTAAATGGAAATTTTTGTGTTCCAGCTTCATCCCATTACCCATTGACCTGATGCTAGCCACCACAGAAAAAAGGGATGTCCCAACCTCCTGACACCCACCAGATGTATCTGAGTAACAGATATCATTGGCAGAAAACTAATCCTTTAAGCTGAATTTCCTTAGGCAGCAGAAGTATGTTACATGGCAAAACATGCAACCAAAGCATTGTAAATATCTGTTACTCACTGTGATCTGCTCTAGGCCAAGAGAGTAAGAAATGTTTTTCAAAAGTTATCCAGAAAGTATCGTTGATTAATGAATGCATTCCCAATAATGAGCTCTCCTGAGAGACATTAAAAAAAAAAGAAAAGTTTAAACTCATCTGATTGATTTTTGCTGACAAATTAGTAGCAGTCTAATGAAAAACAACTGTGTGATATGTATGATCCACTTTTCTTTAATTGTCTTATTATTGCCTTTGGGTTTCCCCATTGTATAGGGAACTTTTCCTCTATATTCAAGCTTTTAAGAGTCCTTCTCCACCAAAAAAAAAAATGCTTTTGAGCTGGCTACCGTAAGGGTGAGTAATTTCAATCTATCTTACTTGTCTTAGTCACAGTGGCCAGACAAAATTTGGAACCCAGAAGATTATTTAAACTTAAGAAGATAATAATGCCAGTTGATTTATTGATGGCATCTATTTATTTATCAAATTAGGCAAAAAGAAAAAAAAAAAACCCCCTACAACTATAAAGATCTGTTCTCCTGGAGAGAGGAACAATCAATATGAGGAAATTAGTTCCTTGCAATTCCTCTACCTTTCAGGCCAGCAGCTGTTCCCAAAGTACTTGGTGAGAGCTGTGCTGTCTTTCCATCCGCATCATCTCCTTCATTGGCAGTCTCTCTCAGAAACCTCAGTTCTCTCCCAAAAGCCCATCTATCCATAAAGTGCAAATTTTTGAGCTACCTGTGGCTCCACTGAGTGTCGTAACTGATATATCTGTTGTCTCATAAAGAAATTACATCACCTAAAACGTGCCTTCTGTTCTATCAAAAAGTCGCCAGGAATAGCCTTACGGAAATCTACAAAGTTACTTAAGACATCAAAGCAGTGGTATAGCCAGGTGTCAGCTCAGGCAAACTGCACTTGCTCAGATTTATTTTAGCCACATAAAAAGATGTCAAACTGCCCTTGCATGTGTGTGTGTTTAGAGCACTCTCCCACTAATATGCTAAACCAGTGTTTACATATTTTTATGAGCACACAGAACGTATTCTTCTGCAGCTACACTCATGTACACCAAATAATTGAGCTTGTCATCTTTTTTTTTACTGTTTTGCCACCAGACAGAAGCTTGTAGATGTTAAAAATCTGGTAAATCTCAGAAAAGAAGGAACTGATGAGTGCTAATGATTAAGATGCTTCAAGCTAGTGAGGAATTTGAAGTTGCTGATGCCAACTCAGTGTGTTTGGCAGGACAGGGTGGAATGGAGACCATGCACAGATGTTCCCCATCACAGGAACATTAACAAAAGACTGAAAGAGAAAATTCTTCTTCCACAGGACAAGATCACCTCTTACCAATACGGTCCTAACCAAAACTGTCCTCTGGGGAAGGTCCTCCTTCTGTTTCCTAGTCTGAAGTCTTTTGTGATGAGATAGTTACAACATTTTATGACCAGCTAATGTAGCCCAGGATGGTAAATGCCCATATTCCTCACTTTCCCACCATTTCCTTTCTCTCTCCTAAGGAATCAGAGCATGGACAAATCCCACTGACGTAAATGCCGTGGGGTAGCGAGCATGTTTGCCACCAGGCCATGCTCTGGAATTACAAGTATGCAAGAATTAGCATCTATAACTCTCCATAAACATTGGGGTTAATCTCCAGGGTTTACAAGACTCTTTAAATGTGTTTTAATAGGACAATATGCTATATACAGGACCCATCCAACTCTTCACAAATCAGCAAAGTTTACAAGAAGGTAAACTGAGATGGGGTAATAGTTCAGATGTACAGCCAGGGCTCTAATGAGAATGCCAAAGTCAAAGTAATAAATGGATTTGCAAGTTTAATACCTTCCCAAACGGCTGAAGAGCATTCCAAGTCTGGCAGGACAGTTGGAAAAGAAGAGCTGTGAGAATTACATAGTTCTCTCTCAAACTCTGAAGTCAAAAGAAATGGATCGAATCACCACACTTTCAGGGCAAGATGGTGGATTGATTTAGACCAGCGCTGCCCACAGAGTTGGGAGCTGCTGAGGATGAAATTGAAAGTTAAAATTAAAGACTATGTGGACACCTGTGTGGACATTTACTACACAAAAGGAAGACCAAGGCCCCAGACAAACCTGCTGTTCTCCACTGATGATAAAAGCTTCCTTCTAATTTCTAAATCCAGGTGACATTAATCCTGCCCTAGGTTTATTCGAGCCTTGGGTATCTACTTGCTTCAGTTAGACTCCACCTTTGTGGTCAAAGTAAGCCAACAGCTAAAAGTACAACTTAGTTTCATTTTGGAGAACGATTTTTAAAATGACTGGCCTCAGCCTCACATTTATCATCCAACAAACACATACAAAAGGCAGAATAAGCCTTTTCTAAGAGATGACCAGTTTGTTTTGAGTTCTGTGTTTTTCATCTAAAACTGAATATCAACAACAAAATAAAGATGGGAATTTTGAAAAGTGACACATTTCCATTAAGTCAATATGAAAGCCAGCCAGACTGTCCTAATAAATATGATGAACGAATTCAGCATTCAAAGAAGAATGACCTTATGTTTCACTTCTTTATCCTCATTCTAATTATCATAGAACATTGGCCCAACCCAGACTCTCTTTCCATGCCTCTGTAAAGTCCTGAGGAGACTTCTTGGACCGAACCAGCCAATATTTTAGCTGCATTTGCTATGGTCTCTGTTTATCACTTGGCACAACCCTATCAGAGCATGGGTAGATTGGCAGTAAAAGGATGACTGCTTTACTATAATAACTCATTCTGCACTGAGACAGGCTGTCTCCTGTGCTACATGAGAAACAGCTAGAAACTTTATTTCATAAGCAAAATTACCACTGGCCATTTTAAAATGCCAAGAGAAGCTATCATTAGATTGTGCTTCAGCTGGCTCTGTTCTCTGACGCAGGGGCTGCTATGGGCTCGGGAGCCTCCCTCTCAGGATGAAAACAACCTTCCTGGCACCCTGGAGCAGAGAGGTGACAACAACAGAAGATCTGGCCATTCCTTTAGAGCTAAATCAGAAAGCTGAGGGAAGGTATCTTTAAAGATTAAGAGAAAACATTCTACAATTCCTTGTATAGCAATTTGGGAACAATTTTTGCTCCTTTAGAAACACAAGCTTGACCTGGTCACTCTCACTGAAATCTGTCAGGAAGATTAGAATGTTTAAATCAATCTTTATTATGTATTTCAGGAGGACTGGCTGAGCAAAAGCTAAGGCGGACTTGTACTGCTTGTGAAAAGGATTTTGGCCTGCTTCCAAGTTTTTAGCAACTCGGGAACAAATGTTCTCTGTATTGTTATAGATCAGTGGCTTCAGAAATGGTGTCTGAGATGAGTATAACAAGCATCAACTCCAAAGCCAACAGGGAAGAGTGAATTTAGCTGCCTGGATTATGAGGCATAGGGACAACATAAATGCATTGTCATGGATGCTGCAGCATGTGCAGTAAAAGTGAGAGACCTCTCATTACTTCTACCAACACATTTATGGCACGTCCAGACATAGCACAACTTAAATCCATGCAGCGTATAACACGTAGTGTGTAAAATCTGGTATGCAACATACTATCTACTAGACTTTTTTTTCTTTACAGGTTGCCAGCAGATCACAGTGCAAAGTAGTGCCTGCACAGACACAAGCCATCATGACTGGATCATATTTGTTGGGATCATCATCATATAGCCCCACACAGGATTGGGTAATTTGAAAAGTCTGACTTCAGAAAACTGAAAATATCACAAGGAAGAATTTAAAGAAAGAAACATGGATGATAGAAAACTCCTTAATGAGAGTGGATCAGTAACAACTAAGGTTAATGAATCCTGGTTTGTGAGGAATGTCTTTCACCATTAAGAGACTATTGGTGTCTGTTACGGCTTGAGCTTTGTCGAAGCTTTGCCTATTGCTGGCTGTTCATAAGGATGGGTCCTCTGATGCCTAGTAAGTTGAGAACTTGTACTAAAGACTTAAGTCCAGAGAAGTCACTAATCAAAATAGAGTAAACCAATGGCAGTCAATATGAATTACAGGCTGTAAATTCTAACAGTATGGTAAGAAAAGATGACAACTAGGCATCTATGGTCTATAATTAATGTCATCAGAAAGGTATTGCGTTGCTTCTAAATAGATATATTAAAACTACCAAAAACAAACCCAAAGAAGTAAAATTGTTGAGTAAATATTTCTCACTTGTATTTGAGGAAAAGTCAGATAGTGCATTGCATCTTATGTAAGCAAAACAACCCTTACTTTTATAATAATACTTTCTAAACTTAGAAATTCTTAATTGGCAGTTCCTGAATAATTTGCACCCAAGAGACAGAGATGTTCGCTGAGCCCCTGCTGCTGATTTTGAATAAGTCTTGGAACACTAAAGAATTTAGAGATGTGAAGGAAAGATAATGTTGTGCCAGCACTTACAGAATAACTAGGATGACATGAATAAATATAGGCCTGTCAGCCTGACAGAAATTTGAGCAAAATAATAGAACAGTTATTTGGAGGCTCTATAAGGAACTAAAAGAGAAAAAAATAGAATTACATCAAAGTTATCATGAACTTAATAAAAACAGACCCTACCCAAATAATTCTATAAAATTTGAGCACGTACAGGTTTAACTGGTAAAGGTAATAGTACTAATGTAAATAATACTGTTGGACTATTTTACCAGCTGATAGGTTCTCAAATAAAACTGTCTTTGAGGAATCAACCAATTTAATGAACTGGGTTCTTGGCCTTTCACTCTTTGACAACCGTTCCCTGCTTATGGAGATGACAAATAAAACAAGGACTGTGTGGGGCTGGTGAATGATCTTACTAACGTTTACAAATATCTGAAGGGTGGGTGTCAGGAGGTTGGGATGTCCCTTTTTTCTATTGTAGCTAGTAACAGGACAAGGGGTAATGGGATGAAGCTGGAACACAAAAAGTTCCACTTAAATATAAGAAAAAACTGTTTCACTGTGAGGGTGAGGGAGCCCTGGCACAGGCTGCCCAGAGGGGTTGTGGAGTCTCCTTCCTTGGAGATCTTCAAGACCCTCCTGGACATGTTCCTATGCGACCTGATCTAGGTGACCCTGCTTCTGCAGGGGGATTGGACTAGATGATCTCTAAAAGTCCCTTCCAACCCCTGCCATTCTGTGTTTTTATGTAATAACTGATCTGAGAGATCAATATGGTTTGTTCCACAACTGTGACATAGCACAAATAAGAGACAGCAAAGGAGGATGGACTTACCAAGTAAGGAGACTGAAGATTCTGAAGAGATTTCCAGGTCCTGTTAGAAAGTCAGCAAAACTCAATCTCAGTGTCTAAAGAGGCCAAGACAGCCTGTCTGTGCGAAACAGAGTCCACTAAGGAGCAAGGCATTCTCTATGTTTGACAATGGTGTGATGGCTCCTGGAATTGTTTAAGTGTTCAGAATAAGGGTCCTGGAAAAAAAAGAGAGGATTCAAAACAACCCACATAACTTGACTAAAGAATAGGACAGCATGCTGTTTTCCGAGACTCAAGAGCTCAGTTTATGTGACACATCCAGAAGAAGGTTCAGGGATGACTTGGTACTAATGAATTATGGCTGCACAGAGCCCAAAGATGGGCTCATTCACTTGTTGCCAAGTGTTTCACAAATCTCATGGTCTAATGCTGAAGTCAGATTCATTCTGACAGAAATAAGGCACTGTTTTTCAGAAGGAAGAATAATTAATTGCCAGAATTACTCACAAATAGGTTCCTTGTCATTGATCAGTTTCTAACAAAGCTTTGAGGATTCTGTTAAAAAAAAAAGGTACTGTAAAACTGTTAAAGCAGGAAGAAACTGAGGTAGGTCCTATGGGTTGTGTTACAATGAAGATCTATCTAGAAGACCCCCAGGTCTATTCCAACCTTTAACAATATGAGAAAGTAACCAGTCAATGATGACACACAAACATTTCCTTTGAGTCTTTTGTCCAGCAGATTGTCTCTACCAGTGAGCCAACTTTGAAGACCTTTCTTTACACAATAGAGTGTTCAAATATTCCAAAAGCTACAGTTTATTCTATCTTGAAGGTATGGCAATTCTCCCATGCTAATAGGACTTACAGATCTTGCAAAGTAGAGAACATTCAGTAACAAGGAAGCTAGAGGTTCAAAATTATTCATCTCATTTGTTAATACTCCTCAGCTCCTTTTACGGCCTAATAGAATTTCTTGCCCACTGATTTTATGAAGAAGCTGTATGCAACTTTTGCTGCTTCTCAGCTAAAGAGTTGATTTGACGGGAAGCACCTCTGTAAGCAGATCTGCCATGCTTGGTGGGAAAATTTCCTTTTGCAGGACTTGTTCTTTTAGTTCACGTGGCCTTGCAGCTCATCAGCTTGACCAAGTCTAAAGTCTTAAATCACAACTTCAGCAAAATCGCTGAGTTTCCCTCTTTTCCCCTTAGAAATCTGTGAAACTACTACGTTTTCCATGGCTCTTGCCCAAAACCACAACCTGCTACAAACTCATTGAAAAGTAATTCCGAACTTAACCCAGATTAATAACCGTTCCAATACGCATGGCCAAGTTTTTCAGTTTAACACATTAAAAATTGTCAGGTTTTGTGTCTCTCTTTGGACATTTTGTTCCACTCAACCCACGATCCCACAGCAAATTACTACCACCAAACTAAAGCTATTAAAAAAAAAAAAATCCACCTTTGCATTTTGAAAACTCTACACTTTGGTGGAATTCAAATCTGTAGTTTAATTTTGTCCTGTTGCATAAAGATGGGAGGAACCTGCTTCTAGATCCAGAATGGTTTCCAAGTCATAGCCCTACCCAGATCGGGATATTTGGACCCATATGCTTTTATTTGGATCTTTTGCTATTTTTTCCTTAAAATGGAGGGTGTGCTCAGATCATCTGCAAATGTTTCAAGCTAATATGTTTTCAGCCATTAACCACTATTTAGCTGAAAATCATTGCCTCTTGACTAAAGTGCAATATCTATCCTCAGTTCCCCACTAGTGCAATGTAAAAGAGGTTTGCTGGCCTGCCGCCATGGAGAGGAAGTTGATGAGAAAGGTGAATACCTCAAGGATGCTAATTCAACTGTTTGTGATCACAATGGCTACCCTCTGTGTTTTTCTGAGGTCAGTTTCTTCCCCCAGCTTCTGCATTCTTCTCCCTAGGTATGATATTTGGAGACAGAAACATAGACTGATGATGACTGAAACCACACTCCCCTGAACAGGATGGCCCTTGCACTTTCTAGACCAAGGTACTCTCTGGGACTGCGCTGAAGAAAAGATTTATAAGTTTTAATCTCCTCATAGGGTATGACTGTTAAGTACGCTATAATATATAGGGCAGGAATTAATCCTGAATTTATTTAGTATTTTTTTCTTATTTCATCTGTCAGAAGATTGCCATTTCAATTATTTATTAAGAAAATTATGTTTTTCAAGGTAAATGCATTACTTTAGTTATCTGTTTTCAATTAGCTGGGAATTCACTATGTTCAGCCAAATGTCTATTCATCAACAAATTCCAGATTCCTGGCAGTCTGAACAAATTCCCAATTTTCTTCTTTTAAGGGTAAAGTAAGTGAAGATCTTCATGCCTCATGCTAAATTATGGCTGGGGTTAGAGAAGTCTGGAGGGAGGAGAAAACAATTATAGAAGTTCTTGAAATATATTAATAGATGTTTTGATAGAAGTGGAGCTAAGATATTTCACTTTTTTTTCCAGGTGCTTTGTTATATTAACTAGAAGCTCTCCTGACCTCCTTCATGGGCAACTTAACGAACTGAGCTGGTCACCCTCCAAAATGCATGCTACACTCTGGAGCAGCGAGCTAGGAGTGGTACTTGGAGTGGTGCTTCTGTGTATGGTGTGACTGGCCCAGAGCCATGGCGAGAGCAGAGGAGCTGGGTGGAGTGATCCCCCTGTCACAAATGGCTATATCAGCCTCCTTCATCTCTGCAGGCCATCAGGCTAGACACCCAAGGAAGTACTGGGCACACCACAGATCCTCACTGCCCCCCATGGTCACGTTGCCTTCCTACCAGGCAAGGAGATGGGAGGGAGGGTAACCTCCCAACAGGGAGTTATGATCTAGTCAGCATGTTTGTTTGAACTCAGGAGTTTTTTTGTGAGATAACCTTAAAATATAAGCAGTATTTAACACTCAACTTTCATAGAATCGTAGAATCATAGAATGGTAGGGGTTGGAAGGGACCTTTAGAGGTCATCTAGTCCAATCCCCCTGCAGAAGCAGGGTCACCTAGATCAGGTCGCATAGGAACATGTCCAGGCAGGTCCTGAAGACCTCCAAGGAAGGAGACTCCACAACCCCTCTGGGCAGCCTGTGCCAGGGCTCCATCACCCTCACAGTGAAATAGTTTTTCTTATATTTAAGTGGAACTTTTTGTGTTCCAGCTTCATCCCATTAGCCCTTGTCCTGTTGCTAGCTACTATAGAAAAAAGGGATGTCCCAACATCCTGACACTCACCATTTAGATATTTATAAATATTAATAAGATCTCCTCTCAGTCTCCTCTTCTCCAGGCTAAACAGTCCCAGAACTGTTTCCTTCCAAACTATGAAGACTTTCAGTCATTTTAGTAATTTGTTTTATCTCCTCCTTCTTTTGTTAGTGAAACTATTGTCTCTTCTGGCTTCCTCAGCTGATGTCAAAAATCCTCTGTCCTGGTTATCCCCCATCGGTTATACAAAGCCGTCTTGGTTTTGTGCTGCCCTTCTGTTTCCCAGTTCAGCCATCACTGGCCCACTAAATATATTTGGTCACCTCCTCTTTCCTCCTTTTCACTCACTGCGGGTACTTTCTGCTTGTCTTGTTTTCTCTTTCCAATGATTTGTGGTCAGTATTGTTTTTCTTACACTGTGGATGAGGGCTCTTCAGCCTTTCCCATCATATTCAGGTGTTTGCAGGTCTCTCTCGCTCCATGCATGCTCTGAGATGGCGTTCTCTTGTGCACTGTATTTTTCAACATGTAAATGAAGAAACAGAGTCACCACTCTGCCTCTTGTTCCCCAGATAGTGCAGAAGACTAACCATCCTTACGTGGGCTGATGCCTTTCCCACCAGATGTAGGAGAGACGGGATGAGATTTTTTTTTTTCTTTTACATGATTTGTGTGCATCTTAGCCAGACTTTCTTCCCCTCACAACAAAACAAGCAGGTCGAGGTTTTGGGGTAAAAGCTGTGCTGCCTTCACTTCTTGGTGAGGCAGAGTGAAGGAGCCACCTTGCCATCCAGCAGCTCTGCTGAGGCTTCTCCCAACAGTCAAAATAATCACTATCTCTTCAATATCTGTCTAATGTTCTATAGCCTAGGCAATCGTGAGCTCATGTGTTTGTTTTACTGGTAGAATACACCTGCAACTTAAATATTGTATGATAAGCAGATGTTCACTTCTAGAAATTGAACAGCACACAGAGATTTATAGACCCCAGAGGTCCAGATTTAGCGAATGGGAGCCAAGGTCACAACTGGACCTTCAGATTCAATAAATCTTGACATTACTGGAGCATTGGGGGAGGGGAGGAAGGCATCATTATAGATGTATAACAATTTTTAAAGTATGCCAGTGATGATCTGCAAAGCAGATGTAAGTCAGGCTGATTTTGATACCTTAAACTGACCCTTCAAGGCAGCAGATGAAATAACTCAGGGTTTGATTTGGAATCATATATGGAATATAGGAGTGGAAATGGTGGTAATTAGCCCCTGTTCATATGAGAAGCAGAGGAAAAACAAGTTCTCTTAAACAGAATAAATGTTTTGTTTTTATGCTATAGAAAGGACACTGTTGAAATCATCAGTGGTGGATTTATTCTAATTAAAGTTGTTTCAACGACATAGCTGTCCTGAATTTTTCTTTCATGCAGTGCACTAATGAAAACCACTGGTTTAGCTACAGGAAAACCAAAGTCCTACAAGAGTAGTGTAGGTACCCATTGCACCCTAATCACAGAATTGTTACCGTTGAAAAAGACCTTTGAGATCCAACCACCATCAAGACCAACCACTCACCTCACACTGCCAAGTCCATCACTAAACTAAGCCATGGTGTCTTCTAGCTCAAGAGGCACAATTGGCACTGCTGGGTGCATTCACAGAAGCCTGGTAAAGAGAACAGGATGTCAGAGTATTTCTGTCTCTAATTCCCCTTAAGATCCTGGTGTCTTTGCTGGAGCTTTAAAGGGGGCTCTCAGCAAGCATGGAGGGGAAGGGAGGAGATGCAGTATGGACAGCATGTGCCAATGTCATTGTGGGAGAGAGGCGCAAAATAGAGTTAGGGAGAGCAAGAGGCAAGGTGGAAGGTTTTAAATGGGCACCAAAATATCTTGATATGCTGTGTTATAAGTGTCTTTGTAGGGGTAACTCAATACCCTTTGCCTTGTGATAACTGCAACAAGTTAGTGCTAAGAGTGTAAATAGAAGCAGATAAAGCCTGAAACACTGGAGGCAGACTGAATCTATCCCTGCCAGCCTAGAATCCATCTAGGGCTGGGAAGCCCTCCAGAAAAGTAGTACAAATTCATCTAATCCAGACTTCATGCCACACTCAGTGACTCCCATGGTAGCTCAGTTGAAGTTAGCTTCCATCAGCCAACATAATATCACATCCAGGCTTGCAGAGAGCACTAGAGCTGCCATTGATGTACATGAGATAGAGGTGACCAGCTCCTTCCACATCCCCTCCACCCTGTGGGCATTCATCCTCCTTCACACCTGCAGTGTAACAACTGCCTGCAACATTTTAAAACAAATAGCTCAACCAACACATTGAGCAATTCACGATTACAACAAAAACCCACATGGAGGTTTGCAGTGAACAATTAGAAATTATATGGATGTTTTGGTTGTTTCTGCCTTTCTGTTTGGAATAACTCATAGCAGTTTATGAGCAACATCTAACCAACATTTTTTAGAGACTTCCAAAACATGTGGTTCAGCGAAAAGCAAAGCAGAAAAAAAACCCCCACGTCCAGTCAGGAATTCCCCAGTTACTGAATAATAAATTACAAATACCCATCTAGTAGAATAACCCATTCTAGTAGAAGACGCAGCCAGATGCAAACAAGAGAAAACAATCATGAGAATGTTGTACTAGCTTTTTTTATATTGAGGCAGATATGCGTGTGAACAAATCCTCCAAATTCAAGCATCTGAATGAGGACTTGTCTGAAGCAGAAGCAGCCAGGAAGATGTGGCATTTCATGGCTTCTGTGGCAATTGAGATGAAAATTTTGGAGCCAAAGTAATGGTTGACTGTCAGATAGACATAATCTTTGCAAATTAGAGTGCTTTCAAATAAGACTGTGGGATACAGCCCAGATCCCAGCTATAAAACAGTTAAATAGTCATTTTACTCAAAAAGCATGACAGGATAAGGCGCCAGCTCAAGATTTTCAAAATGCTTGCACAAATATGCTCTAGATGTCCACGCATGTTTTCCTGAAGGGAAATCCAAAGGGAAAAGCTGGACTCAGGCAAGGCCAAGCAGGGCCCAGAGCACTACGTTCTCTTGTTCTCAAATCTCGTTCAATTTTTTCACTCCTGGACACAGGGTTCATTTTAACACACTCACATATGCAAGATATAGGTTTCTTTTTCTTCAGAGGATGTAGTGAAGCTCATGGTATGTACAGGCTTGGAAAAGGTCACTGTAACAATCTGACGTACAATAAACTTTCCGTGAACTTGTCTGTCATGACTGACAGTGCGTCTTCTGCACCCAGCTCCCAAGTTACAGGACAGAGGCACAGGGAGTGATAACATGCCCCAGTTTCACCCCATGGCCCCAGCCAGCAGCCCTTGCAGTGATTCCAGTCACCATATCCCCTTGCCTGGGGATTTTTTTCTCCATGACCACAATCCGCAGGATCATTAAGGAAAGGTATTTCTCAGTAGTTTTTCCACTGTTCCTTGTGAAAGTCCTACACAATCGGGGCAATCAGGAAGTATTTATACAATGTGGTCACAGGATGTTCCAGTGTCTTTAAACACTTACTCCAAAATAATTCTGACTTCCATACCAAACAAGCACATTGTGGCTTCTTTACTGGTGAGGCACAGACTGTGAACTTCTCTGTCTTGGAAGTTGCAAAAGATAGTTCTGGTATATGCAACATCTTTTAAGGGAGTCCCTGGTGTCTTGAATAAAAAATTCATTTAGGGTAAATTAATATTTGGCTTCATTGTCATCCTATATTAGACCAGGCTGTGGGTGAAATTGAGTTTAGTGGTTACTATTTATTCCTGGCTGTCTACTAATCCCATTTCCCATTGCTGAAATAAGGTGTTAAAAATCAAAGTAATCTCTCATTGAAAGGAAGACATAACCAACAGCTGAATCCTTCAAAGGGTTCGGCCTTCTCTTTCCCCTTGCCATCTCCCTAGGTAGCCCTCCGGGACACATGTTTATGAGGGATGCCAACTGCTCACTATTCATCATGGCCCTATTCTCCAAGGGCCCATTAGTGTTCAATAATTTATCACTCGATGTTTTGTGTGTTGCTGCAGAAATAAATCACAACTAGGAGCACCAGATGCTCCCGTGTTAATTTGTTAAAAAAGAATTTTCTCATCCCAGGCATGGGGTGCAGGAATCTCCTCTGCGAAGAGCAGCAAGGATAGGGGTTAAGGTCTACTGAACCAAGAGCAAAGAGTGTTGAGAAAGAGAGCGAGAGACTTGAACGTGGAAGCACATGAGCTTGTAAACCCTCGTCGAGTGAGCAGGCAGTTGGCTTTCCAAGCAGAGCTAATGGTGGCAGTGTGCTCCAAGAAAAATACATTTAGTACTTTAAGCATGAAGCTTTTGTTCTGGGATCACGGTCTTTTTTTGTTTCTTGGACTAGGTCTAGCACCCGGATACGGCAAGTAAATATCAAGCCATAAATCACAAATTTGATGCTTGCCTTTCTTTCCTCAAGGTTGTTTAACAAAATGAAAAAGATCAAGCAAATGCAAAGCTATTTTACGCTGTGCATGCAGAGTGCAAAGGGCCCTGGTTCTCTTCCAATGACCCTGCAAGAATGATAGGCCTCCTGCTAACAAGAATATCTGTTTTTCTGAGCCATCACACAAATCCTCTCATGAATTGAAGAGTTCCTCCTGTTCTTGTTTTCTTTAATGCTCTTGCAATACAGTTAATTTAACATATAATGACCCTTCATTCAAACCTTCTGCACATACATATTATGTAGTTTCATCAAATGAATCTCTGGCAGAACAGGAAATACAAATTTCCTATGTTCCTTCCCAGAGTCCTGAATGCCTGTCAACAGCTTTTTGGTAGTTATCAACTTTGATCATTTCTCATCTTCCCTTCAGAGGGGGAAAACCACAGCTGCTAATAGACAGTCTTGCCTCTGATATCACTGTTGACTCCACCTGGAAGACAGGAGGGTGCTGGGACTTCTTGAAGCCCTGGGACCTAGCCCTCGAAGTTCAGTCTTGCCAAGGTTGCACATTCAGTTGCAGCACTCCCTAATGCAGCAGAGCCTGAAGTCACATCACCGGCGCACTTAGCTCTTCTAGTTAACAGTGAGGGGAAGAGCCAAATCAATGGCTGTTCTTACCTCAAATGTTATTCTTCTTACTCCCCAAAACATTGTTCACATGGTAATTCCTCTTCCCTAGGATAGCACTCACCAAACAGGAATTGTATGACAGGATTGGAGTATTCCCAGTACTGATGATGCATTAGCTGCCACTTTGCTCGTCTCTGAGCATGTAAAAATGGGACTTCAGACCATCACATAACTAACTGGCAGCTAGTTTTTGTAGTGACAGCAAGAAAATACACTTTCTTCACACCAGTGCCTTTGCCAGGTTTCAAGCCTTTGCCACACCTCCAGAGCAACTTTTCCGGGAACAAGCTGGCAGGTGGGTCGCAAGCCCCTACTTCTGTCTCCATTCTCTCCTCCTCCTCCTCCTCCTCAGTTTGCATTTGCATTGACATTTTCCCAAACTTGCAAGCCAGGCAAAGCTATCCATAACATGTGCACAGTTCTAGCCTGAAGAACTGAGGTTTGCCAGAGTTATGAGAAAGCATAAGCAAGAGCCTATAATGGGAAGTGTTGGGCAATCCTGTCTTTACTGAAGGCAAAACCCCCCCCACCACGCCTGCCACTGAGATTAATTCCAGATTTCCTTAGGTTCTGTGACATGCACAGGGTGTGTCCCAGCAGCTGCAAAGCAATATCAAGTCTAATGCTCTCTTTCAAATCTCTCAGCTCTTAGTATCAACAGTATTATTCTGAGATTTTTCCTGAAATCTTCATGGGGCAACATCGGGAAATCCTGAATAGTCAGACTGTTGTCTATCCTCCTGGTAAAACACAGCTTCCGCTAAACCAGAGCCATTCTCTCCTTGAAGATAAGCAAATGCTAGCAAAATTATTGTAAATTGTTAGATTACTCGTTAAGGTTGCAGCAAAATGCAATTTGCATCTTAACCCTGCTTTCTCTCATTTACAGCCTTCAAATGTCCTTTTTGACACTGAAAACATTTGTGTCAACCTGAAAGTGAACTTTGGAGGAGGGGAGTGCTAATAAAACCCCTACAGCTGTTTCTGAGTTATCCAGGAAGAAAAAAAATGCACATTTCCCAGTATAAACATTATCTTGGTCTTGTTTGGGGGGTTTTTGTTGTTGTTTTGCTTTGGGTTTCTTTTAGTTCAAGGAGAACATTCAGTTTATTTAGAGTTAGATTATTTTATTGTATCTAGATGTCAGCAGAGCACATCTGTATTTCTCAGTGAGACAGAGGCACATAAGAACTGCTCTGTGGGGTCAGACCAAGGGTTGGTCCAGCTCCAGATCCTGCTTCCAACAGCGGCCAGTAGCAGATGCTCAAAGCACAGAGGAAACAGGACCAGTGCCCAGGGGCCTGTCCCAGTGTCCACACTGTACTCCCAGTACTCAGTGGTCACGGGGCTTCCTGAGTTGGAGCTGCAGCTGAACCTCTGCATTTGACAGTACCCAGCAACCTCGTCCTCTCCAAATGTGTCTAATCCCTTCCGGAGTCCCTCTGCTCTCAGACTTTGCAGCTTCCCATGGCAGAGACACAGGCACAAGGCAGCTATGCTGCATGTGAAATTATTAGTTTCTTGCCCTCTTTTTAAACCTGCTAATGTCCTTGAAAGACTCTCTGTTCTTACATTACAAGAAACACTGAATAGGCTTTTTCCCTGAACAGCTCTGTTTTTGTCGGCTGTTTCATCACTCCTCTCATGCAAGCCTGGTGATAGCCATCCTCATACTTGTTCTTCCCTCGGTACCTCTGTCTCTCCTTTATCCATTTGAGAAGGACTGAACCATGGTGTATCTTGGACATATGATTTATGTAAAAACTTTCTTTCTTGATACTATCTAGCAATTTGCCTATTTTTTCCCTTCATTGCTGAGTATCTGAACCATGATTTCTAAAAGGCAGCAGCTGACTGAGCCAAGTGTTGGCTAAGCAATGGTCAGTTTTGTTACTTTTCCTCTGTTTTGTTACTTTGGTCTTACCACTACTGGCTTTCTCCTAACATTTTCTCTCCTACTCGTTCAGCAGTGCAAGATCCTCCTGCAACTGTCTGCTGTTGGATCTTCAGAAGAGCTCTGCATCATCTGCATATGTGATTAACTCATTATTTATCCCCTCTTCCAGAGCTTTGATTAATATATTGGAGTACTCCACACACATCTACACTGTTTTCCAGATTAGGGCAGCTCTGCGAGAGGACTTGGGCCTTTTTCCCTCTGCAGCTTGGCTTTCCAATGTGACTAGGGCAAAGTACCATTTTTGGAAACCTGGATACACTTTGCTGGTGGTGCCTCGCTTAGTCACATACTCACTGACATCTGCAAAGACTGGCAATAGGTTTGCAAAGCTTGATTTTCCCCAATAGAAGCAACTTTCATTTCCTTTCACCATCTATGTAACACACATGGGATCAATTAATGTCTATCAGTTCTAATCTGTGATACAATTTTGAATATCTTACCTGGGATGGAAGACTGGAATGTGACTTTGCAGTTATCAGGTTCATTCTTGAGCTATTTCTAGCTAAAGTTAATATATCTGAAATAAAAGCATCAAACATGAGGTTTTATTAATAATTAGAAAATCAAGAAATATTCCCCGTAGACAAGTTCCATTATCCACAAACTGGGTCAAAGCATATCCACAGTTAAAATATTTGGGCAGTTGCTCATGTTCCTTGAATGAAGGGTTGGTTTAGTTTTTGCACCATAAAATGCACTGATGCATTTTTTCCCAAAAAACCTCAGTTTTTGTATTCTCTATTTTTCTACTATGATCTCTTGAGGGTCAAACATAATTTAAGGCATCAACTGAACATCTAGAAGTTGTCATATAGTTTGACATCTGCAGTTAAAGCCATGATCCAAGTTCATAATAAATTTGAGCTCCCCTTCATTGGGAAATGCACCAGTACTATTTGGCCTCTATAATTTCATAGAATCATAGAATGGTAGGGGTTGGAAGGGACCTTTAGAGATCATCTAGTCCAACCCCCATGCAGAAGCAGGGTCACCTAGATCAGGTCGCATAGGAGCATGTCCAGGCAGGTCCTGAAGACCTCCAAGGAAGGAGCCTCCACAACCCTTCTCGGCAGCCTGTGCCACTGCTTCATCACCCTCACAGTGAAATAGTTTTTTCTTATGTTTAAGTGGAACTTTTTGTGTTCCAGCTTCATCCCATTACCTCTTGTCCTGTTGCTAGCCACCACAGAAAAAAGGGATGTCCCAACCTCCTGACACCCACCCTTTAGATATTTGTAAATGTTAATAAGATCTCACCTCAGTCTCCTCTTATCTAAACAGCCCCAGTTCCTGCAGCCCTTCCTCATATGAAAGATGTTCCAATCCCCTGATCATCTTGGTGGCCCTGCACTGGACACTCTTCAGAAGTTCTCTGTCCCTCTTGAGCTGTGGAGCCCAGAACTGGACACAGGACTCCAGATGAGGCTTCACCAGGGCAGCGTAGAGGGGGAGAAGAATCTCCTTTGACCTGCTGGCCACACTCTTCTTGATGCATTCCAGGATGCCATTGGCCTTCTTGGCCATGAGGGCACATTGCTGGCTCATATTTAGTTTATTATCAATCAGGACTCCCAGGTCTCTCTCTGCAGAGCTGCTCTCCAGCAGTTCGACCCCCAGCCTGTACTGGTGCACGGGATTGTTCCTTCCCAGACAAGGACTCTGCACTTGTCCCTGTTGAACCTCATGAGGTTCCTCTCTGCCCAACTCTCAAGCTGGTCGAGATCCTGCTGAATGGCAGCACAGCCTTCTGGGGAATCAGCCAGTCCTCCCAGTTTGGTGTCATCAGCCAACTTCCTGAGGGGACACTCTGTCCCCTCATCCAGGTCATTGATGAAGATGTTGAACAAGAACTGGCCCCTGTGGAACTTCACTGGCCACAGGCCTCCAACTTGATTCTGTGCCATTGATTACCACCCTCTGGGCTCTGTCCTTCAGCCAACTCTCAATCCACCTCACTGTCCACTCATCCAAGCCACACTGCCTGAGCTGTCTGATGAGGATGTTATGGGAGACAGTGTCAAAAGCCTTGTTGAAGTCAAGGTAGATGACATCCGCTGCTCTCCCCTCATCTAGCCAGCTGGTTATGCACTCATAGAAGGCTATCAGGTTGGTCAAACAGGATTTCCCCTTGGTGAAGCCATATTGACCCCCTCTGATAACCATCTTTTCCTTCACATGTTCAGTGATAACATTCAGGATGAGTTGTTCCATCACTTTTCCAGGGATGGAGGTGAGGTTGACTGGCCTGTAGCTTCCTGGGTTGTCCTTCCTACCCTTTTTGAAGACTGGCATGACATTGGCCTTTCTCCAGTCCTCAGGCACTTCATCTGTCCTCCATGATTGTTCAAAAATGATGGAGAGAGGCTTAGCAATCACATCAGCCAGCTCCCTCAGCACTCTAGGATGCATCCCATCAGGACCCATTGACTTATGAGCCTTAAGCTTGGACAACAAGTCTTTAACCTCTTCCTCTTCCACCCAGAGCAAGTCCTCTGCTGTTCTGGCCATTCTACTATCCTTGCCGGACTGGGCTTCTCAAGGGCCAGCCTTGGTTGTAAAGACTGAAGCAAAGAAGGCATTCAGTACTTTGGCCTTCTCTGCATCCTCAGACACCAGGGCACCCTCTGTGTTTAGCAGTGGGACCCCTCACCATCCTTCTGCTCCTAATGTATTTGAAAAATGCCTTATTACTGTCCTTAACATCCCTGTCTCAATTTAATTCTAGAAGGGCTCTAGCCTTCCTAGTTGCACCCCTGCATGCCCTGGCAATGTTCCTATATTCTTCCCAAGAAGCCATCCCCTGTTTCCACCTCTCATAGATGGCTGATTTCTGCCTGAGTTGTCCCAGCAGATCCTTGCTCATCCATGGAGGCCTCCTACCTCCTTTTCCTCCTTTCTTGTACACTGGGACACCCTGATCCTGGGCTCGGAGGGAGTGGTGCTTGAAGATTGATCAGCTCTCATGGGCACTTGTATCTTCTAAAATCATATCCCATGAGATCTGTTCAAGCAGATCTTTGAAGAGGCCAAAGTTGGTTTGCCTGAAATCCAGGGTCACGGTCCTGCTTTGTGTCCTGTCTCTTCCACACAGGATCTTGAACTCTATCATCTCATGATCACTGCAGTCGAGGTTGCCTCCAACTTTCATATCCCCAACTAGGCCCTCTTATTCATCAGTACCAGGTCCAGCAGCACACCCCTCCTCATTGGTTCCTTGATCATCTGCGACAGGAAGTTGTTGTCAACAATCTGTAGGAACCTCCTGGACTGCGTGTGCTTGGCTGTGAGGCCATCCCAGCAAATATCAGGGTGGTTGAAGTCCCCTGTGAGGACCAGGGATTGTGATCATGAGGCAGCTCTCAGCTGTTTGTAGAAGGCCTCATCCACTTCCTCCTCCTGATCAGGTGGCCTGTAGCAAACTCCTACAACAATATCACCTGCCTTGTCATGGCTATTAATTTTTACTCATAAGCACTCTACTCTCTCCTCATCCTCACCCAGGCACAGTTCAGTACACATTAATTGCTTCCTCATACAGAGAGCAACTCCACCTCCACGCCTTGTCAGTCTATCTTTCCTGAACAATACATAGCCCTCCATGGCTGTGCTCCAGTCATGGCAGCTGTCCCACCACGTCTCTGTGACCGCAATGAGGTCGTAGCCCCGCATCTGCACCCACATCTCCAATTCCTCCTGCTTATTCCCCAGGCTGCGTGCATTGGTGTAGAGGCAGAGCAGGGGCTTACTCAAACACACAGGTTTCCCTGGGCAGGTGCAGGAGGTTCCGCCCTGGTTTGGCTCTTTCTCAGGGTGGTCAGCCTTCCGTATCTCAGCCCAGTGTGCAGATGAAGGGCACTTATCATTGCATTCCCTGTCCTGCCCTGTTTCCCAGGGGACAGCTTGTTCTATTTTGCTTCTTCCCACACCCCCCAAGTCCCTTAGTTTAAAGATCTCTCTACTAAGTTTGCTAGCCTACTCCCAAATATTCCAGTGTCCTATTAGCTGTAGTCCCCAAGGAAGGATCCATTGTTATAATTTCAGTTATATTGGTACAGTGATCAAAGTCCCAAGCCTGGCAGTGTTAAAGAGTCATTGAGACAATGACCTTAACAACATGCTTTAAATTTGATCAGCCCTGAAGCAGTCAGGCAGTTTAGTTGGATGCTCATTGTAGGTCTCCTATCCTATCCTATCCTATCCTATCCTATCCTATCCTATCCTATCCTATCCTATCCTATCCTATCCTATCCTATTCTAATCTATTCTATTCTGTTCTATTCTATTCTATTCTATTCTATTCTATCAGAGCTTTCACTGTGTGTGCTCCTTTCGTGGAATAATTGTGCATATTTTCCTTCAGCATGACTACTCCCAGTTTTACAAAGTAGAAATCTGCATACTTTTAAAATGTAGTCAAACATATAACATAAGGATAAGTCTGTATTTGACTTATCTGTCTTATACACCTGAGTGTATTTTTGAGGTCTCTTCCAACCCTTAAGATTCTGCAATTCTGTGTGTGTGTATAATACTTCATGAGCATTCATGTAGACATTAGAGAAGTCAAATACATAAATGTATGCATACAGGAATTATGGTTTGTTTCCAAAAATGCCAAATAAAACCCAAAGAGGTACAAGTTATCTATAGCAGTGAAAGCATCAATTATTTAATCAGGAACATAACTTCAAATGTGAAAGCACTGCCTGCAAAATTAATGCAACCTGTCAGATGCTTTAAAAATTGGCTGCTGCTTAAATGTTTTGCCTACCCGGGGCTATCATCAGGGTACCACCTAGGTAAACAATTGCAGATTAATGGAGGGAGCATGGGTGCTTTCACCTCTCTCCCTCAAAATTAGCAGCACTGCTGCACTGTGCATTCCCATATGACAATACATCAGGGCTGTGCAGCCTTGCCTCCACCCTCGAGTCTGTTCAAGGCTGTGTTTGCCTCAGGGTAATGTTAAATTTAGGGCTTGTTTCAGGACTACTCATCTTCACCTCTCAGCTCTCTCAGCTGCAGTATATCATTCACAGGCCAATGCCCTTAATCCATTGGGAGGTATCCCATGTGGCATACACTAATTTATAAATGAGAATGATACCTGAATGCATCACATTTTAGTGAAGAAAAACAAATCTTATGGACTCTTTTAAGGCTGTGATAAATTAGAATGTGCATGGTGCAAATATTTGTCTTTCACCCTTATTACAAGTACTTCCTTTTCACTGGTTAATTTAATTAAGAGGTGTCCCTTTGGAATAAAACTTTGTAAGATGAATATATTTTTCTCCAAAACATAATTCATTTTGAATGAAGAGGGAAAAACTCATAGCTCCTGAACTTATTAATAATGATCTGAATTAAAATACATTCCTAGCTTCCTTGAACAATTTCATATGTTATGGGATAGCTGGGAGGGGAGGCAAGAGGGATTATTGTTGTTTTCATGAGAAGGACCTGATCCCAGAAACACTGTTGAACATGTATGATGAGGAGTTAGTCACAATGATTTCTTTGGCAGAGGAGAAAGAAGCAGAAACAAAAACAACATTGACCCAACTTTCTGTCAAAGTAGGGGATGGAGGTGAGAGAGCTGGTATGGGATCATAATTCTTCCCTCCCGAGGCCCAGGATCCTATCTCGCTCAAAAAAAAAAAAAAAAAAAAAGCCTCCTTGTGCTCAGCAGATTGTGGCTGTTCACAAGCCGAGGACAGGAGCAGAAGTGGTCAAGCCTGTCAGGAGCAGTTCATGGCCTAGAGAGACTTATCCTCTCACATGGCCCTAGGGGTAATGGGGGTGTCTCTCATGTCCCACTCTCTGCATCACGTAAATCATTACACAGCACAGGACACTGGGCCCTCAGCAAAGGCAAAATCTGTAGGAGCACCCATCCTCTGAAAATACTACCTGAGCTGCAGAGACAAAAAGAAAATGGGAAAGATGAAGTCCAATGGAGAAGGTGTTGTGTAGGGGCTCAGAGGGTAAGGATTTTGCCTTGAGTCTGCAGTGTTAATCTTGGATGTGACACTTCATCTCACTTCTCAGGACCCCTTCTTGACTTCTGTCTCATCTACTTCAAGGGCAGTATCTCTGGATCACAAGCATGTTCCTGCTGTGTCTGTGCAACGAGACAACAAGGCTTCACATAAAATTTTGCTGACATATATGCATTACAGAGAGATGATGACAAAACTGCAGCTGTTTTTCAAAAATATCTGCTCTGCCTGTGCTCACAGAGCAATTCCTAGAATTGTCCATTAGAGAATTAGTCCCCACCTCAGTCTCTAGAGAAGGGTGAGAGATTTTGTGCCTTATGACCCCTTCAAGAAAAAGTTTAGATATACAGATGTTTGGGAAATGCACCTCTTTTTGAGAAGCCTCTTCTTCCACAAAGGTTGGTGTTTACAAACCTCCATTGCTGGCTCTGTGGCATGCTAATGAGGGATGATTTTAATGATGTTCAAGGTGGGATAATAGAAAAAGGCCTGTCATTTCACTTCCTCTTTAGAGGAAGTCCCACTTTTAAGAGAACAATTAGAGCCATGCTGTGAGTTAAAAGACAAAACTCAAAGGAAAATGAACTTGAAGATGTTTCCCTAGCAACTGTGTGCAGCAGTGCTCCCATCGGTTCAGCACCACACTTCAAATTGAAAAAAACACACAGATCAAAATCTTTACTGCTTAACTGGCCAGTGCAGCCTGGAAGAGACATGGCCTTCCTTGGTCACAACAGCCAGTATCCAACTCAAAATGCTGGCTTTCATTTTAGGTGGAAGACCGCTCTGGAACAACAACAGCCCTGAACAGAGGTTCAGGGAGCATAGTAACCTCAGGAGCAGGCTCTGAAAGTAAAAACCCTTAATCTCAGTATTGGTAAAAAGAAAGTCAATATTGGTTACCTCTTTCTTTTTCTATTCCCAATCCTCCTCATTATACCACTAGTGTAATTTTAGCATACGCTGTTTAACGAGTCACCTTCAGCCACCTGACACACATAGGCTTTCTGGAAACAAAAGATGGGATCCCATTGTGCAAGACAAGGCTTACACACCTAACTGTAATCATTCTTGTGCAGCAAGTCTTTCCTAGTCCTTCTTACTCATCCTTTCTAAAACAGCCTGACCCATGGAAACAGCATGCCCTGAAGTAACCCTTTCTTTCCTGGCAGAGTCAGAGGTCCATGTTTTCTCTCTGCTGTATGATGCAGAGCAGATACAGTGAATGATGCAAATGAGAGAAGGTAAGAGGCATTACTAGCCTAATAAATCCATCTATCTTTTGTTTATATTACTACCATTGTTTTAACTGATACAGTCCAGTCTACTGCATGCTGAATCCTGCACTATTGTCTACTAGATAGAAAGACAGTAACCATTTCCCTTCAGAATGCTATTCTGGTTTGAATATTTAGGTAGACAGATGAAAGGCTGCTATGACATCATACTATAACATCTATTCGCATTGGCATGTTATCTACTAATTTTACTCCTGAGATAAATGCAACATTATCCTGCATCACCCTGAGAATGGTTTCCATTAACCTCTGCTGGAAACATTTTGCTCCATAAACTTGGGTTCCACCTTTTGGAATTGTCCCTAGAGATGGCCAACTGCCTGCTTTCCTTAACTGATTCACGCTCAGCATCATTAACGTCGATTAAATAAGCAATATTAAATTTAAAAAACCTGTATCTCGCAATGTGATTTATGGTCTACCTCCTGCAATATGAGAGGCCTTTGGCACATGGAGGCAGAGATGCCTCAAATGCCACCAGCAGGACATTTTTATAAAAAGAATGTGAGGGGAGGGAAGCATTCATCAACATCCACGCATTAGTTGGGCAGCCCTTCCTCCTGCTTGTTGGGTGTTAATACTCACACCATTCATTCTTTCTATAGCTCTCCACAGGCAGTCGGTAGGAAAAGCTCAGCCAGGGGCTTTGCAGGGTAGAGCTAAACAGTCTCAGAGTATCTGAAAGCATCAGCTGATAAAGCAGGAGGAAGACTACTCAATTGCTCTGGCCCACAAGAAAGGGAGCATTGCTTCTTTACCAGGGGGAAGGGGTAGATTTTGCAGGTGAGCACAGCAATCCAGGGTGGAAAGAACAAACAAAAAGCTGAAACTTCTCCTCAGTGAGAAAATTCTTGTAATTGCTGCACCTGCAATTTCAAGAAAATAGGACTTGGGCAACTCACAAGACTCAGTCGCACACAGACTTCTCATGATGAGTTTCTAACCTGAGAGAAGGGTCTGATTCTGCTCCTGCTAAATGATCAGGAACCTCTCAGGAGTCTTTGGGACATTTTATAACTACATACAATGGAATCAAAGGCTGAGAAGTCCAGTATTCTTCTCTATAAATTAAAGTAACAGCCCACACACATACTTAGATTAAGGTGTACTTTAGGATGATGAAAAGTCATTAATTCTCTTCTTACAAGAGTTTCTTACAAAAAATTCTCTGTTACTCCATCAATTTCCACCCTTGACATAGGATGACAAAGATATAGTAGATCAGGCAGACAATATTACAGACATCCTTCTGCGATACAGAATCTCAGATCCTGTCCTGCTCATCACATCCTTATGTGACATCAGGAACATTATCTCATACCTAGGAATTACTCCTTTTCCCATCCCTGTGCTAATCTTGCTAGTGTTACTTGCAAAACATCCCAACTCGCAGGTTGGAGCTGGCGCTGGAGTCACCATCTGTCTTTCCTGTCTGCACGAGTCCTTGATCCAGCCTTCCATCTTGCTAGGAGCCAGAACACGGCTCTTCCTGGCTCTCCATCCTGCCAGGTGCTGAGAGCCAGAGCTGTTAATGCTGTGGCCACAGAGGAGGCGGCGTGGCCCTGTCACAAATGGGTGATTTACATTGCTTGAAGAACCACTGTCAAAGTGGTTTAGTTGAAATATGAGATTGTAAATGTGCGACTTAACAAAGTTTAATGGCAAGGTTCACTCTATTTCTGTACTGCTCAATTATTTGAACAATGATTCATAGAATCATAGAACTGCAGTGTTATATTCAAAACTACCAAGAAAAAGTTACCAAGGCAAAAATCAAAGTTACTGAAACGTTAATAGAAGTTACCATAATACAAGCAATATCAGTTACTTACTAAAGTACCTCAAGGAACAACATTTAGTGCTGCCCCTACCCAAGAGGAGACCACCACCATATAGCCAGGACTCTTAGCAGAGAGAGTTCAAAGAAGGCTCACTTAAGCTGTCATATTTATGGAATAAATTGGCTGGCTTGCAGTCAAATTACATGCAATGGAAAAGGTATGCATGAGATTCCTTGTATCCACAACTTTTTTGTCCCTTCAAAAATAAGTCTTGGAAAAGCCACCCGCTATTCATGCACTAATTGCATGGTCAGTGTTCCAAGCTCATATGCATCAATGCTCACTGTGTCACCCTGCTCCTTTATGAGTTTTCAGAGAATAGACTGGAACTAGAGAAGTTATTGGCCCGGTTACTACTCAGGCCTTTATCTCCTTGGAGCCAGTACTAAATTATTGCTAGTTTGGTTAAAGAGTTGAGTGCATCTGTCACAGACCCCCATATCTGCATAATTGCAAAATTGCATTTTGAACTGGGATCTGACAGGATCTGACCCAGGCCGAGAACCTGTTTGCTGCAGCTGAAGCATGTGGACTACCCTGAGACGAGTTGAGGATTTTGTGCACAAGGCCAGGAAAGCAGCAAAGCAACTGGCCTTTCCCAGACCCTGTTCCCACAGAAATCAATGGTGAAACTGTTGGGACTTCAGCAGCAACAGTTCAGGTCCTTCCTGATTGTTTGCCTCCTGAAAGGAATTTTGCTTCATTAAGATGCTGAGTCTTTCTAATTCGAATGTTTTATTTGCTTGGGGTCTTCGGTTGTCTTCATTATGTAGTTGTCAACAAGGAATTAAAAGGGGTATCTCTGAGCCTGCTGCGAGGCCATGAAACTTCACTGAGAGAGTGTCACGTGTGAGGAGAGAGTGAGTGGGCAGATACATTCCCAAGAGAGGGTCTCCCTGTTTGATGCCATTGTTATGGAAACTTAAAACTTCAGGATAAACTGGGAAGGCTAGTGAAATGCAAATGGCACGAAGCCCAAGAGAGACCTTATTTGCTCACTGTTTACCAGGCTTCCGAAGAACAAAATGTCTGAGTTTCTGCCTTTTGTCAAAATGAGCTTTCCTGGGGTCCTAAAGGCCAAGCTGCCTTGTAGGCGTAAAGGTCAGGAATCCAGCAGCAGTGAGGTGCTGAATCCCAGCAGTCACTTGAGATGCTTACTCTGGAAACAAACTCTCACACAAAAGTGGCAAAAAAACAGAAGACATGATGCACAGCCAAACAAACAAAAACTGTGTGTTTCCTCCCACGATAAGTTACCTTCTGGGAGAGGGAGGGCAAGAGCAATGGCTGATTTGTGTAGCTTCAGCTTTTCGCATCCATCTGAACCCACCCAGCTAGCAATGACAAAAATTTCCTGCCTTTTGATGAACTGAAACAATACGATTTTAACAACATAGGAAGAAATGTCCTTCGTTGGCAAAGTTCTGTTCCTCAGTGTTGGAGTCGGTACTGTTTAATGTCTTCATTGATGACTTGGACATGGGGATCAAGTGCACCCTCAGTAAGTTTGCAGACAACACCAAGCTGGATGGGATTGGTGATCTGCTTGAGGGTAGGCTGGAGAAATGGGCCGAGGCCAATCACATGAAGTTCAACAAGGCCAAGTGCCGAGTCCTGCACTTGGGCCACAGAGACCCCAGGCAACGCTACCCGCTTGGGGCAGAGTGGCTGGAAAGCTGTCCTGCAGAAAAGGACCTGGGAGTGTTGATTGACAGCCAGCTAAACATGAGCCAGCAGTGTCCCTAGGTGGCCAAAAAGGCCAATGGCATCCTGGCCTCTATCAGAAATAGTGTAACCAGCAGGGCCAGGGCAGTAATTGTCCCCTTGTACTTGGCGCTGGTGAGGCTGCACCTTGAATACTGTGTTCAGTTCTGGGCCCCTCACTACAAGAAGGGCATTGAGGTGCTGGAGCTTGTCCAGAGATAGGCAATGAAGCTGGTGAAGAGTCTGAAGAACAAGTCTTATGAGAGGCAGCTGAGGGAACTGGGGTTATTCAGCCTGGAGAAGAGAAGGCTGAGACATGATCACTCCCTACATTTACTTGAAAAGAGGTCGTAGTTAGGTGGGAGCTAGCCTGTTCTCCCAAGTAATGAGTGATAGCACAAGAGGAAATGGGCTCAAATTGTGCCAGGGGAGGTTTACATTGGATGTTAGGGGAAAATGTTTCATCAAAAGAGTTATTAAGCATTGGAACGAGCTACCCAGGGAACTGGTTGAGTCACCATCACTGAAGGTATTTAAAAGACACGTAGATTTGGTGCTGAGGGGAGCAGTTTAGTGGTGGGCCTGGCACTGTTAGGCTAGTGGTTGGACTCAATGATCTTCCAAACTAAATGATTCTCTGACTCTAAGTGACCAGACAGAGGTGGTTCATTGTGCAACAATTCACTAACTGGAACTGCACCCTACCACACTGTGAAATAAGGCTCTTTCAGACAAAGGAAGGTGTTCATATTTTGTTGCAAATCATCTCCCTCACTCCAAGAGAAAGAGGCTTGAGCTACAACAGCTCTGCTTGTGCTAACCTCGAAGCAAGCAGATGCACTTCCCTAAAATTCATTTAGTTGTCAAAACAGGGAAAAACTGCAAGCAGCAAAGAGGTTGAACAGTGAAGTCCAGGCACTTCACTGAGGTTTTTCCTTTTTAAAAAAACAAACCCAAAAATAATTTTAAAAAATCACACTGAAACTCAACTCTAGAGAAGGCGCCCATTTCTCCAGAAGGGAGAGGCAGGGTGAGGATACCACTGGTGCTTTTACATGCAATCTTTTGGTGTAAATGGTTTCAAATGGAAGCTGTTGCTCTTGCCTGCAAACAAAAGCAGAATGCATCACTGTTGCCAGACCACCTGGGACATAGGGAGGAGAGGAAATTTCCAGATGGGTTTTAAGACAATTCTTTTATATTTATATAGCCAGAATAAATGTTTTGATTCTGAGATAGCATTTCCCTTTGTTCTAGCTAGACCACCAAGAAAAGAGGGAGGCACAAAATTTCTATTGCATTAACAGTCCTGGTGTTTACAGTTTTGGCTTTTATGAACTTGTGGGAGCTATTTATTGAGTCATAAACTCCACTAATGGGGATATTATCTCTAAATTATATAAGTCCTACAGTATTTGAGTTAGTTAAAAGAAAGGTTTAAAACAGTTACACACTTACAGTTTATCTCAATTACCAACATGATCCCATAATGGGAATTTAATTGCCAATTGCTAGCTTATACTGCTGAAGAACTACAATAACTACACATAATATATAGCCTATATAAACATGTCCAGACAATTCTATATTACCTCCTCTCACTGCTACCTTCTTGTTTGGTGGGGGTTTTTTAATTACAATGACTTAATTCCTAAATTCCTCAAATTAGGAATTCCTCGATGTAAGAAAACCATTTCCACCAGTTCTTGATTTGACAGATTTTTGCAAGCCTTCTGCACACACCCAGATGGCTTTGTGCAAGAGGGACGGCCTTATGCATACGCTTAAATACTTTGCCAAATTAGATTCTCAGAGAGCTCTAATGAGAAAAATCATTGCTGGATTTAAATCAACACAGGTTTTCCTGTTTACCTAGTTGGAGTGAAATTTGACCAAGAACCACCAGCCAGAGCCTGAGTCAAGTTCACTGAGGCTCACCTGCTAAGCATAGCACCGAGCTTCTGAGCAGCCTAAGTTCCAGAATACCCTATGAAAGGGATTCCATTCACATTCAAGCACACAGCGTGGACTCGTGCTGTCCTCTCTCTGGTCTGCCCAGCTCAGCTCGGACTACCTATAGCTGGCTGAAGCTCATCCCTTCCTACATGAACCGCACTCGCCGCAATGTGGACACAACCTGCAGCCAGGGTGTGGAGCTGCCACATAGCCACTGCGCTTGATCTGCTCTAGCAGTGCCGATGGGCCTCAAGTAATGCAAACATCTACACTTAGCCCTTTGTTTTAAACCCCTTCAGTGCCAATGTAGACAGAGGGGTGGTGTATGGGTACCAGGCCTCATGTAGATAGTCCTGTAGGCTAGCCACTCTCTACAGGTGTGCATTGGCATTCCAGCAGCAAGGAAGGTATTCAGAGAGCTTGTGCAGGTGCAAACATCTGGAGGCAAGGGACGAGTCTCACTCATAAACCTCATTGCAATTTAGAGGAGGCTGTGTCCTTCCTCTGCCATAGCAGCTCTGCAAAAGGTCTTCCTCTTGTCTTTCAAGACAATGCCATTCCTCTAACAGATCTGCCTTTGAAAGTGGGAGCCCTCTCAAGTACTGTTAGGTGATACAATGAATTTTTGCTGTTACAGATCACTCCACTATGCTGCTTGCCAGGGATCTGCATCAGATTTCGGAGAAGTTTATGAATCAGCTTCTTTACTTCTCTTTGTTCATAGTTCCTAATGTGAAACTAGCCTGATGAAAGAGGAGACCAAAGAGGACAGATGGCTAGGGTGAAAGGCAGATGAGGATAGCTAGTTTGTTTGTGTCTAATACATACCAGAAGAAACTTCCAGATGATTCAGAAAGGACCAACTGTGCAGACAAAGAGTTTATATAATCAATCTATAACCTTAATATATCTACATTAACTTTCTTCCTCATTTTGGTCATGCTCCCTCACTGGTTTTAAACTTTACATTGGAAACTGGTCTGAGTTGCCACCCTAAACAAACAACACGAAGAAATTAATTCAAGAGCAAACAGTAACTTTAACAAGTCTTTCAAGATAGCTGTCTCTAAAATGTCATCTGTACTGCCCTCTAAAACCTAAAGAGGTTTTGCAATCTGACTGAGCTCAAATTGCGGTATTTTTTTTCCCCACATATTGTAACTTCTTCACAAATATGTTGCCATTTTGCCTTTCTCATTGTATTAGGACTAACAGGCTAAGCCACCTCAAAGAGGAAGAAATGCCATGAGTAAATATGCAATGGATAAGTTACACAGGGTACAGGATGTTATTGCTTAAAGAAATAATGTTTCCCTCCATGTCACTGAATAACCTAGCATGACTACAAGATGTTAAAAAATGGAAAATTCTTCTAATGGTTAGTTCCACATCTCAAACCACAAGAACTACATAGAAGGGCCCAGCAAGCAAGAGAACAAATTGCTATTGCTGATAAATGAAGTGCTGTTCTCTGAATGCTGTGAAGTGACTGAAAACATTCAATATTTCCCAATATTGTGGAATTAGGATCCCTGCAGTTTTCCCACAGAAAGTTTGTCTTTGGGAGACAGATGTATCTCCTGGGCTAAAACGACAAGACAGAGAGAGCAGATATAGGAGCCAACTGAGCCCAAACTTCTTTCTGTGAAGAGTTTTCCTGTCATGAGGTAGAATCAACTCACGTGAGCACAGGAGGGATACATGCAGAAGGAGCACTTCCAAATATTTTTATTTATGTAGATGAACATCTCTCTGACATTCTCTAAGTCTAGAAAAATACATGTACAATGGGCAGACAAAGGAAAATATTGCCTGGTGAGTAACTTCATTTTCGTCCACAGATTGTCTATGGCTGCTTGTGGCTGCCATGTCTGAGGGGATCCATCCGCTGGTGACCAGAGCAGAGGCACTCTGAGCTGGACAGGGGTAGAAGCTAACGCAAGGCCTTGAGCTGATCAGCACACCACCTGCACAGGAGGACTGCAGCTTGCCATTTGTTTGCAGCAGCAGCTATTCCAGGGAACCTGAAGCCTCTTATTCTCAAATGCCAAGTTGAGGAAATAAAAATTAACCCTCAACATGCAGCAGACCTCAGCAGTGAGAAGGGGAGCCTGTACTGTAATGTGAATCTCTTCGCTTCTGCCGTAGACAGCACAGATACTTGTGGAAAGAAAATATCTTTGGCTCCCCTACAGAGATCAAGAGCTGAGATTAATGGCAACTGTGAGGGCTGCCTTCCCCTTTATGCGATACGTGCTTTAAAGCTGTGGCCTCCTGCCATCTTGAAACACAATCTTGTGGTATTGTCTTCATTCAGGCCCCTCATCAGCAATGTGAAAAGAGAGAAGAAGCTGGTGGCAGGATTAGAGGAGAGGTTGAAATATCCTGGGCAGCATATGCTGTAAGCCACATTACACAAAGGGTATTATTGGACTGCTCATTGGATAGGGCTTTCCCTTCTGGAAGTGCTGCTTCTTGTTAAAAAGAACATCAGACTATAGCATACAACACATTATGAGCAGTAACAAGCACTGAAAATATTTTTTAGGCTCTGTCTGCCCAGCTCCTAAGAGATACTTTTGTACTCATCAGGGTTATGCATGGGAAAAGAGGAGAAAAGAAGGGAGAATGATAATTCAGAAGGGTATTAATAAACACCTGAAAATTATTGCCATAGGATGATCCATCTTAACCTAAAAACTAAGTACTTTAGCCTTGGAAGGCTGTTTGAGAACCTCATTGTTTTACACATGAGAAACCATCTTTTGTTGTCCATTTTAAATTTACTCTGGCAAACTATCATACAACTGTAAAATGGTTTTGACTGGAGAATCACAGGGACATTCTCCACTAGATCTGTGTAGTGGTTTTGTCTGGGCCAGGTTTTTGTAGCAGGGAGGAGGCTACAGGGGTGACTTCTTTAAAAAAAGAGCTGCCAGAAGCTTCCCCTGTAGCTGATAGGGCTAGGGCCAGTCAATTCTAAGATGGACCCACAGCTGACCCAGGCCTGGCCAAGTAGTAACTGAGGTAAGGTCTCTGTGAACAACGTATTTGAGAAGGGAAAGACATTGTTGCACAGTAGCTAAACTGCATCAGCAGCAGGGATTGAGGATGTGAAAACATCTCTGCTGACATCAAGGTCAGAGGAGAAGGAGAGGGAGGAAGGTGCTTAGGCCTTGAAATAAAGACTCCTCTGTGACCTGTGATGAGGACCATGGTGAGGCAGCTGTGTCCCTGCAGTCTATGGAGGCCACCGGGAAGCAGAGACTCACTTGCAGCCCATGGAGGATCCCACGTCAAAGTGGGTGGATGTCTGAAGGAGACTGTGACTCCGTGGGAAGCTCACCCTGGAGCAAGTTCCTGGCAGGACCTGGGAGCCTGTGGGGAGAGAGGAGCCCACACCAGAGCAGGTTTGCTGTCAGGACTTGTGATCCTGTGAGGGACGCAGGCTGGAGCAGTCAGTACCTGAAGGTCTGTTCTCCTCATAGGTGACCCACGTTGGGACAGGGCATGAGGAGCTGCCTCCGTGGGAGACCTCCATGCTGGAGCAGTTCGTGAGGAACTGCAGCCCATGGGAAGGACCCACGCTGGAGAGGCTTCTGAGGGACTGTCTCCCATGGGAGGGACCTCACAGTGTAGCAGTGGGAAGTGTGAGGAGGCTTCCCCCTGAGAAGCAGCAGCAGCAAAGTCCATTTATAATGAACTGACCGCAACCCCCATCCCTCATCCTCTGCACTGCTGAGGGGGAGGGAAGGAGAGTCCTGGGAAGAGGAAGGGATAGAAGAAGGAGTTTTAAATTTCAGTTTTATTTCTCATCTCCCTGTTCTTCTATTCCTTTATTAAATCAAACCTTTTTCTCCCCAGGTTGAGTCTGTTTTGCCCATGACAGAAATTGCTGAGCAATCTCTCCATCCTTATCTCGACTCACAAACTGCTCGTTATATTTCTCTCTCTCTCTCCTGTCCAGTTTAGGAGGGGAAGTGATATTATGACTTGGTGGATACTTGGCTAAACCACCACACTGAGTTATCTCCCTGTCCTTATCTTGACTCATAAACCTCTTGTTAGTGATAGAACGACTTGGCAGGCATCTGGCACCCAGTCAGGGCTAAAACCATCCCAACTTGGTTTCTCAACTATACCCATTTGTTCTTAGACTACCAATGCTCCTAAATAAAGCAGATTATTTTCCTCACCTGCCCCTCATATATTTACAAAGAGCAGTCATATTCTCTCTGAGACTTCATGTTATTTCACTAAATAACCCAAGCTCCTTTAGTCTCCTTTCTTATCTCCATTCTCTTGGTTACCCTTCTATTTTTTCTCTGTACTGGTTCCAGTTTGCAGTCGCCTGTCTTGACCATGACCAGACTAGACCAGATCATGATTGACCAGATCTATAGTGTTCCACATCAAACTAGCAGAAATTTTATTTCTTATACTTTTGTTGGGTTTCTTTTTTTTCCCCTGAAAAGACGTTAATCTTTCTCTTATGCACTTAAAAGGAAACAAACTAAGGTGAATTTCCTGTCTCTAAAAGCTACTTGGAAAGTTGAAAACATTCAATCTTTCTTGGAAACTCTCAGCTATACAAGATTTCCACTACTGAAACATATCCTTCTGAACTCATTGGGATGTAAAATACTTAGAAGGGCAACTGCATTCATTTAAAGTGTCAAGTTCAGTTTATAAAATCTTCACCTTCACAAAACCAGCTTCAAAAGCAAATCATTATTGTTTCAGCTGCTGACACTATCCCTGTGGTCACACATTCTTATTGTCATATAAGAAACTATTTTCCTGTTTTGAATAAAAAACTGAGACATGGACTTGTCTATAGCTGGGAGCACTTTCACAAGTTTTCAGTTTTCTTTTTGACCCCCTGGACACAGACCACCACTCACTCATTTTATTGCAGAAAGTTTGCTAAATAGCAGCAAAACACATAACTATGCTATGTCTCAAGTCCTTTTTTGCTGGCAAAAAAAGTAGAAAGCTAACAAAAGCTTCATATTTTGCTAGTGGAGGGAAAATAATTTCTTCTCAGGAGGTGGGAGGGATAGAGAGAACACGTACAATTAAAAATTTCATTTACACTATCACTCAGAAGTGCATGAATTACTGAATTAAGTTATTCTTTGAACTATCGTCTTTCCCTCAGTTGGGGGATTCACATATCTTGAATATTTACCCTTCTAAATCAAACACTTCTTACCTGAATTGTAACTTCAGATTACAGAAAGCACATGGGAGTTCTTGGTCTACTGAATGCATGAGTTTCCCAGCCATCAGCAGAGCTGTGGCTCACACTTCTTCCACTGCAAAATTGCCATGGATGAGTCTGCTCCCCCCTTTCACCTCAGCTCTTCCATTCTTTAAACTGAGGTAATGACTTCTCTCACAAAAGCATGCAGCAAATTCAGATTTAATCATGGCTTTAAGCTGGCGTAAGCTTAAAAATACAACATTGCTATCAGCAACACCATTTAGTCATTGCAACTTCTAGCAAAGAGAAAGGCATCAATTAATTTTCAAAGGTCAAGTATGGTGCTACTGCACATGAAAGTTATGCTGAAAGACCTTCTCTTCATACATGTCTCACCCAAGAAAACTTGGGTGGCTACTAATCTGAGTCTCATTTAAAACAAAAAGCAAGAACTGATAGCTTCCGTGCCGTGCCTGCAAAACATCTACATTGGAAGGCTATAATTATCTTACACCAGAAGCAACTTTATACTGTGTTAAAACCTTGCTAGTATTTCCTCCGTAGAATAACAAACTTTGACACAAATGGTACTTAAGCATCACCACAGGCGTATATAGCAAAACACAGACATAAGTCGAAGAGCAAGAGAGGAAATTTGAATGGAATTACCTTATTGTGCTAATATAATCCAATCTGATACTGTAAGAGGTCATCCAACAACCTCTGTTTGCAGAACAAAGGGGAGTCAGTTGGATTTTGCTTTGTTTGACCCCAAAATTTCTCAGTATTTGTAAATTCGCCATATAACCAGCCACAAAGATTAAGGGATACAGTTTTAATTATGCTTCTATAAGAATGAGAGAGTAGTTTGATTTAGAAAGATTTAGAAAAATACACAAAGTATATAACTGTGTTGGAATAAAAAATTAAATGCAATAAAGCCCTATATCTGATTTTTTTGTTTTACAAGGAATGTTTTCAGTATCTCTCTAAGTAAGCTTTGGAGCTGAAACGATAATATAAAAGCTGTGCCTTGCTCAGATCACATTATTCTTCCTTGCCAAACAGATCATCCAGAAGAGGTAAGTATTGGATCCCTTTCACAGGAATTGATGAGGGCTGTCTGCTCCAACCATCTTCATTCTGAAATTAGTAACCCAGAGAATATCTTAGAATATAATACTGACAACAAGAACAATTAAAAGCTGGCCAACATAAGACTGAATGAGCTGTTCCATTTCCACATGTGGACTTTTATATAGCTCATCCTCTTAAAAGATTATTACATTCACATTTTATATCAGTCTTACAGAGTATTTTATTAAAACATATTTTCTACCATTAGACTTTTTGCAGATATTTTCAAATTAAATAATGCTCTATTTTCTTGTGAATCATCTATGTTTCAACACCAAAAACCATGCAAAACAATGAGACAGAAAGAAGAAAATAGTCAGCTAAACAAGCACAACTCTGTTGCTGAAATCTATCTGTCAAATACAGGTACTTTAGTCCCTAAATATTTATATTAATTCATGTTAAGTCATGAACAGAATGACAATTGGATTCTGAAGTTGAACGAGATTTAAATCCCTTCCTTTCTCTGATTTTTTCCATTTTGTATTGATCTGTTCATTAAAATATTCTTGTACTCTACCAAAGATAGCTTAGGTATTGCAGTCAACTAACAAAAGAACAAAGTGAATAAAAAACTCAGCAAACTATACTGGCACCAATTTGGGTGCAGCTCATTAAAAAACAATGTTATATGTCAGTATGACAGTTACAGCAAGACTTTGGAGTTGATGAGGAACCAATCCTCCTAGCATGATAATAACTGATAATTTCTATTGATGTTCTTTTTTCCTTTTCTGTTTCAGCTGTCACCTTCCTCCTGTAACTCCCCATATTGTTCTCAAGAGAAGCTCTTAGGCATCAGCAACTTACAGAAAGTCCATTCACTGTCTGTTCTACAAACAACCACCACATCTTCCTCATCCTCAAACAAAACCTCATCTCTTATGCTGATCAGAACATACATTTCACCACAAATGTCCACTTAACCTCCTGTTTGTTTCATATACACCTTTTCCTTCACTCCTTCAATTTGTGGAGATTGCCTCTTGGTTCCATCACCACTTACACCCCACTTCACCCTGTAGGAGCCATCTCTTTCCCTCATCTGCCAGAAATCAGGTCATGCTCAATGGTTAGATGAGCCATTCTGTGAGGGAAAAAACTAATCAAATACATTCAACAGTGGGTGTATTTGTGCCTCTGCTTCTCTCACTCATGCTTTTTTGTACAGATCTTAGCATCAACTTAAGGCAAAAATCCTCTGGGCCTCTGACATTCTTTTTGTTTCTGTGAGGCCCACAAGGCCCCTTATCCTGACACAATCTCCTGAGAACAGTCACTGTTTAAACACTGAGTTATAATTTAAGCAATTAATCCTTCTGTAAAAGAAAGGACACCCTCTGAACAAAACTTAACACACACTTTGAACCACAAGACTGCTGTTTAAAACACATGGAAGGGCTTTGATTTTATTTCTGCAAGATGGAAAAACTCTTCACAACGACAAAGTGAAAAATAAACCACCATGCGAAGGAGAGCAAACCAGTAGCATTGGTCCTTTGTTAGTCATCACCAACAGCTTTAGATACTACGGAAAAAAGAGCTGGTAAGCCAAGTAAGATTGAGGAGTCAGGTTAAAAGCACAGTACTTAAGGAATATTGGTTTAAACTATGCCACCACTGAACTTGAATTTAAAGGAATGCTATGTTTCTAAACAGTCTGAATGCAAACACATTCAGTACAAGCATAGCAACACATTGACAAGGCCAGAACAGCAGAATCATGTGCTGTTAGAGGGCTTTGGGTTTATCTGTTACGAAGTTTTTAAAAATCAGCATAATTGCCTTATGCACCATCTATTTTAAAGTCTTCCATTCAGAACAAGATGGCAAGATCAGATTAATCCCTGCAGTTTGTTGATAATGCATTTTTATTTACCTTAAGGAGCAGGCTGGTGAAGATGTACAAAGTCGATCTATCAATACTGCTCTCGTTGTACACCCACCAGTCATGTGGTGGGTTATGTACAAGTTTCTATGGAGTTATAAAAAATACACAGCTATTTTCTGCAGTGTCAGTGGAGTTTAAAGTATTTCCTGACTCTCTCAGCAAGCAAACAGATAGTTTGACATGTGACAACAAGATTTGTGGGTGAAGCGGTATTCACACCCATTCTTCATGGACAAATACACCTGTTTCCCTTTATCTCTCTCTTTTTTTATCCTCCTAGAGAAATGTCACAGAGATGTGACACCTACTTAGGCACAGGGGTGTTACAGGGCTCCTTGTCACTGTCTGATTTCTAAACCTCCTAGAAAGAGAAGCACAAATGCCCGAACATAAAAACTGTTGTGGTCTCGGTTGAATAAAGCACTCATGTTAAAGTTGGACAAATTATATCAATGTACTGTATGGTTCCTTTCCTCAGATATGCTGGTGTTACCTTGACAGGAATTTTTATTGTCTGGAAAGCAGGGATTTTATTCTTTCTCCAGTTCAGCCCATTCACAAACTTTTTATATTCCACTTGCTTATGGTCATCTTCAAACCTAAGCAGAATATTTTAAGATGATTCAAGGTTAAAAGGAATTCTTTAAAAAGTTGTAACATGTTATCTACAGCACATTAATACATTACCTTTTGGATAATATTTTTTTTACTCTTCTATTACCAAACACTGTCAGAATCACAGGATCACAGAATCTCAAGCATTGGAAGGAACTTCGAAAGATCATCTAGTACAACCCCCTGCCAGAGCAGGACCACCTAGAGTAGGTCACACAGGAACTCATCCAGGTGGGTTTTAAATGTCTCCAGAGGAGACTCCACAACCCATTTGGGCAGCCTGTTCCGGTGCTCTCTCACTCTCACAGTGAAGAAGTTTTTCCTTGTGTTTCTTTGGAATCTCTTACGTTGTATCCATTGTTCCTTGTCTTGCCATTGGACATCACTGAGAACAGCCTGGCTCCATCCTCCTGACATCTGTCCTTTACATATTTGGAAACATTAATGAGGTCACCCCTCAGTCTCCTTTTCTCCAAGCTGAAGAGCTCCAGCTCCCTCAGGGAGAAGCTGAAGAGCTCCAGCTCCCTCCATCATAAGGGAGATGCTCCACTCCTTTCATCATCTTGGTGGCCCTGCGCTGAACTCTCTCCAGCAGCTCCCTGTCCTTCTTGAACTGAGGGGCCCAGAACTGAGCACAATTCTCCAGATGAGGTCTCATGAGGGCACAGAAAAATACTACCAATCTGTCAGGACTTGTATATCACATATTCTATTCTGTATTCTTACATTTTATTGTCTCTCATAGAAGAACTTCTTTAAAGTTTATTACATTTCAACTAATTTCATTTTACTTTTGAAGCACTGCCCAACCTTTTCCAGCACTGAGACCTCCCAACTGGTGACATAGAGCTGAGATGACCAGTGTATGATTCCTCTGTGTAGAAAAGCAACACGTAGAATGATATGAGAGAACTGTGCTGTAACACAACTGACCTGCTCTATATGGCTTCTACAATCATTTCCCAAAAATAAGGAATCCTTCAAAAATGCTGTTTACACACATACCAATATCAATTTACAACGAACAAATACACATCTCTCTGACTTATCAAATATTAGTCAGATTTAAAAATCACAAGTTTTGTCATTTGGTTTATGGCATGGTTCTTTATTTTATGCAATAAATATATATTTGTGTCAGTTATGAGGGTTCTCTAAATGCATGAAGATATATATGCTGGTGAGACAATTACTACTGCACAGGAGCAAGATCATCTCCAGAAAATAAGTCTTTTAGAAAATAATTTTATCTTGTGCTTAAAGAAATATCACTGTACAAAATATGGGTCTCAAAACCTGTAAACCACTGCAGAGGATTCTGATAAAAATTAAGCATAAAGGTACTTTAAGGGAGAATTTACAGCACAAACTGGGAAAACAATACCAGAGAAATCTGAAATCTAGTGACAAAAATAAACAGCGATGAACTGCAACTCATCTTCTCTTTCTCCTCCCCCCACACCTTTCATTTAATAGTCAGCAGGAGAGATAATAATAAAATATACTGAGAGCCATAAACAGAGATGCTAGTGATAAACTGGAATGTTAAGTACAGTGAGTTATGCTGAAGATGAAAGCAAAGTCAGAAAAGAATGCTACTGTTATTAGAATTAAAGAGGGGCCTGAAACACTGCCATGAGAAACTCTCCTATGAGAGCTTGCCTCTTTTTAACAGCTAACAAGCAAGTTAACATTTTCATAAAGCCTTACTTTTGGGAAATATATCCAACATACAAGAAAATTATCATTCTCACTTCTAGGGGATTCTGTACACTTCAGTTTTTTTGCAGGTGGTGGTTGTGAAAAGAAAGGAGTTTTGCATTAGAAGTAACAAAAAAGCTTAGAGCTCTTGGGAAAAAAAAAAAACCCATGGCACACCGATTTTGAATTACACAACTATCACGAAAACTCTTTTTTTTACTGCATATGTATTTGTCTGTTGCTCATTATGACAACTTAAAAGATTAAATCTACTGCCAAGATGTAGAACTGTAGAAGCATGATTTTTAAAGAGCAATGTAATTACTTAAATTTTATGTTGAGGAAATGAAGTCAAGAAAAGCATTGCTCTCAACACATGTTAAGAAGAAGAAAAGTCTTTTGATGTGACAGCACTAGCGCAGAGATGACAACACGGGCACGAAGTTAGTATATAACCAAAGATTTTACATGGGTAGAGGAAATGAGATTCCTAAATCTCATTTTCTAAATAGCTACAGAAAATAGCTTAAAATATTATTCTAGAATAATCCAGAAAGGGAAAAAAATTACTCTTTAGATCTCTTTCCTGCTGTGACTTATTATATCAATCTACTAAAAGCACATACTTGCAATTTGGCACAGCGTATCCAGATGGACTGAGGAGATGTTATCAATTTGTGCATTATTAGGCCAGAGATGTTGTACATTTCAGTGGCTGGAGTTAATATGACTGAAGCTGACAGTGCCCTTCAGGAGAGGAAATTAGATTTGTTTTATCAAGGAGATGTAACAAAGATCTCTTGAAACCATGCTTCTCTCCAGTTTTGCCCTATGACTTCACCAATGCATGTCATTTTAGACTATGAGAGTCACTCCCCCAACCCTACCATAGTTTGGAGACCTTTTTTTTATTTCTTTGACATTACAGAAATAATCACACATTTCTGCTTCTAAAATTATATTAATAATGAAATACTCCAGACTTGAAAAATCTGGTTAAATCATGTTACGACCGTTCCTGAGGATGCTTTGGTGAGTGAAGGCTACTTACAAATATTTTTTCTTTCCCATCAAGAAATCTCTAACCAAACATTTATGTGAGAAGTTAATGTAGATGGCAGAGTTTTTTAACTTCTTAGTTTTGAACAACACTTATTAAGAAGTTAATCTGATAATAGTAGATGAGAAGCATCATGCTGGTTTAACCTTAGAGAAAATGCTGGGGTTTTTCAGCTGGTTTGATGTGCTCTGGGTCACACAGATATATACCTAAACTGTCATAAACTGCTCCTATGAAGAAATTTAGAACAGCAAAAACGGACAACTCTATGCAGCTGATCAGTATGAGTTAAGAAACGGCTGCCATCTCATGCATACATTTATTCACGTCTTGAACAACTATAAATTGAACCACCAGTTCCTCAGCAGATTTAGCAACAAAAACAACTTCTTTTAAGATACTCAAATATTAATGCTAGGGAATCTTTTCATCAGAAGTGGCACAGGGAGTCTTGGGCATCCAAGGTAATGAGCAGAAGACGGAGTGCAGGAGAACAATCTTGTGGCCATTCCCAATGTTGATCCTGCTATCAGGATACCTGCTCTAGCAGGAAGGTTTGCTTTCTGAAAGAAATAGGTCAGCCATAAAAAAATATTACAAGTAGGCCACGAGGCATAAACCAGGGAAAAATTGAGCAGGCAGGAGTGGCCTGGCCTGGCCTATGGATGACTAGAGAACTGGGATGACCATGTAGGAGGCCCTTTGTTTTCAGGCACTGCTACCTGAGACCACAGCAATTAACTTTTTCAAAACCACAAACCACCTTACAGAGGCCAACAGTCTCACCCTGGTACTGTGGAGAGGGGAAGAAATACACAGCTGCTTTTAACACAAATTAAGAGATGTATTTGTAGAAATAGGGACATAAGCTTAACAACTAACATTTGTCATCCATTCTTTCTTTCCTCCATTTTCCTTATCTGCCAGCTGTTTATGTATCCTCTAGGGAAGGTCTGCATCTTTTCAAGTCTTTGTTAGCATACATTTAGCATTGCAGTAAATAAAAATAACTGGGAAAAAAAAAACCCTAAACTAATTACTTAAGCACTTCAGCAACATTTATTTATTAAACAAACTAGAATTGTTCATTATGCCTGAATAAATTTAAAGAAATGTTTGTAATGACTACTGTAGTTTTCTGGCAGAAACAATTGTGTACCATCTGGATTGCTTAATACATTGTGATTAAAAGTTTGACTTGCCCATTTTTTTAATCTTAAAAAACTAAGTAAGAATATGCTGATGGAGAAAGGAAATACTTGTTAACAAACCAGCCCAGGTGAACTGGAAAAATGGACAGATTGTTGGGTATCTAAATAATACTATTTCACCATTCCATAATCAAAAATGTAAATTCAGTTGAGCTAGACAACATGAAAAGGTCTTACGAAACCTCAGCCTTTGTGTTAATTCTCCTTACACTCTGTGGAAACTGGTCTTTGGGTACAGTAAACAAAGTCTTGGGTCATCCGGAGGCAACCACAAATTTAGACAATAACTTCTAGTCCCATCCCATGCTTAAAAAGTCACACATCATTGCAGTATAAATTTCAAATGTAAATGATACATACTTTCAGAGTATTACCTTTCAAAATGGAAAAATAGAACCATTAGGTCCTACAGAACGTCTTTGCCACCAAATCTCAGACAGTAAAGTTGAATAAACATAGAGCTTCAGGCTTCAACTATTATCTGATCACATTTTCTACCATCATGTGTATAGCTGAAAAGGGTCCAGCTAGTGCATTAGCTATATATATACACTGACTTTGCGGGAGTCAATCCAATGACTTTTATTGTACCACAGTCTTCCTTCATAAATACAATACACACAGTAGGAACACCACCACCACTCAATTCGGAAATGTCAATGGACACCAAATTATGTGCTTCCTCACAAAAAAAAAAAAAAAAAAAAAAAAAAAAGAAAGAAATTTGTTGCCCACACTGAACTGCACACTCCCCAGGAGTGAGGTTGTCCTTCATTAACATCAAACCTGCCTGTTTTAAAATTCTTTAGTCTCAAAGAAAACTACAGAAAGCAAGAGGAGAGGAAGAGAAAAGTCTAAATCTCATTCAGCCAATTCTACTCCTTGATTTCAAGATTACTGGAAATTAACTCCTATTAAATAGACTTCCAAAAATTCTTTCCCTAACTGAGCACCTTCATGAAACAATAAACTTACTAAACAATGCCAACTGTGCATAGTATTGAGAATGTGACACCCTTCCTTCTTACCTGCAGTGCAATGTCTCACCACATAAACTACCATCTTTTGAAGTAGATGATATTGTAACTTAGAACTGGCATTACACATAGCACTCTCCTTAAGTACTCCTCACACTGATTTCTGAGGCACAGCTTCACACCATTCCCCTTTTTCATAGAGAAATCTACCATTCAGGCTGACCACAGACTCTTTAGAAACAAAGGAAAGTGGATAGTAACTTAGAAATCCAGCCCTTATACAGCCTGAGAAATTAACTCTCCTTCTCCATCGCTTACAGAAAGAGTCAAGGGCAGCCAAATCCTAATTCAGCTGTCATGAGTATCTGGCTAAAGCTAGGTGAAATCCAGCCCTTAGTCTCCTCTTTGTCTTATAGGCTTATCTCTGATTTTTATTAGAGTGTACTAGGCTTTTTCTTTTTAACTGCCTACACTAAGACTCTTCAGGAGAAAAGAGGTTAATCTCACAAAAGCTTTCCCTGGTATAAATTCACAAACAATAAACATGTCCCTGGAGCCTGTGATGTGTCAGACTTGTCTGTTTCTCATCAACTTTGAGTTAGTACATAAAGAATATCCTCCAGTCCCTTGTCTGTGCATCTATTCAATTTCAGTCATTGTGAAGTGGAAACTACGAAAACCCTTTGTCTATTGTACCAGAATCCTATTGACAGGATGTCAACTGTCCTCCAACAGTTTTTATGTTAGGCAACTTAGTGGGAGTTCTAAAAAACGAGTTTTACATTAATGCTAAATTTCAGAGAGGCTTCTGATGACTAATGCTTGCAGTCTAACTGTCAGAACTGAAGAACAGAAAACAAATTGCCAAAGCTGTTTTTCTGGCTACTGCAGGGGAACTATTCTGAATGGTTTGGGTCTGGAAACAGAGGCTTTGTTAAAAATAGACCCTTAGGCTTCTTGAAGCAGTCTTTCATTAAGATATCTTGATTCCAGTACTAAGATGCTTTATTTAAATTGATTCTATGTTTCCACCTTACAAGTTTTCATTATTTGATAAATCCAGATGCTTAGTTTGCTTCTAAAATAAAGAAGCACATCTACCTAAAAACATCTAAATATGGGAGAAGACAAGACCTGCTCCTGCTTTTAACACAGTACAAAGACAAAACATTTAAGGATTTCTCACAAGGAAAAGAAGAGAACAATGAACATGCATTTAAACCTATTACCATAACCTGGCCATGAAAACCAAACCCCTTATGACATGAGTGTTCAAAGCACCACAAGTTACTCTGAACTTTAGCCTTTAATACAAGTGCACTGAATAAATATTAATTCTCACTTTTATTCCCATCAGTACAGCTCGACAAGCAATAGATCTCAAAACAACTGAACATGCTATGGAAAAAGACTGTAATCATGACAACACTCCTTTTCCGTTTCAAAAATCGCAAGACAATATGTTTCAGGTGAGATTAATAGAGCTAGAAAATTGCTTTTATTTACTACTGATGTGGTCTACCTAATTCAAGGACATTTCATCATATTCATCTTGGTATGTTTCTTAAAACTCACATAATGCGCTTTCATAAGATTACTGGTTTTACCTTACATATACACAGGAATAACTAATGTAAAAAAGTGAATCTCACTGATAACTGCAGGTATCAGTAGCTGATTCCCATAAGAATAACTCCAGAAAAAAATGAAGAGAAGTTGCTAAGATGCATACACCACAGTTGATGACAAATATTCCACAAATAGGAAAATCCACATGTGTGTTGGGGAAAAATCAGCATCATGGAATTATTAGTATCATGTAAGTGAATAATTCTTAAGAACTGTGTCTGCAATAGATATTTAGCATTGATTTGCACCCATGCATACTATCATATCTTACTATCTGTCCTTAACTTACATTGTCAGCAAAGCTTGCAGATCATCATCAGCCAGTGGTAACTTAAAGGACTTGCAAACAGTCCTGCACATTTCATGAGGCAGCACTCCACATCTACACAAACAGAAAGAGAGAAGGAAAAGTGTACGTTAGGTATTTTCCAGATTTACTTCAAGTGAACGTTGCTGTGAATAGGAAAACACATGAGGAACATCAAAGTAAAGCAAACAAAGTTTTATGATGGCTTGGATGGACCTGTTCTGCAATGGGTGAAAAACTGGCTGGATGGTCAGGCCCAGAGAGTGGGAGTGAATGGAGTTAAATCCAGTTGGCCAGCTACCAGTAGTGTTCCCCAGGACTCAGTGCTGGGGATTGTTTTGTTTAACATCCTTACAAATTATCTGGATGAGGGCATTGAGTGCACCCTTAGTAAATTTGTGGGCAGGTGTGTTGACCTATTGGAAAACAGGAAAGCTCTTCAGAGGGACCTGGACAGGCAGAATAGATGGGCCGAGGCCAATTGTATGAGGTTCAACAAGGCCAAGTGCCAGGTCCTGCACTTGGGCCACAACCCCAGGCAACTCTACAGGCTTGGGGCAGAGTGGCTTGAGAGCTGTTTTGCATAAAGGGATCTGGGGGTGTTAATCAACAGCCACCTGAACATGAGCCAGCAGTGTGCCCAGGTGGCCAAGAAGGCCAATGACATCATACCTTGTATCAGAAACAGAGTGGCCAGGAGGGCCAGGGAAGTGATTGCCACCCTTGTACTCAGTGTTGATGAGTCCTTGAATACTGTGTTAGGTTCTGGGCCCCTCACTACAAGGACATTGAGGTGCTGGAGTTTGTCCAGAGATAGGTAACAAAGCTGGTGAAGAGTCTGGACAACAAGTCTGATGAGAAGCGGCTTGAGGGAGCTGGGATTGCTTAGCCTGGAGAAGAGGAGGCTGAGAGGAGATACGATTACAGCTGCCTGAAGGGGAATTGTAGTGAGGTGGGGGTCAATCTCCAGTTATGAATGACAGGACATGAGGAAATGGGCTCAAGTTGCTCCAGGGGAGGTTTTAGATCATACATCAGAAAGAACTTTTTCACTGAGCGAGTTATCAAGCATTGGTTACTAACTGGCTGCCCAGGGAGGTGGTGGAGTCACCATCCCTAGAGATATTCAAAACACAAACAGATGAGCTGCTGAGGGGCACGCTTTAGTTTAGTGATGGGCTTGGCAGTGTGAGGTTGGTGGTTAGTCTTGATGATCTTAATGGCCTTTTCCAACTGTAACAATTCCATGATTCTATGAAATTTCACTATTATGAAGTGGAGAAACTTAAAGTTCAGATGATGGCCTGCCTCTTCCACACAGAGGTCCTTGGTGAATCTCTGTGACTATTTATCTGTGACATCAGAAAAAAGGCAAATGAGTCATATAACTAATCTGGTACAAATCCTTTCTTTTTTCCTTTAAATAACTATTTTTCTTCTTTGATTTAAAACACTGTGTTCCGCCAGTGAAGAGATATCTGATTATGTCACAGAATGTTCAGTACAGCAGCTACAATAAAAAGTCCACAAACAAAATGAAGAATTGCCAAAAAGGCTACCCTTTTCTCATCTACCATCAGGTGCTGAAAAAGGCTTCACATTACAAGCAATATTCTTTGGCCACAAGATATCAGTTGCTCAGGAACAAACAGAAATTAAGCAGGTTTACAAGCAGAGCTTCCCAAACAACAGTTGAAGATAAACAGAGGAAATTTACTTTTCACGGTCATTGTAGACAAGCATCGCAGACAGTTGTTCAAAATTCTCAAAGTTATTTTTCTTTAGTTTTTCTTGAGCCACCGCAAGGAGGTAGTGGAGGTCCATTTCATATTCATCTCTCACACTGTAATAGCGCCCGAGAGTCATAATTTCATGTTCTGAAAATGCTCCATCAGTGATGCTGACTATCAAATTCCTGATCACAAAAAAAACCAACCCAACAGCATTAAGGTAAAACAGTTAGAAGTAGTTCATAATCACAGAGTTTCAGGGAAAAACAAACCAAAAAAAAGGGTCAAACTGCACTCATTATAAAATGCTGTATTTAGATCTTTAAACAATGCACCTATTTAAATTTGAAATCCAGATCTGTTCAAGGACATATCATGGAAATTACCTGAATTCTTAAACTTTTTCAGGCAGTCCACATTTCCTCAGTACCTGTCTATACATACAAAACTACATGATAATTGTGACTGAAGCCTGTTACTAGAGATGTCACACAGGCACAGAATATTAGCAGAGATTAACTTTGTCATTGCATTTATCCAACAAGATAGTGAATTAATAAGATATTACCCTGTTTTGTTCCCAACTATATTTTGTACTAATTTGATTAATTATCTGTAAACATAAAGCATGTACAACAGTTACATAAACAGATAATTAAGAATGACAGAGGAGAATTAAGAATGACAGAGGAGAAGTGAGGTGGATGATCCCAACAAATACCAGAATCTTAATCAAGTGTCAAGCCACATTTCACAAAGCAATGTGGAAGCTGGTCCTTGATGGGTAATTTTCAGGGAAAGCTGGCAGAAGGGAAACAGAAATTCATTGCAAAGAGAGGGCAGAAAATTACACCAAACTTGTAATCATAGAAGCATAGAAGTATAGAAGCATAGAATCATAGTATGGTAGGGGTTGGAAGGGACCTTTAGAGATAATTTAGTCCAACTCCCTTGCAGAAGCAGGTTCACACCTAGATCAGGTCGCATAGGAACATGTCCAGGTGGGTCTTGAAGACCTCCAAGGAAAGAGACTCCACAACCCCTCTGGGCAGCCTGTGCCAGGGCTCCCTCACCCTCACAGTGAAATAGTTTTTTCTTATGTTTAAGTAGAACTTTTTGTGTTCCAGCTTCATCCCATTACCCCCTGTCCTGTTACTAGCTACTACAGAATAAAGGGATGTCCCAGCCTCCTGACATCCACCCTTTAGATATTTATAAATGTTAATAAATAATACATGTTAATATTTATAAATGTTAATAATAATCACAAGCCTTCATGGCAAGAATGGAAAGCAGGAGGCAGTAGCAAGAACAGTTTGTGCTTGGAGTGTGTGGCAGAGAATCAGATCCTATGCAGCGAAGAGCTGGAGATGCACTCTCCCAAGATTGCTTGTACTGCTCAGATGAATCAGCCCAATCCAAGAAAGAAGAAACGTCCCTGAGATGCATCTGATGGGCTAGTGCTGGCATTGAATGACTAGTCATTTCTGTTAATATCAAGAATTTGTTGCTGATAATAGGGCTGGAGTGATTTCTGGGTAAACTCCTGAAGGCACTTGTAGCACCTCGGCAAACAGACACAAGCTTTGGAGCTGAAGAACCAAGACTAGTAACTACAGTTCAGAACAACCTCTCTCTGCTTTATATTGTTGGTGGAGGGGATAAGAAGGGGTTTTGTTACCTTCAATGATTAGAGTTCTTCATATGTCCTAGATGTTGACAAAACACCAGTAGCAAGGTATGCAAGGAAACCTGGGAAGTTTCCTGCCTGTTTAGAAAAAAAGTGGCCTCAACTGCAGGTTAACTCAACAGTTACAAGGCCTTTTGTCAAACATAGCTTAGCATAAACACATTGGCAATGTGATCCCAGAAGTCTGCCTCTGCTGAACTCAGATTCAACAGGATTGGTTTTTTTTCAAACACTAATCATCAACATAGGGCTGTGTGCCTCAGTCAAAATCAGATTCATTATATACGATACTTCTGGATAAACTGCACTAAAAATAAGCTTCACTGCAATTGCTGATGCCATTAGAGCTGTACTTTGTGGTACCCTTAAGAGTATCTCATCATTATGATTATATACTGATCTTTGAAAACAAATGGAAGAAATTATTAGTGATGCACAAGACTCAAACTGCTGACTGGAGAACAGATAAATAATTGAATGAATCTGACAATGATGTGAACTGAAAGCATGGAAACTTAGTACTCAACTTACTACTTATCAACAAACATAATTTTTCACTTGTCTCTTCTCAGAGAACTGTGTGATTCTGTTCAAATTAAGATATCTCTTAATAGAACCTGGTTTCATTCACACAGCTATTCAGAAAAGAATGCTGAACTCTGTACAGTCTACTTTGAGTCAACTGCTGATTTTTTTTCATATTAAATAAATCAGAAAGATCCTTTATTTGCACTAGCAGGAGATAAATATAAGAAAACAAGCTGTTGACAGTAGAAAACTTTGAGATTATGTACATTCAATGACCAAAATTGGTCCATATATTGATATTATCATTATCTCGTCAGTATTATTATTCCACGTACTGAATATTACTATTTATATTATAGCAGCATTCACAGATCCAGTCAAAACTGGAGCTTCTTTCCTGGAGCCTACAGTAATACTGCAAACACAAAGAAGAGGACAATACTGCCTGACAAGCCTGGCACTCTAAATGGTTGGGTTGGTGAAGCTGAAAGCATGTAGATAACATCAACCATCTGAATATTTCCACAGACTGCATTTCTATACATGCCACAGGTTTTTCCAGTGTCAAGATTTTAAAAGTCTTTTATTTTCTCAAGTCAGTCAATGACAATTAAGTCACAAAAACTCCTAGATAAAATTACTATCTTGTTTGGAAGTTAAGGAATATTTTAGTCATGGTTAGGGGCTCATGAGTGAGACCAAAGATTCGCAAACAGAATTACATCTATACTATTCCTGGCAAAAAGAAACAAGCTGCAACAATTGTCCCCACAGCTTAGTTACCTTTTGTTTAATTTTTTGTTGTTGTTCTAGAAGAACAAGACAGATTGTAATCTGAAGTTGGTAGAGGAAGAAGAAATAATAATTAACTGCTAAAGAGAGATGTGTCTTAAACTCAATTGATGATAGGCATCTCTGTTAAACCCACACGTTTCTTTGTCTCTAACGGTGAACAGTCTTGACAGTAGCTTATAAGAAAAAACAGTCTGGATAGGACCATGTAATGCACAGGCATCTAAGCTGTAGCTATTTTTTTCTTCTCTTTTTTGACAAAACTTTTAATAGTTTTAACAATAGCTTGGAGGACAGCTTCAGAGTACACCATGTATTTATTTCCTGGATTATGTCAAGTAGATTTGGCTTCTGAAAGTAGTTGAATTGTATAATTACTATTCTGCTTCATTACATCATACTTATATTTTTAAATGGAGCTCATATAAAACCACATAGGTAGAAAGGAAGAAATCTGAACAGCCAAATTCAGAGCACCGTAAAGCTTTAGCTGTATTTAAGATAAGAAAAAGAGGATTACCATGCTGGTTTAAGCTGTCACATAGATAATTGCCTGTACTAAAAATAATTATTTGTAGTTAGTTATAATCATGAAATGCCATGATAGATTAAAAATAAACAGTGCTGAACACACAAAAATACATAATTGAAAGAAAAATATGTATTCTATTCACAGAAAAATGTCTTTGACTTTTCATAGATGCAAAGAAGTGCTCTCATCTTCATCACAAGAATGTTTCATTCCAAAATAAGATACATAGATATTAAAAAGAAAAGAGTCTTTAGATTACTGGATATAATATGAAATAATAGAAACAAAATCTACTATCCCTATAAAGTACAAAAGTTAAATGTTTTACAGAGGCAAATTTTTCCTCTGGCAGTGTGAATGATTTCTGTTAGACTTGATACGGTCTCACCACCATAGGAGGGATGCTAGACCATTTGTAGGTGCTCAGACTGACCCAGGTGAGAACTGAGGCCAAGGAAACGTTTCTTAGATGGCTTCCTTTGCTTTCTGTCCTGCTCATGGAGAGAGCTACCACATTTTTTATGCTGAAACCAAGTGCCTCAATATCATATAACTAGACATATCTTACTCCGTGACACAGAACGGCACTACTCTATATTAGACAGTTGGGCTGTTCACAGCTGCACAGAATATGACTGTGATTAAATTTACACACAACTGAGCCTCTTCTTGATAAAGTAAAAATCTTTCTCTGATGCTTAAAAGCACAATCATCCCTTCTAAAACTGTGCTCCACCAATTTTATCAGACCTATGTTCTGAAACTTTGACCTGCTCTTACTGCATGTAAGAAGATAAAGTTTTGCAGATGATTATTTCACAATTTTGAATCAAAACTGTAATTATTTTATTTAAAACATTTATTATGCATATAAGTTAAGAAGCTTTTTCAACTTGCTTCTGCAGGGGGGTTGGACTAGATGATCTCTAAAGGTCCCTTCCAACTCCTACCATTCTATGATTCTATGATATATGTTAACTTTCCATTTTCTCCCCTTAAACTAGTAATTTCCTTTTCCTTCTTAATGCAAGTCGCAATTAAAAATCTTACTTCTGTTGAGTAAAACATCTGAGCTTAGAAATAGTTTCACCAAAAGCTGCATCCCTCAGTTTAAATCCTACCTTTTAATCCTTTACTTTTCATTTCTGAATACTTTTCATTTCTGTGGGTGATATTGACGTGGGAGTTTATTACAAGCCACCTGATCAGGAAGTCAAGGAGGCCTTCCACAGATGAAAGCAGCCTCACAATCACAGGCCCTGGATCTCATGGGAAACTTCAACCACCTTGACGTTTTCTGGCAAAGCCACAGCCAAGCACACACAGTTCAGGAGGTTCCTGCAGTGCATTGATGATAACTTCCTGATACAGACGGTTGAGAAGCCAGCAAGGAGGAGAGTGCTGCTAGATCTTGTCCTAACACATAAAAAAAGTCTGGTCAGGGATGTGAAGGTTGGGGCCAACCTTGGCTGCAGTGACCATGAAATAAAGGGGTTCAGGATCCTGTGTGGAAGAAGCAAGACACCAAGCAGAATTGCAACTCTTGGCTTCAGGATAGCTAACTTTGGCTTCTTCAAAAACCTGCTTTGAGGAATCCCTTGAGCTAGGATTCTAGAAGGGACAGGTGCCCAAGAAAGCTGGTTAATATTAAGGCACTATCTCCTCCAAGTCCAAGATTAGTGTGTATAAGTAAAAAATCAGGTAAAGGAGTTAAGAGGCCTGTGTGGATGAATGAGATGCTTCTGGAACAACTCAAATAGTAGAAGATAGTCTATGGAACATGGAAAAAGGGAACAACTCAATTTGAAGAAGTAAGTCTATGGAACATGGGAAAAGGGACTGACAGCTTGGGAAGAGTATAGGAACATTGCCAGATTATGCAAGGATGTAACAAAGGAGGCTTAAAGCCTCATTGGAATTAAATCTGGCAAGAGATGTAAAGAAAAGCAAGAAGGGCTTCATCAAGTATCCCCAGTAAAAGGAAAACTATGGAGAATGTAAGCTCCTGCTGAACAAATACGGTGCCCTGGTGACAGAGGATGCAGAGCTACTGAATGCCTCCTCTGCTTCAGTCTTTACTGCTAAAGTCAACCCTCGAGAATCCCAGTCCCTGGGGGGATAGAGAGAAAGTCTGGAGAAAGGATGACCCTTCTCTTGATTGAGGAGCATTGGATTAGGGATCTCCTGGGCAAGCTGGACACTCATAAATCCACAAATCTATGAGACCTGATGGGATGCACCCACCAGTGCTGAAGGAGATGCTGATATTATCGCAAAGCTACTCTCCATCATTTTTGAGCCATCATTTAGCACAGGCAAGGTGCCTGAGGACTGGAGAAAGGTCAAAGTCACGCCAGTCTTCAAAAAGGGCAAGAAGGATGACCCAGGAAACTCCAGGCCAGTCAGCCTCACCTCCATCCCTGGAAAGGTGATGGAACAACTCATCCTCGATGTCATCTCTAAGCACATGAAGAAAAAGATGGTTATCAGGGGGAGTCAACATGGATTCACCAAGGGGAAACGCTGCTTGACCAACCTGATAGCCTTCTATGATAGCATGACTGGCTGGCTAGATGAAGGGGGAGCAGTGGATGTCATCTACCTTGACTTCAGCAAGGCTTTTGACACCATCTCCCATAACATCCTCTTAGAAAAGCTCAGGCAGTGTGGGCTGGAAGAAGAGTGTGTGCAGCAGGTCGAGGGAGATTCTCCTCCCTGGCTACTCTGCCCTGGTGAGGCTACATCTGAAGTATAGTGTCCAGTTCTGGATTCTCCAGTTCAAGAGAGAGAGGGAATTTCTGGAGAGAGCCTATCAGAGGGCTAGAAAGATGATCAGGGGACTGGAGCATCTCTCTTATGAGGAAAAGCTGAAAGAGCTTATGAGGAAAGCTGTTTGCCTGGAGAAGACTGAGAGGGGATCTTATCAATGCTGATAAATACCTAAAGACCAGGTGCTGAGAGCATGGAGTTAGTCTTTCTTTCTGTAGTGCTCAGTGACAGGACAAGGGGTAATGGGTACAAGCTGGAACACAGGAAATTCCATTTGAACACAAAGAGGAGTTTCTTTCCTGTGAGGGTAAGGGAGTCCTGGCACAGGCTGCCCAGGAAGAGTCTGGAGTCTCCTTATCCAGAGGCTTTCAAAACACACCTGGACATGTTCCTGTGTGACCTAATCGTGGTGGACCTGCTTTAGCAGGGAGATGGACTAGATCATCTTCAAAGGTCCCTTCCAATCCTGACCATTCTGTGACTGTGATATACATTTGCCCATTGCCTTATCTGGATCATTGTCAGAATCCAGATTTCTGCTCCCCCTAACTATGCTGAAATTACCATCCAACAATTAATTATTGCTCTCACTATTGCTTTCCAGTCTTTAAAAAAGATGCTGACTCCTGCAGTACACCTTGCTCTCTTTTCTTTATCAATGATTCAAAACCCAAATAACACCATTTTCAGGGTGCAACTCAATCAGTCCTTGAATTTCAAAAGTACTGATTAATTTCTTTCACTGTTGGGATGGACATTATCTTTCATTGTATATATTACTGCTGCTTTGCCCTTCTTCACAACACTCTGTGCCAGCTCCATAAAAACAGACAGATTTTAGTTGTGCTTCTCAGCTTACTTGAAACTATTGCATTTCTCTTTTTTTCTTGGGCATGGATCCACTTTCATTTTCACACAGTCTCCAAGTAAATGCAAAACAAATGTGCATCATTTGTCAGCTAACACGTGCAGAAAGCATCAAGAAACTGTCATACTTTAAACATGTTTGGGGAATGTGTCTTAATTAGATACTAAAAAACAAAACCCACTGTCTTACCTGAAAGGGTCATACTCGATCACCTTGTTATGCTCAGAGTCAGTGGCTGCAAACATCTGTCTGATTTCTCGAGAACGAGGTTCAGCTACGTCTTTCAGTTTCTTGAGGATAACATCAATATCAGCCATAGGGAACTTAACCGAGGAAAGCAAGACATAGATTAGAGAGAAAAGCGTTATGCAACCAACTATGTATGTACCACCAAGATGCAGGGCAATGTTGAACTGCTAAGTATTAGTTTCTTCATTGTCTCTTTTCAAATGCATAAATTGGCACCGTGTTACATTTGGAAGAAAGTTTGCTTCTGAATAAGCTGCTTCCTACCAAGAATATAAAAAATTTAAACAAAAATCATCAGATCATACACTCTCAGAAAGTTTACTCCAAGCTACATAAAAGGACTTCCACTTTTGCTTCAAATATTGTATTGTTGAAGAAGAAGTAGAAATATTTAAAGCACCATTCTAAGAACTTGGTCCTCAGTTTATGTTGGTGCACCTCACTTAATTCTCAATGTAAAAATTTCACCAAGTTAAAACTACTCTCTCCACCAATAGCTCCAATGAACTCTTTAAATAGATACTCTGTTTCACACTTGACTCTGTTGTCTTGCATACTTAGAGTTAGCAGATCGGAAACTTGTTATGAACCAATTTTTCCTGTCATGTAAGAAGAATGCTTGTTTCTCCCTAAATCTACCATTAAAATAAATTTGAATTTAAGTAAACAGAACTAAAGCTCTAAGGCTTCCCCTATATATTCAGATTGTTGTGTGAAAGGTCTATCAAAGATTTATTGGTTACAATCACTTTAAACATAAAACATCTATGTGGGGTTGAGTCCAAGTAGGAATATCTGATATGTCCTTACATCTTTCATGCTCTACCTAACTTATAAAGCACAACAAACTGTTTGAAAATAGTTTTCTTCCATTTCTTCCATAAGCAATGTTGTTTTAACTAGCAATTATTTGAAATTTGATATGACTAGTATTAAGAACCTAATCACAACAGAGACTGGGCCTCATTCCCAATTATGCTGAAGTCTGTCTACAGCTCTGTATCAGTTCAAAGGAATCTAGAAAAAGATATTTACAGTCCTGAGGACACTGCCAGAACAGTACATATTGATCCTAGTTTAATTCATACATCAATGGTTGCAGGTAACATGCTCAGATTTAGACAATTGCTGCCTGTGCCAAAACTCCAAGTACAACCCTGGCATGCAATGCCACAAAAGGCAATGGTGTGGAGCAGTTGGACCAGCAATCAGAAAGTTTTAGAGACAGCAACTTTTTCAATCTCCTCCCCCGGTTGTTGTTATTTGGGCCAAAAGCACACAGCTTTTTGCTGAAAAAGCAAGGAACAGAAACTGAGAAAAGACTGGGCAGAAGGAATCAATGAGTAGAGTATTTAAAGACGGACAAAGTGTTCTGTCTATTTAAAAACCTGTCTTCTCCACATTATCAAAGCAGTTATTTTTACATCTTTTTTCTAAACTACATTTAACAAACACCTACATAGACATTGAGTATCTGAGCAGAATGGCAACAACTCCTCACCACTTTCCTTGTCTCATGCAATTGCAGGCATACTAGTAGTTATAATCTACTTTTGTTTGACTGTCTTGCCTAAATCAGAGGTTATTGGGTTGAACTCAGTAGAAGTAAAACTAACCTTCTTGTTTGTGCTGCAGAAGACTACAAAGTTTGAACAACTGAGATTTTTTTCAGAGATGATGAGTTATTTTCCAAAAAGGCACAGTGATGCCTTGTTTGAAAGAGTGTTCCTCAAACCTGGATAATACCAATAGGACTTTGCACAACACACAGGTTCTGTTGTGCAACCAAATTTACGCTTTCTAAACCTTTTTTTTCCCTTCAAATTGGAAAAGAAACTAAAAGTATTGAAAAGTTTCAAGAATTACATCCTTAAAGTTACTTTTGGTACAGGTGGCAATCAAAATTACAAGACTTGATGATTTTTATCTTCCCATAACTTAAAAACAGTACAATAAATACCATTTTGAAACAGAAAAAAAAATAAGTCCCAAAATACCTCATATGGTGTCAAACAAATGTCTCAATAATAGCAAAATCAATTCTCACCTGCACTGTGATTACCAATGAAAATTTAATCTAAATCAATATGTGCCTACAGAAATGTGGTCAAAATGGCATTTTTCAGAAGAAATACATTCCATTTGGATTTCTTTCACCAGTTTTCAGGAAATATACTGATCTGTTCTGCTGAAAAGAAACCTCTGTCTATTCAGAAGGAGAATTATTTACTTCCTAATTTTAGAAATAATTGACAAACTATGACCTTAAAATTGCTTCCCCTTCTCTAAATCAAGGTGTGTCCTTACTTCTGGAGCTCTATTCAAAGGATGTGAACAAAGTATCTGTCATTGGGAGAATAAACCTTTTTTTCTGTTAGGTGTTTTAAAATCTCGACTGTGCAAAGAACATTCCAAACTTCACTTAAACAAAGTATTTTTAGTGCTGCTTCTACCCATTTTGCAGATTTTATTTTGACAATATACATCATTCAGTCTGGAAAACTAAGATCTCACCTGTTTGATCCACGATAATGAATGCAAACAGCAGTTAGAAAGAATGTTTATAATCAAATTATGCACTCTGCCTTTTGGACAATAGCTTTGGTTTTGCTTCTACTAGGAGGAGAAACAGTCCAGCAGTAAGCAAACATAACATATATAGCTTTGTATTTTACTGCTTAAAGCATTTCACAGCAACAAGCATTTTGCAGACCTTCCTCGTTACTCCAGGGAAGGCAGGTGGTGCTAACTCTGCATTAATTTACGAAGAAATCACAGCGCTCTGCTATTTCCATTTGAGTGAGGACAGCACGTGTGGCCCAAAGGCAGCACAGGGTCAGGTTGCAACCACCTCTGCCTCAGCAGCACAAGGGCATCAAGACTCGCAGTCCCCGAGACTGCACTTGGCCTGCCGGCATCTCAGGAGTCCTGCAGGCTCACTAACTTTGGTGAACCGGCAGACAGGGAACAGTCCAAACTTGCACCAAGAATCTCCTCTCTTCTCTGTCCACAGAAGGTGTGGATGAGTGGGCAGAGGATGACAACTTGTTAAACACTCCTAAATTCTGAACCAGCCCATGCAAAAGGACAGCTTTGAAGTAAGCACAATTAATGCTTCCATAAAGCATATGTACTGCCCCAAAGTCATCACAGCACAGCCTAGTCCAGAGCCTGATGCTCAAGATCACACTATCATGAAGCAATAACACAGATGAGGGACTGAGATGCAGAAATGCCTTGCCTCCTGAGCTAGTTCTTGGAGTGACTGGGTCAGAGCTGTACATAACAGGTATGTCCAAGTATACCAGAGTACATTTATTCAAACACTGAAGCCCAAACTTCTCCATAAAAACAAATAGTAATCTCCATTCCTATAACAAACCAACATAAAATCCTACAAAATGCTCTGTGATTCTTCTGTAGTTCTCCATCCTTTCTTTTTTGACCTCCATTACCATTGCCATAGGACAATCCATCTCCTCCTACTGGATACATTTCTGGCTTCAGTGAATGAAGGTTTCTTTACCAGCCATTTGTGTAGTGACTGATACAATAAAGTATATATCAGCAGAGGCACCCCAGCACTCTGTTTATTGTTGCTCTCCTCTCTGAAGGAAACCTCAAAAGACAGCAAAACCCAGCAAACTGCAACCTTGAATTCATGACTGTCATATTAATTTCTAATATTACAAGGGAAATATTGTGGCAGAAAAATATGTACAACTCCCAAAAAAAATCCAACAAGGGAATTAAATAACCTCATCGGTAAGACTCTAAATTGGATGTGCCCACATCTTGAGTACTATGAACTGTTCCAGTCTCCACATGTCTCAATTCCCTTGCAAGGACAGGCTTTTTAAAAAGGGTGAGACTCCTAAATTAGGCTGAGGGGGAAGAATGTCTGAGATTTATGAAATTATGAAGATGGTGCATAAGGTGAATCAAGACCTTCACCAAACGCTGGAACACTAAAACTATTCTAAAAGATAAACTGTTTTAAAAGATAAAAGATAGTTACTTCTTTTATCGTATGTTTTTCTAACATAGTAGGCAATGAACTTTCAACTCGCTGACACAGAAAGCTGTGGGAGGTAACAGTAACCATAGGTTCAACAAGGGATAGATCAATTCCAGACCTTCTAACAGCCCTTAATACAGTAAGAGTGGATGCTCAGAAAGTAGAAATGGAATGGAGAATAAAGAATGGCCAAGCTTGCACGCAGTTTCTAACTAACATCTCCTAAATCCATTGCTAGACAGAGAACACTGGGCTGTGAGCTTTGGGTGAAGAAGCTAACTATAAATAATAATGAAAAATACACAGATAAAGTATAGTCCTTAAAGATAACAGAAAATAACAAGAGCTCGCTTCACCTCATTTGCATGCTTCTCCATATAGTTGATTGCGTACTCGTCAGCATCCACCAAAAGAAAGTTGTGACCATGGAAACAAACTCTGGCTCCAACAAACAGATTCTGAGCCTTGAAGTATTCAGATGGCTCACTCTTAAAGAGCTCTTGCCCAGGCTTCTTAATGCGACCTCTCTTCAAGAACTTCCCACCAAGTATCCCTATGGGAACAGAATTGTAAATAATGAATTGTAGTTTTACTTGGAAAAAAACCCAAAGAAACAAACAAAAAAATACAACACATAATAAAACCTCAAAAGAACCCCAAACCTGTCAGTTTGTACCTAAATACCAGTTTTCATCCTTGAGTTTCTTGTCTTGTAATAAACTCTCCCCCTCCCTCCCATTGCTAAAAGAATTGTCTCTGCCAGTGTCTACATCAACAGTCACATTGTGTATATTCTGAGACATATCTCATTTGAATGCCTGACAAACACCTTCCTTTTTTTTTTTTTTCTTTTCATTAAAATGGGCCAGAAATGTGCCTCTTCAAGTCGTTCCCATAACCCTGTTGCCAGCCTTGGGACTGACCCTTGAGATGCAAAATGTACAATGCAGGCAATTATCCTTGAACTGTTAGAGCAAAAAAAGAAAACCAAAAAAATCACAACTTAGACCCACAAAGATCACGAATTCTGGTGCACTGTAATTCCAACTCGTTTTTAAGGGCTTTTGAAAGTAAAAAAAAAAGAAAAGTAGGAGTGACATGTCACTGTCTTCAACTTTCTGCCAATGCAATTTAATTGTGAGCTGTTATTTCCTTTATGTGCTGAGCATGTCACATTATTTCTTTTCACATTATAATGATTTTATTCCTGTCACTGGAAACTGCAGAGTGCTCAAGGGTACGTAAGACAATAAAAAGAATACTTCACTTTACAGTAATATCTCCTGGTGCACCACAAATTGCATGGCACATAGCATGTTTTCCAGAAACCATTCTGTCACATGTTTAGTTTCATCGGGATATGTGCCCTACAATAGCTCTGGAGTGCCTTAGAGTTTGTTTCCTGTTTATATCTGAGCTTCCAAGCCAAAAGACAAAATGCATACTTTAGTACTATTTAATGATGTCTTGTATATTAGGTCGTGATGCAAGTCCAATAAAAGTTTGATAAACAGTGTAATAAAATGTCTTTTATAATCAAAATCATAAATGAATGTGAAATTCAAACTACTTATTAAACCAGAGTTTGGAGCAGATGTCTGTCTTAACTGCTTTACTAGCACCATAAAAGCAAAAGACAAAAAATACACTATGGTAATGGTTAGATCTAGCTTGAATCAAAAAATGATTCAAATCACTAATGTAGCTCTAATCTTAACGGATTCTTTTTTACCTATGTATTAAAACAAATATTAAATTCTTAGGTTACATCAACCTGGCAACTCTTTGTTATATTTAGATAGAACTGGTCTCTCTAAGATCGGAACTTCACCTTTGTCTCTTTATTTCCCTGAAATTGCGCACTTAGATTGGAAACTTACCTTCATACTCTGTCCCATAATTGTTTTTCAAATGCTACAGGTTAGTACATTTCAAGTGGTATAAAGGAAAACAACAAAAAAAATCTCATTAAGTTAGAGATTTTACACTGAAACCTGATGAGAAATTTTTATGGAAATCTATGAGAGCCAGGCTCAAAGCACAAAATAAACACCACAACCAAAGACCCTCCTCTATTAAGATCAGATCAGACTTTGCAGGTGTTTGTACAGCTGTCAGCTTGGTCTTAAACTGAGTAAAAAAGGGGTTGTGATCTTCTGCATGGGGAGTCAAAGTTCTCATGCTTTGAACCTCAACTCAACAAGTGCTTCAAGATGTCCAACTCTATGCATTTCAAATAGTTTCAGAGTGTTACTAGTAGTGTGAAGTTCTTCTCTGCAGCCTTCAGGTTGCTGGACTGAGAAAAGCAAGAGCTTCTGTTTTAGAATGGAGATTTGAAACATTTTTAATAGACAATTTTTATCAGATAAAAAGGAAAAAATAGCCCTTTGAATGTGTGCACAAAGAGATTGCCAAGTTGTTATTTTGGAACTTAATTACTGTTTTAACTCATCCCCTCTCTGAGGTGTACTCTTACTTACTTTTCTCCCATTCCATCCAGTTCAACACTTTTCCTTCTCACACATAAATGTTCTTCTCACTCCCATTTTGCATGTCTCTATTTTTTCCCAGCTAGTCTTATCAGACTTTTGCAAAGCTTTCTCCTTCTTAACCTCAAAGAAACTCATTCACTTTTCCTTCAAACATGACTAAAATAAGGGGGAGAGGGAGAGAGAGAGAAAGAAGGAGAAAAGAAAGAAAAGAAATAAACTTCTGCAGTCCTAGACTCCTTTCTAACTGCTGCTATACCTCACCCCATCCCTACTTCTTACCCTTTCTCTTCAAAGCTATTCTCACTGAACTCTACAATGGCCAGTTCTTAGCCACATCCTTCCATTTCACCTTTCTAAGACCTCTGAAAGTCAGCTACCAGTCTTCTTTAACATCCCAGGGAAGTTAAAAATCCATTTACAGATACTTTCTTTTCATACATATCTTAAAGAATCTGTTGGTGGTGGTATGCAGACTTGCCCATTTACTCTTTCACATTTTGTTTGACTACCAATGTTCAAGAGGCTCCCAGCTGCAATCCCTGAATATATTCTTTTTCCAAGATAAAAGGAAACCAGGAAGCAATCTCTGGCCTGGCACCCATGCTGGGGAGAGCCTGACCAATTGACCCCATCTGCACGGCACAGTGTGTGGCTCTGGCTCCACTCTGGGTGCTACATGATATATCTGGGTTCTTAAGACACAGCTATTATTTTTGTGTGTTCAAACTGTTTGAAGGGATATGAGGGCTGTGCTGCAGTCCAAAAGAGTGGTATTTTACAGCATAAAAATGAAGGTATGTATTGCAGCCCATGGGTGAGGCTGAAGGACCTTCTTTTTCAAGTGTGCAAAATCTGGGATAATATTAGATGACTGAGAAGGTAGGAGCAAGCCAGACCTGATGTAACCTTGTCACTACTGTCTCGCAGGAGAGTTTTCTGAAGTTAAGCATCCTCCAGGAGGGGCCCAGGCTCTCTGGGGCTTTGGCTACTTGGAACGGTACAAAGGAGAATCAGGAGTGACCAAACAGGCAATAATTACAAATGGAGTCTGAGATTCAAACTATTCCCTGCACTTCTTTAATTTAACAGTGAAGCTGTACCCTTAGCATCTTTTATGTCTCTGGACATAAAAAATGACAATCAAACTTGTAATTCACAGCTGGAGAACTGAGCTGCTCCTGAGCCCCACAGCAGCATTACATAAGAAATACATACATATGTGAAGTTTCACAAATTATAGGCCACCGAATGCCAGGAAACTAGTGAAATAATGATGACAAGCCACTGCTGCCATAAATAGTGCTAAATCTTGCTGCAGCAGAGCAGAGCTAACTGGGAATGCTCACTGAAACCTACACAAGTACTCTATACATTTTCAAAACCTTTCTCAGACAATGACTTGTATTTTAGTTGGCAGTGAGATCCCTATTTCTTCTTAATATGGTTGTATACAAGCAGAGATGTCATTAGAAGTTCTGTGCATCGAAAAGGCTCAGGCCTTCCCAAAACCACTCAGGACACTCAAAGTGACTTAGCAGCACCACTGACACAGAAAAAGTTCTCTAGGAATACAGAAAGGTCTAGATATTCATTATACCTGCATTTTTTTATGGATGTGGTGTTCATCATAGGTCTGCAAAGCATTAACATAAGAAATCATTTTTAGTACAGGCTTAAGCATAAGGTTGCAAGAGCACTTAGACCTTAACTGTAAGTTGAATAACTGGACCTCAGAAATCCAACTGCTGACACCAGAGCCTGAAGCAAAGGGGAGTAACAGTCCTCCCTAGGCCAGTCTTTGCTGTAGACTGAGCTGCGAGTACCAAAGAGGACAGTGAGCTGGTCACCATTGGAGGGTGTACCTGAAATACCGTACTATGGTGCTCTGTGCCAAGAAGCTGATATAGGGCAATTCAAGCAGTATCAAAAGAGCTAGTCATGCAGTAGTCACAACAGCCTAACAGCGTAACTAAGGAAACCTTCTCTTACTCTTTTTCTCTTATCTTTGAGACAACATGATTTCCTGACTTTTTTTTTCTCTATACAGTTTTGTCAGAGGCTGATAGCTTTTCAGAGTCAGGCCTTCAATTGCACTTCTTGAGAGGCGTCAGAGCACTTCTGGATGTTAACTGCTCTGAAACTGCTGCTGCAGGTGTTTTGTGGGCTTCAGAGACATACACTAATCTCTCCAACAGGGTCCCACTCAGCCAAGGCTCTAAGTCCCTCTGAGTTACAGAATGACTTCCTAACATCCTTCCCAGTGCTGTGTCCTTCCATCCATGTGCAAGATGCTCCAAGGAAATCAAAAGGTGCTTGAAAATCACAAAACCTTTCATACCCTTAGTTGGAGGTAGCCTACAACAGACAACAGTGGTCAAAACAATTTAACCATAACAATGTTGAGTGACTATGCTCCAGCAATAGGATAAATATGACCAAGCAATTGAGCAGTAACAAAGCAATTGTCACTTAAACATTTGTAGCCTGGCTCCCTGAAATCTAGTTCAGTATTATACACACACATATACTGGGGCCACTCCTGTTTAACATCTTTATTAATGATCTGGATGAGGGGATAGAGTGCATCCTTATTAAGTTTGCATATGACAACAAGCTGGGTGGAAGTGACGATCTGCTTGAGAGTAGGGAAGCTCTATAGAGAGATCTAGATAGGCTGGATCGCTGGGCCAAGGCCAATGCCAATGCCATGAGTTTCAATAAGGCCAAGTGCCAGGTCCTGCACTTGGGCCACAACAACCCCCAGCAGTGCTACAGGGTTGGGGAGGAGTGGCTGGAAAGTTGTCAGGCAGAGAGGGACTTGGGAGTGTTGGTTGACAGCGGCTGAACATGAGCCAGCAGTGTGCCCAGGTGGCCAAGAAGGCCAATGGCATCCTGGCCTGGATCAGGAGCAGTGTTGTCAGCAGGAGCGGGGAGGTGTTCATTCCCCTGTACTCAACTTTGGTGAGGCTGCACCTTGAATACTGTGTCCAGTTGTGGGCATCTCTCTACAAGGACATTGAGGTGCTGGAGAGGATACAAAGGTGGGCTACCAAGCTAGTAAAGGATTTGGAGCACATCTCATAAGAGGAATGGCTGAGGGATCTGGGGCTGTTTAGCCTTGAGAAAAGAAAGCTCAGGGCAGATCCTATTGCTCTCTACAACTACCTGAAAGGAAGTTGTAGCAAGGCGGAGGTCGCTCTGTTCTCCCTAGTGACAAGCAGTAGAACAAGAGGAAACAGCCTCAAGCTTCACCAGGGGAGGTTCACGCTGAATGTTAGAATGAATTTCTTCACTGAAAGGGTTGTCAGGCATTGGAACAGGCTTCCCAGGGAGGTGGTGGAGTCACCGTCCCTGGAGCTGTTAAGAGATGGGTGGATGTTGTGCTGACAGGTTGACAGGGCTGGGACAAAGGCTGGACTCAATGATCTTAAAGGTCTCTTCCAGCCTAAACGATTCTATGATTCTATGTGTTGTGGTTTGGCCCAGCTAGCACAGCAGCACCACAACAGTCTCTCGCTCGGTGCCCCCATTCACCCCCACCCTCGTTAGGATGGCAAAGGCCCCAGCAAAATGGGAGTAAAAAGATAAGCAAAGTTGTTGTGGATTAAGACAAGGGCAGGGAGGGCTCACTGCCAATTACAGTTCCGGGCAAAACAGACTCCAGTACTCGACTCAGAGAGGAAAGTAGGAAAGTTTATTCTACAAGAAACCGAATGGAATAAAAGCAAAAAGGGAGTAGGATGATGAGAAAATTCCAACCAGCACTTTAAGATCTCCCTCTCCCATCCCTCCTTTCTTCCCAGGTCCAGCTCACTGTTCCCGATATTTCTACCTCCTCCCCCTACAACAGCTCAGGGGGGCAGGGAATGGGGGATGTGGTCAGTCTCTCACAGATGGCCTCTGCCGCTTCTCTCTGCTCAGATGAGGATGACTCCTGGCATTCTTCCCCTGCTCCAACACGGGGTCACTCCCCTGGGACACAGTCCTTAACGAACTTCTCTGGTGTGGGTTGTTCCCAGCAGCTGCAGCTTCTGTAGATACAGCTGTAGCTTCTGTAGTCCCTCACATGGGACACAGTCCTTGGTGAATATCTCTGGTGTGGACTCTTGGCCATGGTTGCAGTTTCTGAAGTTATAGGGTCCCTCTCTCAGGACAAGGCCTCTTCTGGGCATAAGTTTAATGAGCTGCTTTGTTGTGGGTTCCTCCCCACAGTTATAGCTGTGGATATTGGGTCCCTTCCTCAGGACACGGCCTGCTCTGGCCATAGTGATAAAGGGTCTCTCACACGGGACATGGCCTCTTCTGGCCATAGTTTTAATGAAGAAAATCACTGTCCCTGGCTCGGGGTCTGTAGTGAAGTGATTGAGTCCCTCCCACAGGACAAGGCAATAGCCACTCTCCCTGGCTCGGAGCCTTTAATGAAGTGAATCACTGCCTCTGGTCTGGGGTCAGCTGTAGCAAAATGAGTCTCTGCCCCTGATATGGGATCATTATCAAAATGAGTCTCTACCCCTCCGTAGAATGCAGGGGAGTCTCTGCTCCAGCACACCTTCTCCTCTCTTTCCTCACTGACCTTGGAGTCTGCATGGTTGTTTCTCTCACTGTTCTTACTCCTTGCACCACCACCAGCCAGAAGAAGAAGGGACAGAAGAAGGAAGAAACAGGAAGAGGAGGAAGAAGAAGAAGAAGAAGAAGAAGAAGAAGAAGAAGAAGAAGAAGAAGAAGAAGAAGAAGAAGAAGGAAGAAGGAAGAAGGAAGAAGCCTCCTCTTCCGCTTCTTCTTAAAAAGTGATTGTGGAGGTATCTAATTGGCTCAGCCCCAGACGTGGGTCTGGCTCACAGCTGGGGAGAGTTGCGAGCAACTACTTACAGGAGCCATCTTTACAGCTTCTTCCCCCTTACCAGAAATGGCTTCATGTCAAACCATGACACTATGATACACAGAAAAGAGCACAGGGTAATCTTCACTGTTTATATGCTTAACACTACATGATTAATGATAAATTATATAAAAAAGTTCCCCCAGTTGTTTTGCTTTCATAAGCTGCTTCTATACAATGGATGCTATAGGGATTTTGTGACACCATAACACAATCTTGCAAAACAAAGGATTTATTCTTTCATTCCTCAAGTCTTACATTTCCTGTCCCTATTTATCACCAGTTACAATACAATTTCTGACAAGAAAAGCAAATGTTTAAAGGCTAACTTTGCAAATTAAAATGTAATAAAGGTTTTAATGAATTAAGCTTCCAGTTCCCACAGGACGTTGTGAGGTTCCATCATACAATGAACAGTGTTATTTTGAGTGATGAAGATTATAAATTTCTCTGACATACAGTTATGCAAGATAATGCAGCAGACCTGCTGACATAATTCCCATTGCTTTTTAAAATCCACATCCCTGCTTCTGCTAGTGCTGGGGCTGGTCACAATGTTTTCTGTAAACTCTAATCAAACAAGTAGATCAGCTGTGACTGACTGCAAGACATTACTGCATCTTACCTGAGTTTCGCTGTACATCTTCAAAAACTGAAATGGTGTCATCACTCAGGAAGTAGGAAATAATGAATTTCCGATCCTTGTCAATAGGATTGTCTGTGATGAGTTTTGCAAGAAAGCGCAGTATGTTACTTTCCATGCCACTTCTAACAAGCAAAACGAAAGGTAAGAAATCAAAAATATAATATGAGAAAGGTTTTCATCACTAAGAGATGTGTTCTCCCACATTTTGTAACACACATTAATTGTGTTATTCCTGGACCAAGAAGGGAAATAGCATAAGATTCTCTATTTTGTCAAAAACCATTTTCAGCTTAAATTAACAGAACCAGCTAGAGTCAGCCGGATAGAAAGGAATCATTTTCAAGAGAAAATTACTTCTCCACCACAGGTCTGGAATGAATTTGTATTCAAATTCAATTGCAAATCAAGCTCCAAGTTTCTTTCCAGAAAATTTACAAAGAAAGAATACACTTAGGTATGCATATTTTCAAATCAAATTCTGAATCGCAATACATGCTAATATTATCTCCACAAAAACAGGTCCAACAGGTGATCTTACTAGGTGGATATTTGTTAAGCAATTGTGTTTAAAATGACTGACAGTACCACTATATGCACTATCAATACATTCCCCAGCCTTTTTTGTAGTAGCTCTTCTCTTTAATGGAGGTTTCTAGCATGTGACTTTGCTTTCTGCTTAGGCTTCAACACTCACTGCCTGACAAACTATTTTGTAACAGAAAGTAATGAGTTAATCATAGAATCACACAATGGTGGGGGTTGGAACAGACCTTTAGAGATCATCCAGTCCAACCCCCTGTTAAAGCAGGTCCACTTAGATCCGGTCACACAGGAACGTGTCCAGGCAGGTTTGAAAGCCTCTGGAGGAGGAGACTCGACACCTTCCCTGGGCAGCCTGTGCCAGGGCTCCCTCACCCTTATAGCAAAGAAGTTTCTCCTTATGTTTAAATGAAACCTTTAATATTATTACAGTAAGTTGCATGAAACTCAGCAGATTAAAAAAAAAAAAAAAACAAAAACAAAAAAAACCCCAACCTAAATGCCAGAAAGTCGAACAGAAAAACAAATCGGTGTTGGATTGCTGAAGCATACAAAATTCCTGACTAATTGCTGGATTAAGACTCCCACTGAAGTCAGCAGAAGGGAAGAAGGTAGGGGATGGGAGGGATAGAGTATTTGCCTTCTCCAAAGAGAAATTTTGCTGAGGTGAGAAAAAAATTTAGTACTGTGTCACTAAACCAATCCCCATGTACTTGTCCCTTAAAAGTCTGATGAGCTGCATGTTTTGATGAACAAAATTATATTTCTACTAAACATTTATCTCCACCAAAAAAAAAAGATATAATTTTTAAAACTGGAATTAATTTTCACTGAAATACCTGTCTTTCTCGATGAATTTCTTGAAATCTTTTTGAGGAGGCTTGAGAAGCAGACCCATACAGGAGCACAGAGAATCCTCTTCAGAACCAAATCCAGTGTAAGGAGGCAATGTTTTTTCTGGCTTTGGAGGTGGTGGAGCCTTATATGGAACTGGGGTGAAATCCTCTACAACAAAGACAGCAAAATTTATTTCTTACTATCTGATGAAGCCATTCTACTAAGGAGTTAAACTGCCAATATGAATACTTACTAGTCTATTTCTATAACAGAGCACTCATTAAAGTCAAACCAGGATCCTCCCTGTTGGTATAGAGCAAAAAAAGACCCCATAGAAACCAACAACAAAACTGTTTCTTCAAGGGTTTCGGGATCTCATCTATAATCTTAAAATGTTTGACAAATAGCATTAAGATACACAGGAAAAAGGAAAGGCAAATACAGTTTCAAAATGGGACAAAATAATAAACTAGCAATTGTATATTAATTTTTCAGTTTTAGCCTTTGAGACAACATGATTAAGCAAATACTTGCTTTACGAGTTTTCTGCCCTCTGCTTTTTGCCAGAGGAAAATAAATAAATACATATAATTTATTCATTATTTAAATCATACATATCTGACAAGAATTTGGTACCTTGAAGCCAATAGTCCACATCTCATTTTATCCAGTTTCAGAAGCATTGTTTTTTCCTTATTTTCCCCAATCTCAAGTCTTTCCTCCAAATGACCAATGGTCCTGACAATCTCAGATACATTGCAGGAGCTGTCTGGACTCAGCAGAGACATGTCTGGTCAGGGACCTGCACCCATGTCCCATAGCGGTGGCTTCCAAAAGCCCCGCTGCCCTATGATGCCTCCTCACTCCTGCGTTGGTGAAAATCTCTTCCCTTGTTGCTTCCCTGCACTGCGCTTTTGCTGCAACACTGCTTCAACTCGTCAGTGGGGTTCACAAAGAACTTAACAGAGTAATAACAGTCCAACAGTTAAATAAGGTTAATGGAAAATGGAAAAGGTGAGAGGAAAAAAAAAGTTATTTTTATACGAGAGGAAGTAAATGTGCAGGTGTGAAGCAAATGAAGACATAAATCATAGGAAAACAAGATAATTCAGGTTGGACAAGACCTCAGGAGGTCTCTAGTGTGGTCTCCTTTTGAGGACAGCGTCAGCCCGAGGCCAGACCAGGCTGCTCAGGGCTTTACCTACAACCTGCTCTGGCAACCTGCCTCAGGGAGGAAAGTTCTTTCCAATATCCAACTTTGAGACTCTTGTTTCCACTGACACATGTTGGCTCATGCCCTTCCACTGTGTACCCCTGTGAAAAGCCAACCTGCTTGGACTCAGTAACCTCCCTGTGAGTGAGTGCAGGTGGGCAAGTGGCAGGTGGGTGAGTGACTCAGGCTGGGCAAGCCCTGTTCTCCCAGGGGTTCCTCAGCACTGACCATCAAGGGGCTTCCCTTGAACTTGCCCTGGCTGATCCAAGTCTTTCCTGTCCTGGCAGACTCAAGAGGGAACACAATATCTTGATGAGGTCTAACCAGTGCTGAGCAGAGAAGGAAAGTCACTTTTGGGCTGTTGAGGCTGCACCTGGCCCTTTTTGCTGTGGCTTCAAGCCCTGCTTGCTGCCCCCGCAGAGCCCTTTCTGCACCAACATGAATGCAACAAGGTCAGAGACAACTGGTGTAGCACTGCCTGCATGGAGCAGTGTTATCTCCACATATGGGTGTTCTGAAGACGTTGCCCTGAAGAAGGGAGAGCTGGCTGGGCTAGTAAGTGAAGGACAAATACATGAGGCAAAGTGGAAGAGGATGGATAACAAACCACAGTCCAGAGAGCAAAAAGTGATATAAGACAAATGACAAAACTGATGTCACTTGGAACATTTTCTGAATTGGCTCGTGATTAAAATGGTTTTCGAAGATGGCTATATCAGAAGACTAAAGCAACCTAACTTCTTAAAATCTGACTTGCCTTTAAAAAATACGGAAAGCCTTCAGATGTCAGAGTTTTTCATTAACTTGAAAAAACAATGAGATCTCCATTGGCCTTTACCTCCTAGAAGAATATGATCTGACTGAAGAACCTAACACCTTCACCTCAATCAGTTAAAAGGGGGGTTTACAAAGCCACACCAATATTTTTCACCACCAAAACTACATGTGTCCTTTCTGTCATTCAGCAGCATAAGGACCAAGTCCATACGCAAAAGTCCATTCAGTTGTTTTCAACCTTTACCATGAAAGTGTATGTGTGTATATACGCACCAAAACGCTATTTCCTAAATACTGTTTATGACAAAATTGCCCCTCGAGACATTTTCTGTGTGACACCTTGTATCGCTTCCACACACCATCCATGTTACAATAAACACAGAGCACGCACATCGACGTACACCGACACAGAAAGAAAGAAAACCCACAGCATCCGCTGGTATTGAGCCGGTGTGTGCTCAGACACTACGCTGTGCTGGACACCCGGGAAGGAACCGCGGCTTTTCACACGGCTGGTTACACAGCGTGTGGCACACAGGGCGGGTTCCACACAGCCGGTTCCACACGGGGGCTGCTCGGGGAGGGGGACGGTGGACAGGAAGGGAAGAAAGCCCCGAGCGGGCTGGAGTGTGGGCGGGCGGGCGCTTCCTGCGTTCCCACAGCGCCACCTAGTGTCCCCGCGTCAGGGCAGGCGGCGGGCACGGCGCAGCCTCAGCCCTCTTCTCTCTCCCCTCATCGCCTGGCGCTCAGGGCAGGAGCTCCGGGTTCTTGTCCTGATGGTTTGATGCTGTTTCTAAACCTTAAAGTTTTGAGGTTTTTTTAAAATTTTGCAATATGTCAGTCTGCACTAATATTTTCTCCCCCTAAGTCTGGAACTTTGTTGCGATGTATTTCAGCAGAAACAAACCCCTTCTCTTTGCATAGTTGCAAATAATACTCTTCCTGCCAAAAGCATTTGGGAAGCCAGGACATTCAGTTGAACTACCAAACTCAAAAGGCAAGGTTGCATGTTTACATGCAGACCACAGTGTCCACACATTAACACTTGATGTGTAAAGGCATTAATTAAGAAACATCGAAGCAATTCCTTTTATATGTACTTTAGCACATGTGGATAAAAATTAAGATTTCTAAACTACAAACGAAGAGGAATATTATGTTAGCCCCACAGAGTATGTAAATCCCTCACAACCCATGCTTGAAATAAATGAAGTCCAAAGAGAACGTTAGTACGTTGGTTCCCATGCTTTTCCTAGAGTAAAATGACTTTGCTTAATTCAGATTCACTAAAAAGAAAAAGGCAGATATCCAGCCTGTTTCCAGGGTTTTAAGGGATTATGTGCATCTATATTTCCTGTGAATTTCCTGTGAATGAGGAAAGAAATTGCCATGGAGAAATGCAGTTTACAAAACTAGTTAAGAATTAATTTCCGCTTAAAAACTAGGTGCACTGTACTGATAGCCATATCCAAGCTCAGAACTCATTTCATCTTTGCTCTGACACACACCATTGAGGTAGAATCAGAAAGACAACTTGCATTCACACATAAAATGCACTTCTCCCAAGGTTAACACTGTTTCACAGAATCACAGAATCTTAAGGGTTGGAAGGGACTTTGAGAGATCATCCAGTCCAATCCCCTGCCAGAGCAGGACCACCTAGAGAAGATCACACAGGTACTCGTCCATGTGCGTTTTGAATGTCCCCAGAGAAGGAGACTCCACAACCCATCTGGGCAGCCTGTTCCAGTGCCCCTCATCCTCATGGTGAAGAAATTATTCCTTGTATTTCTTCGGAACCTCTTACGTTCCAGCTTATACCCACTGCCCCTTGTCCTATCATTGGAAAATTACTTCTCTCCAGTCTGGAAAAAGAATCTATGCCCCCTTCTTCCATACAGGCTGTAACATTTTCAGTGTGAATTTACAGTGGGCAGAGGGTAAATTGAAAGTCCAGGATTACAAACTTATACTTCCAGAAAGACTAGCACAGGTATTTTCCCCATGGACAGTTTCACCTCTTGTTACTATATCCATTGACGCCCATCAGAGATTGGCTGGCACTAGGGGTTTTATTTCACCCAGTGTATCAAACATGCACTGCACACTAGTAACTTTTTCTCACCATATCAAAACCTGAGTGAGATTTTAACAAGTACTGGAAATAGCAAGGAACAAAACAGCTCCAGCCACGTCTTTAAGATATAAACAATTAAGACAGAATAGTAAGAAAAACAAAATTCCTCAAGAATAATTTGTTACCACAAAGGCAGCATTAAGCGTTACGCTAGCTTGAATGACCTTGTCTGCTTTCAGTTTCAATATACAATATACACTGTAAAATTTTGTTTATATATTCTAAGATTTACCTTCGTCTTTCAGTCAAAGAACTGCAAGCAAACCCTCAGGAGTTAGATAAAAATATAATTCAAGGAAGGGTCAAATGCTGTATATTTTGGATTAGTATGATAACCATACTGAGTATCAGTACATAACAGGCAGGCAAGAAATTACACCTTTAGAAGAAGAGGACAGATGCCTCTGAGCATTAGAGTCAAGGGCAGGAGGCAGAAGTCCCATCAAGCCTTAGACAATGTAAGAAGTGTTAATAACCCAGAGGTATGACACTTTACATTATGTTCTCAATATACATATAACAAACAGCTGAGACTTGGGTTTTGTGAGAGTCCATTTCACAATTTAAGTAAAAAGTAAAATAATAAGACAATACCATCTTCACAACATTTACATGCAGGATTAAAAGAAACTTAATGCTCAATCACCCATGCAGCTAAAATATGACAGTGTTTCTTCTGATTCAAAGAAAATCTCCTTTTACAGAGTGTTACTTCATGGCTATTCCAATTACCTAAGGGAAAAAAAGCATCTGTAAATGCCCAAGTATATTCATAAGCCGCTGCTCAGTCTCCACGACATATAGTGGAGAGGTTAGACGCCAAAGAGACTGTTCTCTAACAAGTTTAGTGAAAATTGGCAGCAGGCTTTAGTGCCCCTACTGAGGGAAAAGCAAGAAGTCAGCTGTTATCCAGTAACAGCTGCCTGGCCAAAAGCACACATGTACTGGCCAGCCGATCACCTCACATGCTGCTCTGCCCAGGGAGCAGGTCAGAGAGGGAGCCTGAGAAATGAGGGGGTGGGAGAGAGAGGAGAGCTGGGACAGGAGAGGGATTATAAGGTGCTGCAAAACAGTTTAGGAGGTGCCAGGACAGAGAATAAAAATCAGTAGGAAACCAGATTTTACTGGTTTTGTCTCCTCAGGAATAATCTGTTATATGAGAAAAAATACTTTATACTCAACTTCACACCTGATACTCAACTCTGTGCTAAGATCCTGTATTTAGTGAGAAGAGTCAATATCAGCTTCTCCTCATTGCACATCAGTATATTTCACTTTTCAGCTGGGTGACCACGACATCTACATTGGCTATAGAATATTTTTCTTCACCTCTGAGGCTGAACAGATAATATCACATATTAGGGCATTTTCTCTTGCATTCATAGCACTGCTTGATGAGAGCAATATCATTAGCTTCCTGTTAAAGAGCATTATTTGTTGTTTACCCATGGAAAAGCCCTCCTTTCCTTTTCACAAACAGTATAAAGAGTAAAACAGGCAAAACTAACATTGGAAATATATCAGATATCGTAGTCGTACACTTCAAGAGAAATCTAAACTGCCCTTAATTCTTCTAAAGGGCAAATTCCATCAATAAGCAACTTAGGCTGAAACTGCAGAGTCAAAAATAAATGTTGGCCTCTTTAATGGCTTTAGCAGAAGAGTGTAAATTGAAGGAGAGTAATGTGAAAACACAATAACAAACAGCTGGATTGATGCCACGAGGTGCTGAGCACCGTGCCTTAATGTAAGAACTAATTTATCCACTTGCTTACTCTTACTCAGGTAAATGGTCTCCCTGGACTCGAACTGCAATTAAGCACGTTTCAATGTTTAATTGGACAGGAGCAGAATGTCAGGCACTTTGTGGGACAGAGCCCACTGAGAATACCTTGTGCGTCCCGCAGACACAAACAAAATTTGTAACTTACTAAGGATAAAAGGTGGAACCCTCACCTTTTCTCTCTTAAAATCTCCTCTTAAGCCAAAAACTATACTGATTCTACTCCTAGTCTCTTCTGGTTAAAAAGTTACACATACATTTTTTAAATCCTGATGGAGTAAGCAGGAAATAATTTCACAGCAAACTGTGAGACTCTCTTAGCTCTAAGACAGTATTTTCTGTGAACAAGACAGGTGGCATGAAGATGGATGTCATTTTCATGTTAGTCAGACTATCTGCCATCGTGTGTCCTTAAAGGCATGTGCAAAATACTTTCAGTTTCACAAAGGTCCAAGCTAGAGCACATCTTTTTGTGTTTCATGTTAAGGAGGCAGAGAAACTGGAGAAAGCACTGGGAAAAAAAAATTATCGCAGACAGAAAAGAGTGGACTATGGGGAAAGACTGAAAGGTTTCCCCTGGCAGCAAATTACTTGGCTAGGGTGGTGAGATGGTGTATTTGCAACAATGTTCAAATAGGCACAAGGTTCTTAGCAAAAAGAGGACACCTACCAATTTATCCCCATGTCCAACAGAAGACACAAAAGTTAGTCTCTCAGTTTACACAAACCAGCTTCAGAGTAGCTATTAAGCAGCATTTTTAAATATGAGGTGAGGACAAGGTGCCTCATGAGGCAAAGAAACCTCCTTCTCTGGAGGATGCTGATAAAAGGCTATATAAACATGTATACAAGTCTATATATATACACTGTCCTGCCCCAGAACAATGGGAAAGGACTAGATCACCTGGAGTGCCAGTTTTCCAGGATTCTGCACATCAGCAACTTCAGAGTTCTCTTAACTTGCAAACCACCTAACTTTAGCATCCAGAGACATGACCAGTAACTACTGAGCCAGCACTAAAGGAAGCAAATAGCCTTTGCATTTGTGTAATGCTGGGTTTCTTTGCTTCGTTGATACAGAATGGTCAGCTGCATTTCATTTATTGCCGGCTGTGAGTAGGAAATCCCCATTCACTGTTCCAGGATATTTTGTTCAGACAGAAGACAGTGCAGCCAAACAGTGGCAGCGGTTTTGGCTGAAGAAATTCTCAGGGAAGAATCCCCTGGTTTGCATCCCTGGAGTTAGACTCACTGTTATTATAGATAATACTATGGTTATTGAATATGGATTCCTCATACTCTGGCTAGCATAAGAAAATATTTATTTTGGTACAGACATGCCAAGCCATTATTTTTAAAGGCCCTAATGAGATGTGTTTTTCCAATCAAGAAATTTAATGTTTTAATGGCAGCCCTACAACATTTAATTCCCCCAATGCAGCAGTCAAGCTTTGATCCAAACACTATATTTTCTCTGATCACATCAAGCTGAAAGAAATAGTTTACTCAGGTACAGAGAAAGGCCACAGTAGGATTCTTCCAACCATCTCTGAACAGTCAGACAGCTATATTTATTGAATAAATAAACTGCCAGAAATTAAGTTAGTTTTGCAGGAAGATGTCCATAATACAACCATTAGCAAGCCCGACTGAGGTAATTCAAATACAGATAAATGAAAGTCCCTATTGTTAGACATTTCCCAAATGCTTTTCCATTATGGACATAGACTCTAAATGTTTCCAGAATTTGGTGCTGAAACTTCACAGGACACATACTCTTAATGGTCCAGAATACAGAAAACTACATTGAAAAACCCAATAATGTGACAGACTACTACTGTCCTGTCAGAAAATCCTATTATGTGAGGATTCTCACATCCATATAAAATGAAATATAATATAATGGGGAGTAATTGAGCTCATTCCACTTACCTACTCATTACCTACACTTTTTTTTTCTGACTGCAAACACAGCTATTGGAATGGCAGGGGGAAGAAGAGGAGAAGAAATGGTAGTCTAGTCATATTTTGTCATTCTAGTTTTAAAAGAGAGGCAGTTAGGAACAGAACACGTACATTATGTGTTAGTTTTCAATTCAGTAGCATACAAGAAAGCCCTCTGGATCACCTGCGAAATTACTGCTTTGCTGTTAACAGCTACAACGGATTGTTATTGCTAAAGGTTTTAAAGAATGTATTTTGTCAGAAATAAAATTCGGAGACAGCTCTGTCAGACACAGAAGTATAAAAATGCTGATAAGGAAAAGATAATTAACACTACTTACCAATTCCGTACTTTGTCCTGTAATATTCTTTAGTGAATTCATCACAATCACAAAGTACTATCTTCCTTCCCCAAACATTAATTACTGCCCCTATTTTCAGGTCACTGTCTCTGTAAAATTCCTGATGCACTGCTCCTGTCTAAGATGAGAGGGAACATTTAAATAGCAGTTCTATAAATCTCAGAATCCCACTACCTTTCTTAAAATCTAGGTAATTTAGTGCATGTGATTTAAAACACAACCTTCCCTGTCCATTTGCAAGTATTTTTCACCGTGCCAAGCTATTTCACTTTCACAAACACAGAATTTACATACAGTAAATCTCAGTAGTTTTCATTCTACCTGTTCTCCAGTGGCAACACAATTTTACAATTAACTCTCTTTGTTGCAGAGGACAGCAGCAACAGAAATTACAAAAACTACTATAAACACATTCAACTGCTGGAGGCATTCAGTAATATCTGACCTTACGATTGTCCAGAATGTAACAGCTTTTGTTTCCTACCAACTTTCCAAACACATTGAGGACAGTGCGACTGGTGATTGTGCCTGGCTGATACAGCCCTGTGGGCGCATACTGCAAGAAAAGACACCAAACCTTTAGAAATATAGTTAACAGTGAAGAAAGATAACTTGGTTACCTCAGAATAGTAGGGTTTTTACAGACTGACTATTATAGTATTTTCTTGGGAGGATTTTTAGTAAATCTAAGGTGAAATGATGTCATCACACCTAAAAAGCAGTGCACATGTCAAAAGCAAAGACGCATGCCACAAGAAGCATTCAGAATCTTACACCGTATCCAAGAGTAAAGTCGTCTTCGTCTTGCAAGTAAACAGAAAGCAAAAGTTAATGCACCCAAAGCAGCACAGTGTTGTCAACATTTGCTCTAAAGGCTAGTATTTGGATAGTAATCATTATAAAAACATGCAAATGAACCACTCAGAGTTGGTTGTACTCTGCTAAGCACTGCATAAATCCAAGAGATTCAAGTCAGCGTATGATTCTATCAGCAAAAAAAATTAGTATTTTTGTTTCTACTGTGAGTTTCAAAATTACAACAGTATTTATCCCAGTAATATCAAACTTAATGCACAAACATATAACACTTTTTTTAAATTAAGAACTTCTGATGCAGGGTGACCAAAGTGTGCTATTTTGTCTGGCCACCTTTCCTGACATCCCAACTTTTGACTGGTCTCCTCTGCTGCCTTTCTCAAAATTTCCACTGAATTCAGAGGAAGAAGCTAGTCCTTACCATTGCAACATGGACTTCAATGGTATAAGGGGTCTGTTAATATAGGACTACTGCTAAATCAGCATCTCAGAACATAACATGCACAAGGTCACAAAAGTGCAATGTTTTGCAATTAAGTTTTTACCATAAAAGCTCATGGACATCTATGGCATCTCAAATAGATTATCAATATTGGAAGGAAAGGAGGGACAAGATTCCACAGTGGTTTACTCCATCTGTGGGTTGATGAATCTATCTAGGGCAATGAAGTGTATCCAGCTCATTAATTTTTAAATCGTAATAGGCTACAGAGGACTCAAACCCTTTGAAGATTTCTCTGAGAAAAGACTTCTCAAATGAACCCCTGATTAATGCCTGACAAAGCTTATCCCTGGATTCCTACTGATTTTAACTACCTTTGCATAAGATCCCATATCCAGAAATTCAATTTTAAGAAAGCACTCTAGATTTGCTACAAAGAAGTAATGTTATGGAATACTAAAACTGGACTTTTCTAAAGGTTCCAAATATAAGTCATAGGGATCAAATCTGAATTCACCTCAGTTTTACATTAGTTTATCTGTCAATACTAATTAAGCTTCTGGACTTCCATTACAGCAGAGCTTTAGTACTATATTTACCTTTATACACTAATACGAGAAAAAGGAAATTATAGGTTATCTTTCTGCTAAATTTTCTCTCCTTTTAATTTTAAACTTTATTTTCTCTCCTTTTAATTGATTTTTAAACTTTTTTCCCCCATCACTTATTAAGCTGTTATATCAGTATGTGTGGAAAACTTAAAACATGCAGTTATGATTAATACTCTGGTAACACTTTCTAAATATCGTTACAATCCGAATACAGGATTTTCAAAACAAGGCATTTATTATTTCTTCATTAGTGGAAGCATATGGAATAAGCTGAAATTTTCATTTCTCACCTTTGGAAGCTTATCTCTTTTGAGGAAAAGGGGAACTGCATCCCGACCTGAGTTTACTGGTATAACTTCTTTTATATCAATAGTATCATCAGACAAATAGTAGCGCAGAACAAGTTCCCGTGGGTCATGAAACATGGATTCTGGGTCATTCCACACACAGAAAAACCGTAAAACATGTCCATCATGCTCTAGAAATTGTTTCAAAGTGTCAATGCGCTCATAAGGGCGCAGTGGCTTCATGCTATCCAGAATCTACAGATAAAGGAGAAATTAAGAGAAATGCCTTTTTAATTATTTGCTCTTAGAAACAGGATACCAAACTGCAGGGTATCATCTAATCTTAGAACATGATTTTAGGATTTTCAAACAATACCACAATACATGAAATATTATTTCTGCTGTTATCAAAGAAGTATTTACAGGATTGCTGTGCCCTCAGAAAATACATGAACACAATTTTAGATTGGTTTTGATCTTTGTTTTTCTCGTAATAAGACCCTTCATATCAGAGCATTGTTAAATTATTTATAGTACAGCTCACATTTTCAACAAATTGTGCATAGTAATCAGATGACTACAACTCCAAATAGCACCACCTTTCCTGATTTTCTTCTTTTAAAATTATTTTTTATAGATGATGTATAAGGAATTTGTTCTTTCTTTTCTCCTTTGGTGTTTCCTTTCTTTTACCTTTAAAACATAGTTTACTTACTTTTCATTCATGTTTTCATTCATACAGTTGGCAGGTACTAGGTATGTATGTTCTCCTCCCAATATACATCCATAGATCTGAGAACTAAAGATATATTCCTGCAATTGCATTTATATTCTATCCTGGGACTGGAACATCTTTCATATGAGGAAAGGTTGCGGGAAATGGGGCTGTTTAGTGTAGAGAAGAGGAGACTGAGGGGGGATCTCATTAACATTTACAAATATCTAAAGGGTGGGCGTCAGGAGGTTGGGGCATCCCTTTTTTCTATTGTATCTAGCATCAGGACAAGGGGTAATGGGATGAAGCTGGAACACAAAAACTTCCACTTAAATGTAAGAAAAAACTGTGAGGGTGAGGGAGCAGTGGCACAGGCTGCCCAGAGGGGTTGTGGAGGCTCTTCAAGACCCACCTGGACATGCTCCTATGCGACCTGATCTAGGTGAACCTGCTTCTGCAGGGGGGTTGGGCTAGATGATCTCTAAAGGTCCCTTCCAATCCCTACCATTCTATGATTCTGTGATTCATATCTTCATTTTCTGGACATCTACTATGTTTCTGGTGCAAATTGATCTAGTTTTGCTCAAAGCAGTCCAGAACAATCTACCCTTAATAAGCAAAAAAATCACCTTGCACAAGCCAGTCACAGGAAAGTGACAGCATAAAGCAGCAGACTTTGCTCCATAACTTTTCTGTAATTTCTCAACAACTGAGAATATTAATACATAGATTTCAGTAATTTTTGGTTTTCTGATTCTCTTATTTCTCTTCTCCATTCTCTCTGAGTATACATGCACAGTACTTGAATGTTTTGTTCTCCATTCTCTCTGAGTATACATGCACAGTACTTGAATGTTTTGTTCTCCATTCTCTCTGAGTATACATGCACAGTACTTGAATGTTTTGCTTGTTGTTTTTACAAAAACAACCCAACAAGACCTAAGCAGGGTATTCAGTATCACATGCAATGTTGATACTGTCTGCCGATATCAAGACAACTCAGTGTGTGTTAATACACACCTGTTACCTACAAGCCCTGAGTAAGGGAGAAGCAACCCACTGCCAGTCTGAGTCACTACTACACAGAATCAGGAGATGTATTACAAATACTACTTTGCAGTGGGGGACTGCAAAAAGCCTAGCAGCATGAATAAAGTGAAACCCACATGTTCACCTGAGAGCATCTCGGAGACACGCAAATTGTCCTACACATCTCAGTCATAATTACCTTCCCTTTGCTGCTGAGAACTGCAGCAGTCTTCTCAATAGAAGGATTAAGTAGAATGCAACAGACACATGGAGTATTTGCTGCTTTCAGAGTACTAGGCGGGATCTATCACAACCGGCTGCATATCATGGGCCGATAGTCTTAACAGAGTCAGATCAACAGAAAAATACAGTGCCATCTGCACTCATACTCATCAAGAAAAACTGCACTGAAAGAAACTTTCATTATTACTTACAGAAAAACTCACTCCCACTATTATTTCTAGAGAATCCCAAATCCTGCAAAGAGGAATCCTTATAGCATCTAGGAGATGTGAGTGAGATTTTTGGAGGAGGTGTGTGTGTGTTCTCATATACTCATAAAGAGGGAACTGTGTTCAAATAAAACTTCACAAGCCTTAAATCTGCAGAGCACTGGGTTCTGTATGGCAGAACAATTTGCTTTATATATGCAAAGAGCTCTTAATAACATGTGAGGTAGAGATGAAATACGATGTATGAATAGACCAAGTGAGTCTGCAGGAAGCCATGGATGGGCTTGAACCACAATTCCAATTAGATCTTCCTTTAAACATTTTTAAAGTGTTTATTATCATTACATTAGCTCAAGCAAACCCATAAGAAGAAGATATAATAGGTCAATTTTTTGTTCTTTTTCATCTTAATGCTGAAAGTTTTCTTTTATTTTTACCAATTAATTTTGTTCTATTTCAAAAGGTATGTAAATACATCAAGAGAAAATCAGTTACATTTGGGACTTTGCTGTGCTAGTACAATGGGGCATTTAATAAAATTTTCAAAACCAAATTTTCTCTTGGGATTTATTGTGTGAAAATACTTATTTCCTAACTGCTAATAGATAAATATTTTATATTATTCATATCACTAATAGCAACGTCACTTCTATTAAAATCAAGTTGTCACTATTACTGCCTCATCTGACCTTTCGCCGCTCTGTGGTGTATGGGTCATCTGGACAACCTGTAGGAGGATTTAATCTAACTCCCATCTTCCTCAGGAAATTTTTTGTAAACTCGTCGCAATCTGTAATCTTATATTTTTGGGCATAAAGGATTATGTCTATGTTGATATTGAAATGATCTATAGTATAGAATTGATCTTCATGAGGAGGTGGAAGTGGAATCCGCTGCCGTCGAACAATAGTTCCTGTAAAAGAATTAGAAGAAATTCATAGAGTAAAATATCCTTTGCTCTAAGGATCACTTGACAGACTTGCTAATTTTCTGTGCTGATATGACCAAAACAAATGAAGCCATATGGGACCAAAAAAATCAGCAAAAGAATTATTAGGTGAGACCATCCTTTTTATTAACAATACTTTATGCTGATCATCATTTGGAACCTTAAGTTTGAGTATTTAACTGAAGTTAATACAGAAAATTACCACCTTCTGGAGAAAACAGTAAAATACTGGAATAAATTCCCATTTGTTAGTGAAAACATAACAGGTTAGTATTTTTTCCAAATATTTTGTCTCATTATGAAATGTTACTTTTTTTCAAAAGCAACAGCAGTCTACAATACTCAATAGTATTGTTAATGTCTCCTTTATAAAACACACAGGCAGCTGTGAAAAACACATGTGGTGGGAGTCTATGAGAGGGACAAGATTTTTCTGTACACTATGAAGAGTGAGGAGAGCCATATGTAACAAAGAATAGAGGAAAAAATCTGCCCTATCAAGGAAAAAAGTGTGACCTGTCAAGAATGAAAGCAAGCACATTCAACTGACTTTCCTTCAGGTGCACACTAAGGAGTACACTGAAAGTAGAAAGGAGAAATGAGTTGGGCCCAACTTGCTGGGCTGCAGTAAAGAATTCGTCTCAAAAATACAGAGTCGGGAACTCATAATTCATAGCCTAACAAGAGCACTATAAAAAAGAAAAAGAAAGAGGGGAAGGAGAGAGAAGGAGAAAAAAGATAAATATTTTAACTTTCCTAAAGTAAATACACACTTAAATTTTCTTATTGGTAGTCTTTAAATGAAAGGGCTCTTATTCTGAGAGCATTACATTTGTTTACATTTCCCACATTAAAAGAGTAGGAATCTGCTATTGATCTATTAATTGAAAACTCACAAATACATTAATGAATTGGGTAATGCTTCAAAATGATGACGATTAAGAGATTGGAGGACATCTCATAAGAGGAAAGGTTGAGAGAGCTAGATGTATTCAGTCTGGAACAAAGATGGCTTGGGAGGGAAATATTTATAAATACCTGACGAGAGGCAACAAAGAAGACAGAGCCAGGCTCTTCTGCATGGTGCCCACTGACAGGACACAAGGCAATGAGCACAAATTAAATGATACAAAATTCTACCTGAACACAAGAAAAAACTTTTTTTACTGTGTGACTGATCAAACACTGAAACAGACTGCCCAAAATCAGGTTATGAAGTCTCTGTTCTCGGAGATGCTTAAAGCCTTGGGCATCTGGCTCTAGCTGATCCTGCTTGGAGCACAGGAATTGGATTAGACAATCTCAAAATATTCCTTCCAACCTCAATAATTTCATGATACTGCAAGTACTTTGGAAACAACTTACATGCTACAGCCTCAGCAGGTTAAACAAATATCTAACACACACATTAAAGAAACGTATGGAGTTGCACGTATTTACTCAAAGGAAAGTTAGAGTTCACAAAGAATAGCACATCAACCTAGCTGGAACTAAACTCTCGTTTTCAACATTAAGAGACAAAGGACAACAGCAAGTTTTGCCATATCAATACCTCAATATAGCTGTGTGAAAATATCCTGCAAAAAGTAAAAAAGATGACCCAGTCTTCAACCTCAGGCTCTTTGCTGTGCTTACCAACCCAGACACTTCTGTTAACACCAGCTTTATAATGCAGACGTCCACTGGCTAAGACCAGACAGGAACCATGAACCCACACTATTATAATAATTCCTTACCACCATGGTTTCCCAACACCTTAAAAATTATAGTAATTATAAAAGGTGCAACTTTCAGACAACTCAGTAAAGACACAAAAATTCCAAACCTAAAAATAGTTCCAGTACTGACCTACTACTACAATAGCAGTTTATTAGACACAATTATCTAAAAAGTCTTTCTCATTATCTCTCACTAAAGAGGATGTCTTTCCAGTACGCTTCAGCTGTGCATCTGGTAGTGTTTCCCACCAAGTCCCATTTGATGATTTTCCAGCACTGTTATTTTGTTTTGGAGGTACGTAGGGGCAGAAGGAGGCCTGGGGAGAGAAGGGATAAAGAGAGGCAGAGGAGGAGGGAGAAAATAATCCCTGTGTGGTTTTGTTTGGTGTTTGAGGGGCCTTATTCCTGAGTTAGTCCATGGAAATTCTTTATTGTTCACTTTATTTCCCTAAGGACTAATCTCTATGAAATTCCTCCCACTACTACATTATCAGAACCTTTCATTAAATTCTAACTCTTACAATGAAAACATGCCCTTAATTTATCAGGAGAATAAAGCAACAAAGCAGATTTATTTTATGTTCCCATTAAAATAACTATTTAAGACCCATTCAGCATCCTGATGTTTCACATGTACAAAATCAAGAAAAAACATTAGAAAACATGGTAATTAGCACGTTTTTACTTGATGCAAAACAGCATGGCATTACCTTTAACAAAACCACATACTTTAAAATGTTACCTGATTTTGGCTAATCCTTGAGTCACTCCTACAAAAATCAACAGACAACATGCTAAGTCAGAACAGTCCTCCACATAAATGCAAATCCTGTTGAATCATCATTTTAGTGAAAATACAATGGTTGATAGCTTTCTAATATGAGGTGTTTTCTGAGGGTGTGTTCACCTCAGAACTAGTGAATAAGCCTTCAGCTAGTTTTTCATATCACTTTTCAAAGTATAATACACATACTAATTTTGTTCGGAGGGATAAGAATTTATTTCCTAATGGAAAATTACTTGTAAAGATAATATCTGTAGTAAACCTTTTATTTTATTAGGTATCACTGTGCCTGCTCTACACATGTAGAGGATACACTTTATACTGTTGAATTTGATATTTCATAAAACTTCATCAGCTGAAGTTAGGTCTCAACATTCTGTACTCGCCCTTCCTTCAGGAAAATAATTACATTTCTACTTCTAGAACTTTGCTACAAGTTCTTAAAGGAGGATGTGGACATGTGGAACACTCAGGGTGCTCAGGATGGATGGCTATTCTTCTGCTTTCTTTTGTCAGCTTACTGCACCATCATGCATTATTTTAAGTATTTGCATCTGGTCAGGCTGAAGCTCTCCACTACTTTGCTCTAGTAAAGAGAGTTGGGGTACTGCTCTTCTTTGACAGTGGTGGTGGCACTGAGTTCCCACATTGTAATTTGTAGCACATCTTCTTTTCCCTCTGGGCTTCTGATTATTAGGCAACTACAGCAATAGTCTAAAGCGACCTTAATAGTAGAGCAGGCCTTTTGATTATGAGGCAGCTCATGAAACTGGGTGGCTAATTATTTGGTGTCTGCTGCTACATTGCTTTGCAGAAGAAATAAAGTGGTATCAAGAATTTTCTCAGCACAGCTTTCCAACTCCTTCTGCACTACACAAGAGTGTATTATAAAGAGGAGAGGAACAGGTAACACCTGGAGTTGGTACAGTCTTTGACTGCTTGCACAGAAAGAAGCAGCAGTAACCCCTACTACTGCAACACAAAGAGTTTACCCCAATAAACAAGAGGGCTTCTTACATTCAGTTATTCACACATCTCAGAACATAGCAAGGTCATGACTTGGCCACCATCAAGTATGGCAGTTATTACAGGGCCTCCAGGGATCTCTTAAGCTCTTAGATAATCGGTTATACTGGAGGAGCTGGCTGCAACTTCACTTTCCCGCTTGTACTTTCCTCTTCAGCCAGCTGGCCTTGGGAATCCAGCCAGCGGGCAGCTCCACTCTCTTTTTTCAGCTGGCTGACCTTGGGGAAACCAGCCAGCTGCTCCGCTCTGCTCTGGCTTTCAGGGCCTGGGATTGCACTGGAAGCTACAGTTGACCCATGGGACATAAATGACCTTTTGATAAGACAGTATCAGCCAGTCACAGTCCTGTTAACTGGGAACTAGATCTACAAAACACTTGCACTGCCATATCTAGCCTGGCTCTCCATGGGAGAATTTCTTTTTATATGGGAGGAATAATTAGCATTTTGTCTCTGGAAGAACATAGGGGAGGTCATTATGTAGTCAAGTTTACTCTCCTTCACTCTGTACTCCCTTATCTTTAGTTAGCTCTTGTACACTGTGATATTGGGTTTTTTTGCTTTTCATTATGGTTTCTCAGGTTCAAGTTGGCCTCTACATTCCTTTGTGTTTTGCACTAAATGTATCTGTTTGTATAGATTTCTTCTAATATTTTCCAAAGTTCAAACTATAGCAAGGCAGTTTCCAAAATTAAATTTATATTTACATTTCAGTTATGTTGTAGCTACCTTATCTGACCAAATTCATGTCCAAGCACAGCAGTCAATTCCATAAAGCACTTTTAAAAATCACCGAAATACATTTCCCATGGGTCATTTACTTTATCACTCTGAGGTTTTGACAAACAGTAAAAGCCCAATATCTGGCTTTTACTTTTTTTTTCCCCAAAGCCATTTTGGTTTAGTTTTGTAAAACCATAATCAAAGTTAAAAAATATTCTAACTTCTTTGACAGCTATTCCTTCACCAAAACTTCCTGCAGTTTGTAAGCCTCTTCCAGTTTTTTTTCTGCAAAGGCACAAGTACTATTCACAGTGGAGAGTACAATGGGAAACTACTACATTTCTCTGATCTCACCATGCTGGGATGGCATGTGGGTTATGGCACAAGCACTGGCATTCCCGTGGCCTCAAGGCATTAACCAGTCAAGCTAAGAACCTCTACCTTTGATCTACCCCATCATCTGCCTTTGATCTACCCCACCACTGCTATATCTACTCCTCAAGAAGACTCCTGAGAACAGCTATTTCAGCTGTCTCTTTTAGATCTTCTCTGCTAGGATAAAAATCCAAGTTAAGGTTGCCACTACTTTCTGCCCTCAACGGTTCAATTCCACTTTTGCCATCACTGTTTTTTGCTGTTCCTCCTCTATACAACCCTTTTCCGAACTCTGCAGCTCTCCAACTGTTCACATAGACTGAGTCTATACTACTCCTGCTGTTCCCACACTTCTTTCTTCACCAGCATCCCCACACCAGTGCTTGTTTGCTCAGTGCAGTTTGCCTTTCAACAACCCAAGCTCTCTTACAGTTGAACTCCCCTCTACAAACCCCTGGCATTTCAATTAACTGAAACGTTGAGCTTCAATAGACATGCAGAGAACAGCTACTACCTTTTCTGCATGATTGTGAGCAAAATTTTCATTCTTTTGTGCTTTAGTTCACCAGCTTCACAGTGCAGACAGTTGTATTTTTGTTGTTCTCAGGCTTACAAATTCTCAGTCAGGCAGGGAATTTGAATAATGATATATATATAATTATAATAAAAGACACAATGGGCTGATTATTGATTGAAAATAGAATCAGACAAGTCGTTAATGGTTTGGGATTTCTTTTTAAGAAATACTGTTTTTGCACATCTTTAAATATTTAGTGCTTTCAATATAACAAGGTGATTATTCCTCACTGATGGAGTATGAAGTAAATGCCTAAGTTCATATGAGTAAAGAATCCTCTGATAGGCATATCCACCACCTTTTTCCCTCTGCATCATATTCATCTCTAGGATAATAAGAGCATTTATGTAGATATTTATGATAAAATATAGGCCCCAGATCTTCTCCTCAAATGTGAAACCTATACATATCCCAAAAAGTCTTTCGGTCTTTCAATCTGTATCTCTTCCTTCTCAAAACACAATCAATTTACAGAGTGTCTTTACCAGTCCAGGTACCAGCAACAAATAAATTAAGTGTATTTTTGAGGTCCTGGAATATTTCATAGAAATCATAGAAATCATAGAATGCTAGGGTTGGAAGAGACCTTTAGAGATCATCTAATCCAACTCCCCTGCAGAAGCAGGTCGCATAGATCAGGTCGCATAGGAACATGTCCGGGCGGGTCTTGAAGACCTCCAAGGAAGGAGCCTCCACAACCCCTCTGGGCAGCCTGTGCCAGCGCTCCCTCACTCTCACAGTGAAATAGTTTTCTTCTTGTATTTAACTGGAACTTTTTGTGTTCCAGCTTCATCCCATTACCTCTTGTCCTGATGCTAGATACAATAGAAATAAGGGATGTCCCAACCTCCTGACACCCACCCTTTAGATATTTGTAAATTTTAATAAGATCCCCCCTCAGTCTCCTCTTCTCTACATTAAAGAGCCCCAGTTCCCACAGCCTTTCCTCATATTAAATATATTCCAGTCCCCTGATCATCTTGGTTGGCCCTGCACTGGACTCTCTCCAGAAATTCTCTGTCCCTCTTGAGCTGGGGAGCCCAGAACTGGACACAGGACTCCAGATGAGGCCTCACCAGGGCAGAGTAGAGAGCCAGAAGAACCTCCCTTGACCTGCTGGTCACACTCTTCTTGATGCATCCCAGGATGCCTTTGGCCTTCTTGGCCATGAGGGCACATTGCTAGCTCATATTTAGTTTATTATCAATCAGGACTCCCAGGTCTCTCTCCTCAGAGCTGCTCTCCAGCAGTTTGACTCCAGCCTGTACTGGTGCATGGAGTTGTTCCTTCTCAGATGCAGGACTCTGCACTTGTCCTTGTTGAACCTCATGAGGTTCCTCTCTGCCCAACTCTCAAGTCAATGTCTTTTTAATCCATGAATTTATTATGTTGTATACACACATTTGTCTCATATAAAGTACTCATACAAAATTGCGAAGGACTTCAAAATATCTCTGCATGGAAGACTGAGAGAACTCTTGTAGTGCAGTGGAACAGGGAAGGTGTGGAGTCTCCTTCCTTGGGGGTCTTCAAGACCCACCTGGATGCGTTCCTATGCAACCTGCTCTAGGTGGACCTGCTTCTGGACTAGATGATCTCTAAAGGTCCTTGCCAACCCCTAACATTCTGTCATCTATGATTCTATGACTCACTCTAATACTACTCACTTGGTTTTAGATTCTTTAGCAAAGGTGACTCCAACAATCATTAGCACAAGATACAATCAAGGAAATAGGAGGAAATCAGAGCCTTCTTGTCACCACAGCAACATAACTAGACTACCAGGAACATCAGACTTAAGGGGCAGCCTACAGAACCCATACTATAAAGACAATGAAAATAACCCATTCCTATAGCTAGATTCAAAATAATCACCTTTGCATTTGCTTTATCCTGCTAAAACTCACTTCCACCTTCCTTCTCAAAGACATTGCCTTTGCTTTCAGGTTAACTGTACTTCATTTGTTTTAAGCCACAAAATCCAGAAGCAGACACTCCTACTCCTGTGACACACAAGTCAAGAAAACCTAAACCTGATGATGTCTCCCACCTCATGCAAACGAGTCCAGGGAGGGGAAGTAATTTGTAACTTCCCAGGACAAGAAAGCCAACATATTTTTCTTCAGGTCTTTGAAAAGCACTAGCCCAGCTATGAGTAGGATGAGGCTTCTCTGAATCCCAAACCAGTTCCCGCTGAAGAGGCAATACGATTTCTGGCAAGAGCTACTGAAGACAGGGAGAACAGGGCCTGAAGCACTGGTTTAAGAAAAGATTCACAGGTAATTTTATCCCAGGTTTAACAGAAATGACTCACGCAACGCTTTAAAATAATATACTGCTCTGTAGACAAAGAAATTGATAGCATCAGTTAATCTTGGAAAAGAATATGGTAGTTAAATGGTTAACTTATTTTGGAAAATTGCTGTGCTAAGCTCTATCAGAATGTAAATAAAATCTTTGGGGATTGGGAAGCGAAATCATCCCAAGATACTCATCCCAAGACATCCTGCTTTTCTGGACTATATCCCCTGAAAACTTTAAATTCTGACAGTGACCCATATAAACCAAGAAGCAGCAGCTGTGTTCCCCTTCTGCAACAGGATGTTGACTGCTAGATCACATTTTCATAATGTAAACCAAGTCCATTAATACTCCAGTAAAACAGCTCTGTAAACCCTCCTCCAAAAGTTCTCAGGCTGGCTCAAGTGCAGCAATGTGACACTGAGGCAAGGCAGCTTCTCAGCTTAAAGGTGTTGAGGAAAAGCCATTGTGCCAAAGCCATTTTCATCATAAAAGAACCAACAACCAGAGACACAAAAGGTGCTCTCTGGAAGAGATCTTGCATCAGATAATGAACAATTAACAGAGCTGCCACTAGAGAAATCACTGTCAATGCCGAGATGGGAGGAGCCAAGCTTAGGAGCTCTAGATCACAAACTGCTTTTGCAGAAGTGATACAACACTGACAAAAGACCTATGATCATATGATTTCAAACAACTATACGAGAGAAAAAATTGTATGTCTGAGTATGGAAGAAGATTCTGCCTTACAAAACCTGCATCTTCAGAAACGAAGAAAATAAAAAAATTCACATTATCATACGTCACAAGAAAAAGCAATTAGGGCCGTTCAGTTACATTTTAACTACAAGAAGTCACACTACATATTCTGTGCAATGGATCAAGACTGTATTGAAGACAGATATAAATGGAAAAAAAAAAAAAAAGGAGTGCTATTAGAAATAGATACCTTGAGCTATGCCACTGTTTTTCACTCGGGGTTCAATCACTTGAATTGTATCATCTTCGAGGTAGAAGTATATTTTACAATGTCGGATTCTATATAGCTCTTGATTTTTTTCAGGCACTTCTTCCTCAAAATAGGCATCAAAAGACAATACCTATTAAAAGCAATAAATAAGTACAAAGCAGTAAAACCTCCAATGCTTTCGCAAAACATGTCAATAAAATAAACCTGTATAGATTACAAGTAACTAAATGTATGGATTTCAGAAGGCAGATTTATTTCTCAGAAATGTAAGAACAGAAATCCTCATTAACTCACATAAATTTAAAATTCTTTGCTTGGCATTTCTATTATCACAACATCTAAGCAGAGATGGAACTCTAAAGTAAAGAAATAAATCAAATACAAAACTATCAGCAGGCTGCTTGGGAAATCTTCTGATCAAAGCACTTTCAATAACACAATGAGCTACCTAGGTCCTGAGCAAATTTTAGACCGCTATTCAAAGAATTGCTGGAAAATAAAGTGCATTATGACAGTAATGGCTTTACTATAGAGGAAAGTGGAAAGGAGAGTTCTTTTTAAACAGATCATGCAAGATTTCTCATGAATTGTATTGAAGAATATAAGGGAGAAATTCCGTTTTTCAGGAGTCATTTAGAGCTGCACAACATTGGCATTTCAAAACTTACCTTGTTCTGCAATTCAGCCAGTAGGGAAATCTCAGAGAATATATCAACTGGTCTTCACATGCCTTGCAATAGCAATAATGCAAGAAAAAATCTTTCATAGGTGAGGTGCTCAATGGTTTACTACAGTAGCCTTTATGTCTGGAGATCCCAGCTCAAACTTGACAAATCATTACACACTCCTTGGTGTTTATGGTCTTTAATCACCAAGACCAATTTTAAGGGAACGTGCAAAAGTATCTCCTTAGCACTACATTATCTAGCAAGATGTTTGCAGTGGTAAGTATGTGCAGGAAGGCATTAATTAAAATTGATTTGCATCTCCCAACTCCTCCAACACATTTGGGTCAAATTAGTGCTAATTCATACTTCATTTTTCTCAATGATTCTATTTAATAAATTCAATGACCTTTATGCTTGATTCATTTGACAAACTGAAGCACTGAAAAAAAAAAAAAAAGACAGCTGTTCCCCATATTTCAATCAGCATCTGGTAGACCACTGCTTGAAAATGTTTGAAATCCAGTAAGCTGGCTGAGATCTCTATATGACAGAACAGACTGGTTAATAGCCTGTATTCCTTTAGCATGTGCTTGTGAGAACCTCAAAGTATTGCCATGAACACTAACAACAGAGATTTTAAAACACTCTAATAGACAAACACAACCTCTTTTCCTACATCTGGGAAGAGAGAGCTAGAGGCTTGCTTGGGAGCACACAAGAACAGCTGCCCTGTGTCCTTGTCAGACTTCTCAATAGACCGCTCTCCCTTCTTACAGGCAGGTTAAGTGCAAGATGAAGAAAACTCTGTTTCCACAAACTGTTTCAAAAGCTAAGATTCCCCTGATCTTCAGCATGCATGAAACAATATGCCAGACACATTTTTGGCATCAACTTTCCTGCACTGTGGCCCACCACCATTAGAGAAATTTAAATTATAATCAAACAACATAACTGTTACCTGTTAAACCTGATGACATTAAATCTTCTCACAAAAGAATCTAGACACTATCATAGAATGATAGAATGGTAGGAGTTGGAAGGGACCTCTAGAGATCACCTAGTCCGCTATCAGTTATGGTTTGTTTAAGTAGTACAATATGCAAGCTTCTGAACAACTTACAGAAGAAATAGTTGAAAATGAATAAAACATGTTTCTGGCCGCATGTATTTTTTAACTGTGGATTTCACTGTTTCATGCATGAAACACAAAAACATTAGATAAAACATCTGACATCAACATACAACAGTGCCAACACAAACAACTCTGTTGTCCTTTAACATCCCTTCTTCCTTCCATTTGTTTAAACGCTGGTGTTTTGATGACCAATGTATCCTTCCTGGCCTCTGGCTACCATTCTGGAAGGGATCAGGGGCTCTGTGTAAATCTCTTGAATACTCCAGAGCACTTAAAAGAAACTATGGTGGAATCACTATATCCCAGTCTGAACATGATGGAGTTCAGCTTACAAAGACCTGAATTTCATTCCTTACCTAGCTGCTGATAAGAAAACCACTGGAAACTTTCTTAGATTCTGTACTCTCTTCTCCTTATTCTGCCAGTCACACTAGAGCATAGTCATTTGATAAATATATTGTTCAAATACACTATTTGATTACTAGTTGTTCTTAATTTTCTTGAATTCTCTTTTCTGAGAATGGTTGTCTCATAAGATACAATCAGGTCCTAAATGTCCTGTACTTATTTCTTTCACTGAGCGTACACCTATGTCCTGGTTTACTCCATTTAAGGAGTTTGCGTGAGTTCTCTTGCACTTAAATTTTGTTCTCTTTATACTGTTATCAACATATGACTGAAACATATGCAGCAGCCAACTGTAATTCTGCAGATCAAAACAGATGATTCAGGAAGGGAAAGAAGGAAAAAAATATTACTTATTTTTCATTTTAAAACAAAGTTACTTTTTAAAATAGTTGAAATGGAACATTTCCTGACTCACATTGAAATACAATGCTATGTGCAAAGTTCTCGTTCTACTCTAAGTAATTAAATGTTGTCTATGAAAACCAAAAAATAACAGTTACTGAACAAACTCTGTGGCATCTTGTAAAGCTTGTACAAGGTTTCCCTAGCATATTTAGTAGTCAAATTATAAGCATCATTTTAATCCCAGGAAGCCTTGTGTGAGTATGCTTAATCATGGAAGAAATTAAATTTACACCTGGTTTCTATTAGGAACATGAAATTGCAAAACCTATTTCTCAACCTACTAAATAATAAAGTTTTATTCCTGTCCTTCCTCTAGCTACTATGGTACTGCTAAAAGTTAGAAACCTGAGAAAAATGGTAAGAAAGCAGATGACCCTTAGAAAGATGAACGCATACTCAAACCAGTTTTCATGTAGTCTATTTTGCTGATTCTCAAACTGCAGCACTGGAGGACATAATTGCATCCTAGGCTCTTAACTGAGGAAGACAAATTAATTGGCTAGTACACTTTAACAGTTAATATAAACACATGAGCCTTCCAGAGGCCAACTCCAAACCTCCAAACTCCTGTCCTGTATTGCCCTATGGAGGAATATACTGATTAGAGAAGGAACATCAAAAGCATAGCTAGTTCATCTCACCAGTGGCTGATGCTCAGTGACAGGTCCCCACTGTCTCCCACCTAACACCTTGACTTCATAAACTTAGGTCCAAGTCTTGCTTAACTGACATATGGCCCTGAGAAGCCAATGTGCACCTCCCCATTGTAAGAATGGTGCAGATAAAGCAAGTGCAGGACTGGCTGAAGCCTTAACACTTAACCAATACTAGGGATTTCAGAGGCAACGCCAACTGAAGTCACTTGTATTTGTTCAAGCCTTACATTTTCTCGTGGTAGTTATGGTCTGCCATACAGACAAATGTGTAATTGTACTGCAATTATCTGCATGGCTTCACTTTTAAAGCAAAAATTACAAGACTAGCCATTTTTCCTAATATTGAAATACCAAAATCATTTAGTCATGCAACATTTCTGTGATCTGCTGAACGACTTCTCTTTCTGGATCATTTTGTTTCTCTGATTGTAGGCTTTTTATATTAGAAATAAAACACAGTTAAGTGGAATTTAATGCAAATTTAAACATGGAAAGTAATGACACTGAGCTACAAAATTCATGTCAGCATAGATCACAGTTATTTGATGACTCCTCAACTTTAAACGTGTCACTACACTCTTAAAAAAAAAAAAAATCAATTTTTGTGTCCATACTGAACACAATCCACCTATATTACACAAGAACAGATCATAGGACTTTGAGCAAGCAAACATAATGGCATAAGTGAGTTCCAAGCCCTCACTGAGGTTTATGGTTCCTAAGCACCCATGCATATATTTTCCTGGTCTGGGGCTGACCTTACCTTCATTCTTACCAGGTTGCCAAATAATTCCTTTTCTGTCATCATTTTCACAAAAAAGAAATATACTGAGCACTCCATTATTTTTATTATATCCTGTAGGAGAAGGACCTCAATACTGAAATATTTTTATGTGTTGCTGTATGGCATGATTTATGTTTACATTAATTGTCCAATATACCAATATGATGGAAAAAAAGGAGTTACCATTCTTTTGTCTGTCTAGGAAGGGGTTTTTTGCATGCACAAAACAATCTGCTAAAATATCTGACTAACTGAATTTCACCTTTATACCATCTTGGTCATATTGTAGCTATTCCTAAAAAACATACAGATGCAGATTTCTACATACCTGCTTGTCAAATGCCACCCAAGCAGGAGCATCACTTCCTATTCCCGCAGGAAACACACTATATTTAGGTTTCAGCTTCTGACCAGGTAATGGTTCACCTCCTATTCCAGGTTTATCTTCTCCAACCAGCATAGCGACATTATTGCAGTAACTCCAGTGCTGTGACTTGTGAAACTTTTCTTTCCCTATCTGTCAGAAGTTTGGAAGGAGAAGAGAAAAAAACATAAGTGTGTTTGTTTTTAAATCCATAAGAGTTAACTATCTAGGCAAGGGGGATTAATCATGTAAAAGTTTATCTATAATTATTTTTAATACAGAGTCTAAAAATCTGTAACAACAGGAGTATTGCAAGTGAAGGGACCTATTTCAGTGGTCATCTTGCCAGCCTTGTACATGGAAATGAAAAAGTATTTCAGTAATTTACCAAGGCTGAGAGACAGAATGATACAGGACATCTACCTCTGCTCCTTCCCTGCAACAAGGATTGAGGCTTGTGATAAAAAGAAGTAAGGCACCCACAAGAACTGTTGCAACAGGTAGAGGGGAAAAATCTTTTCCATAGATGTCCAGAGGAGAAATAGAAATGGTCCAGCAGTACGCAGGGAACAGCCTGGTCTCATTACTTATGTCAAAGATCTTATTTACACTTGCATCCCCGAGTGCAAAACAAATAGCTCTGTACTAGTGAATATACTTGAAGTTTGGGAGGTTGGATTTGAATCAAAAGACAGAATATTCATTCCATCTGGGCTTATTCCCAGAGAAGGTCTCTGAAATGATGTCTTTATATTATTGCTGTTTTTCTCAGGCAATTAAAGATAGAGTGCTTAAAAAAAAAACATGCACAACCAATTGCAAAGAAATCCATCTTGCCTACTCGCATTTCTTGGCTGGAGCCAGAGCCAGTCTTGAAGCAATGCAGAAAAGCCTCTGGCCTCACATGATTATCAGTCGTGGTTCCCTCAGAGTCTGCTGGTCTGAGCTGTGCTCGGACAGCAATCCTGTAAGGACCCCACACATCAGTAACAGATGAGACGACAGGGTAGGGAGTTGCTTGAGCGCGTTCAGTGCAGTACCACAAAGATGCTGGAGTGGAGCATCTCCCTTATAATGAAAGGCTGAGGAAGCTGGACCGCTTTAGCCTGAAGGAGACTGAGGGGTGATCCCATTAACATTTACAAAAGAAAGGGTGGGTGTCAGGAGGATGGAGCCAGGCTGTTCTCAGTGATGTCCAGTGATAGGACAAGGGGCAATGTGTACAAGCTGGAACATCATAAGAGCTTCCAAAGAAATATAAGGAAAAACTTCACTGTGAGGGTGATGGAGCACTGGCACAGGCTGCCCAGAGGGGTTGTGGAGTCTCCTTCTCTGGGGACATTCAAAACCCACATGGATGAGTTCCTGTGTGACCTACTCTACATGTTCCCGATCTGGACTAGATCTTTTGGAGTCCCTTCCAACCCTTAAGATACTGTGATTCTGTGACATGGAAATAGAAAAACTCGTCAGAAAGCTCCACTAATCCTTCCTCCCAGGAGTGGCAATTCTGACGTTTTACCTCCTCTTGCTCTGCTATTCCTCCCTTCTTCACCTTCTCAAATCCTCAGAACACTTTGGTCAGGAAGGCAGAGAAGGACCACTGGGTAACTGCAGCCTGACACACCTCCGTAAGGGGAAATGAAGACTACTGCAGCTATGCCATCCCTCAGCCTGGGACAGGGTGAACATGAGGGAAGGAAGATGAAGCTGAAGGGAGAAAAATTGATGTTAAGGGTGAGCAGAGAGAAGGCCCTAGGTGGAGGAAAAGGCTGGATGACAAAATTTTTCATAGCAGCACCAGAGAAAGTATGTTGTTAAGGAGCAGAGGGCCAAAATTGCCTCCCCCACTACATTTGGAAGACAGGGCATCGATAATTATCACATATATTATGTTTAAACTGCTACTCCCCAAAAAGGCATGGACAACTCTAAGTTACTATCATAAATAAAAAAATAGTACACATAATCATTTTCCATCATGGCAACATTCAAGTGCTCCAAGGTAACGTAACACAAGCTCAGCGCAGCAGTTCTGGGAACGAGCACAAGCAGTGAGGCAGCAAAACCTGAATGTAACAGAGTACTTATTTCATCCTGCCAATATAAAAGATGGTGAGGAATTTGAAAGGCAGCGAACCAACCTCACGGCTCATAACATTCAACACTTGTATATACAAACTAGCACACATTGAAGGTTACAATCTGAACTGGTTTTCTGCCTCATGGTGCTCTAAAGCCAGTGACATAGGACAGAGAGCTGCCCTTGACACAAAAAGGTCAATCACAGAATCACAGGATCTCAAGGGCTGGAAGGGACCTTGAAAGATCACTTAATCTTTGCTTAAAATCCTTCTTGCATACCACTTTTGCAAGGACTGTGGTATGAAAAGTAATGGCTTACTATTTTTACAAATTGTTATTTTTAATACAGTAAGAATCAATGGCCGTGCCATGTTTAGGTTAACAAAAGCTGGGCTAGCCACCAGCCTTTGAGTCACTGCAAAACGGGCTGAGACTTGCACAGCTCACAGAGTGGGGACTGCAGTGATTGGGCATATGGAAACACATCCTCAAAGAAGTTATTTAAAAGGCAAGTAATGTTTCGAACAGAGGAATAAAAGGCCACAAGGTAAATATCATAGTTTTAAGAATAATACAAATGAAATAAAGTAGTCCTGTTTATAACTGAAGAAAAGAGTTACTGAATAAAAGAGAAAATCAATAAAATTAAATACTTGTTTGTGTAATGACTAGTTAGCCCACGAGTCTCCTGCCACACAACATTGCTCCAGCCAGGAATCGAACAAAGATTTTTATGAGTTGCACATTTGCAAGAAGAAAGCCTAAAATAAAATATTTCATTTCAGCACTTTTTTTTGAGCTGTGATGTAAAATGGCATGCGTCGGTGCATAGTGTAAGCACAGACATTCAGGCATCGGGAGCAGCTCTTCATGTGGTCATCCCACCCCTCCCTCAAGAAATAAGCACAGGCGCTCTCCTGTACAGGACTCTGGAACAGACAGGCACTGATGGGATCTGGCACCTGCTTTGGAACACATCTGCACTTGGCATGGTTTTCTCGCTCTCATCTAGGGGCTCCTGAGCTTCCCTTTCTTCTCCTGTTTCCTTTTTCAATAGTTTTGTTCTTTGGTGAGGTGATAAAGAGTTGGGGAGAAGTCATGATGGAAGGGAGCTTTCTGCACTTGTCAGTTCAAATGTGGAATAACTGTCATCAAGCTGGGTTTGAAAAGGGAAACTTCTAGGCAGAAACATCTGATTTATATTGAAGGTGCTATAGAACAGATCCATTTTTTGTCACGGCAAGAATCTGATTCTTTTCCCTCTATTAATAAAGCATGAGTTAGGGAGAAAGGCATAGTTATCAAAGCACAGTGAGGGTGGCGGTTTTCCTGAGCAAAGGAAAGCTTTTCATGTCCTCAAAGCTTCTTCTAGAAGCATTTACTGTTCCTCCATTTCTGGGTTTTGGTGAGCTACAGTGTGGTAAAGTGCTCATCAAAATAATCCACATTTGCTCCTGCTGGAAATTTTCCAGAATCTAGGGATGAAATAGTGAGATTGGTCACAATTTGACATGAAAATTCACTGTCCAACAGCTGCAATTCTGTTAAGAATGTTTTGTGGTATTATTGTAACTTTTTAGGGTTTGTCAGAAAGACTATTTTAGACTCTTAATCACAGAATTACTTATAAGCCCCTTTCCATGAAAAGTACCTAAATCCATATACAAAATAATCTCTTCTAAAAGACTGTACAGCTCTTCAAAAAAAGTCAAAATCAAAAAACACAAAAAAAAACCCTAACCAAAACACACACACAAAGAAAGTTTAAGAAAAAGAATAAGTCTAATTGAAGATCACAAAAGAGAAAATGACATTTGGGAAACTTCAGCTGATGAACTCAGACCCCATCCAGCCTAAAATAGTGACAGAACATCATGTTACCTTCACAGTAATATTAAACGACTCCTAAAAGAAATCTGTGAGAGTTCAGGGAAAGAGCTTTACGGAGTCTGCTGTGCTAATGCAGCTAAACTGAGCAGGCTGTAGATCTGCTGAACAAAGCTGGTCATTTTCTGTGCGGTGAGCCTGAAATAAATACTGAGGATACATTCAATAGTGACTAATGCAAAGGTCAGGATTCTCTGACTGCAGCTATTCTCTTTGCAAAGTCAGCCACTGCAGTCCTTGGGGAACACTGCCTCGTGCTCTCTCCATCATGCTCTTTAATACTCTGGTACAGAGCCACAACAAACTCATCAGGGAGAAGAATGTTTCAGCTGAACCAAACACAACTGGAAATCTCTCACCATAGTGGCTGGAGCAATGAGGGAGCCCTGTGACACACACTGTCTCAGGAGCAATGTGTTTTTAACCAAGTCTTCAAGGTCTTCAAGACCCACCTGGACATGTTCCTATGCAACCTGATCTAGGCGAACCTGCTTCTGCAGGGGGGTTGGACTAGATGATCTCTAAAGGTCCCTTCCAACCCCTACCATTCTATGATTCTAAGTCTGACAGAGAGTTATGGCAGAAGCCACCAGTAGTGGTCTGGTTCTCTTCCCTGTGTCTATTTTCAAGTCCCACCCTGACAACAGCAGCTGCACTATAGAGGTCCTGCTCAAATCCTGTATCAGGATGAACTAGGGCATTTCTGAACTGCTGTGGGCTGCTGACACAGTCTTCTCCTTGCTTTGGCTAAGCAATGGAAATCAATGCAAATGCTGCACACTGTGACAGTTGAATTCATGTGACTCATTTTCAGCTCTTTTATCCTACATTTGTTACAGAGGTTTTGGTATGTTCAGAGGTGCAGTGGTAATATAAAAGGGGGAGTATCTTAAGATATTGTTCCCAGAAATTCTTGTTCCCCTTTAACACATCCCAGAACAAGGTCCATCAACACTAAGAGCCTGGATCAGTACAAGAAAAACATGGAGCTGTGGAGCAGGTCCAGAGGAGGGCCACAAAAATGATCAGAGGGATCAGAGGGAACACCTCTCCTCTGAGAACAAACTGAAGGGAAGGCTCTGGGTAAATCTTATTGCAGCCTTTCAGTACTTCAAAGGGGCTTATAAGAAAGATGGGGACAGACTTTTTAGTAAGGTTTGGAGCAACAGGACAAAGGGTAACGATTTTTAAATGAAAAGCAGGTAGGTCCAGACTAAATATAAGGAAGAAATTTTTTACAATGAGAGTGGTGAAATGCTGGAACAGACTGCCCAGAGATGTGGTAGACGCCCTGTCTGTGGAAACGTTCAAGGTTAGGTTGGACAGGGCTCTGAGCAACCTGATCTAGTTGAAGATGTCTCTGCTTACTGCAGGGTGATTAGATGCAAGGGAACTACATGATCTTCAAAGGTGTCTTCCAAACCAAACCATTTGATGACTCTATTATCTTACTCAAACTTAGGCAGTCATAGGTATAGGCTGGTACAATTTGCGAGAGCACAACAGATGGATTTTAAGTAAAAGGTCCAAAATGCAACCCCGGTGTGCAGCTATAGGAAGATTTGGGTTTAGGGATTGTGAAAAGACAGAGATCTGGAAGAGTGAGGCTGAGAGGCAGGATTTAATGGAAGGGGTTCAGTAACTAAGGCCAGGGAAAGAAGGGAAGGCACGGCAGGCAGGCTTACTTATAAAAAGGTTGGCAAGCGGTCTGCCAAGAAGAAATGTCGCATTTTGGTACCAGTGATTACAGAATGGCAGAAAATGCTCAAGCCAGGAAACATAGAGACAACAACAGTAGCACAGCTGAGGGCAATTCCAAGCTCCTGCAATAAACAAGGAAGATGGGGAATTTCTGCTGCACCACTGATTGCAACAGAAGCTGATTCTCAAGGATGAATATTCCCCCCGAGATCTATAAACTTACTGACCAATTCTCCAAGAAATGCCATGCAGAATTGTTGCACAGAATTCTCTCTCTGAGAAAGAAAATATACTGGTCAGCTAGCACTGGGTAAATCTGACCCATGTGAATATGGAATAGGCTGCTAATATAAGGCAAGAACATCAATCTGGTATCAGAAGGGGCAGCTGCCTTTCAGAACTGAAAGTGGACCAGTAATGCTAGCAAAGGTCATAATTATGCTATTGCACTGCAACCAGCGTCACTCCTAACACAGCCCAGACTGCAAAAATGCACAAACTTTTTCTTGCTTTAACAGAGCAAACCTATGATATGCTACACTTCCAGCACAGGCAGCATTAATCAAGGTTATTAAGATCTGTGATTTTCTGTCCTGACAAACAGGCAACACACCTGTCACTTGTATGGACAAAGATGGAAAACTCATTATTGTCCAATGTTGACATCGGTTGGGCTCTGCAGGCAGAAGCCAGAGTACTCAGGTCTCTCCGTGGCTCTTAAACATTGGCTTCAGTGGCAGGAAAAAGAGAAAAGGATTGAGAAACTCCCTTTTTAGGCAACAGGTAATGAGATTTTCAGATAGGTAACTCCCAAGTTACTGTTTCTGAAAATAAAGAAATTACTAAACTCTTTAATGTGACACGATGGAAAATGACACTTGGGCACTTGCCCAAGGCTGCCACACCAGAGGGGCACTAACCTTGCCAAGGGGCATCAGCACACCCAGCACAGGCTCTGGCCTCCTCAGCCTCAGTGAAGGGGAAAGGGCTGACTTCTGTCCATCACTCAGCCCCCCTGAAGTGGGGGGAGGGTCTTGCAAGTGGGCAGGAAATTGACTTACTTGTGCCCAAAATACCAGCCTGCTCTGTTGCTGGATCTCCTAAATGGCCGACATGCAAACATGACAGGCACTGCTGCATAGCTTATCTTTGGGCTTCTGTTCAAGGAACATGAGTTTTAATGGAGGCGAAGGGGGTTTATGTGAAGGAGGATTTATGTGGGTGCACACTACCATAACTTTGATTTTAAAGAGATTTGAAAAAATAGAGGCAGTACCTTTTACTCTCTTTGTAGATAGTAAATATTTTATGCTCCTGACACCTTCTGCCATCGTTCTTCTCCATCCCATCAAACCAAACATCAAACACAGCACTGCTTGTGATACACCTGTCCCTTTCATCCCTGCTCTTCATTTAACACAAAGGAAACATTACATTACGTTACCGTAGGAACCACTCTGTCTGTCTTAAAAGTGCCTATCACTTCCCTGTGCTTTCCTCCAGCCTCATTAGCTGTGGTGCCCAAGCAGCAATATTTTGTCCTGGCTATCCAGGACCGCAGCGGCAGCATCGCTCTTCAGAATGTTGCTGAGTCAGGCACCGAGGAAAAGTTTCTGCTTCTACCTAGCGAGGAAATAAATGTTCCCGCTTGGCTGAGCTACAAGTAATAATATAATAGAGGTGTAATACAAGGGCCAGTGGCTCTTAGACCCCAAGAGCTAAGTGCTGCTAAAAGATTTCTTTCTTCCCATTTGCCAGTGCAGTCCCTGCTGCCCCAAAGTTAGACTCCATGACTGTAACTACCTTAAAGCTCTGATGTTCTGGAGACAGACTGGCCACCTTATTAAACACATCCAAGGTAGAGAAAACATATGTGTTCCTCTTCCATTGCCTTTTGCGGGCCTATATATGAGGCAGGTGGAAGTATTAGAGGCAAAGAGGATTGCTGCAGCAGGTTGAACAGCAATAAGAGTGGAATAAATACCCAAGGATTGGCAGGAACAGCAATGTCCTGTCCTCTGCTCATCCTTCTTCAGGAGATGCTTTGCTATTGTTTTAATGCAACTGGCTCCCCAGCAGCCTGTGGAGCCTCCCTCTCTGGAAGTTTCCAAAACCCACCTGGGTGCGTTCCTGTGTGACCTGATGGAGGTGAACCTGCTCTAGCAGGGGGGTTGGACTAGATGATCTTTAGATGTCCCTTCCAACCCCAGCCATTCTGTGATTGTGTGAAAAGAGGCATTGACCGCAATGCTTAGAGTACTAACAAATGAAAATACTTTTTCAGTTTATCTGTACCAGCAACACTTTTTCTCCCCTTTAAATATGCTTCTTCTTAGCCTGCCATTTGTGGAACTATATCAAATTATTAAATGTAATAGTCAACAACTAAGAGGGGATCAGAAATGCTTTTCAAGAAAATTAGCAACTCCACTATCTCAAGGAGTGTCAAAAAAGAGCGATATGGAGCCCTAAAAAGGGTATAACCATGGTTTTACAATGCTGTCTCGTGGCATTTGTGACTTATTTTTCACTTCTTTAGTTCTCCTAACACATATACACACTGTACGTCCTTCAGCATGGGATGTTCAACTCTCCCTACAACTAGCTCTTTCCAAGCACATGAAGCCAAATTCTGTGTGTTTTCTCTGAAACAGGAGGCACCATTTCTGTCACAAAGCCTCTTCACTGCTCCTGTGGAGCTCTGGAGACAGCTTATTCCATCACACTCCAGAAACAACAATCCCTATCAATGAAGTTAAATTGAAATGTGGGGAACAATAAAGTCAGAGATTACAGTGAGATGAGCTATTCTGCTTCCACCCAGCAGATACCAACAGTACACACCTATTTCAATGCTGCTAATATGTTCACTCAGCAGCTTCCTACCTAAAGTGTTATATACACAACCAACTCATTACAATAGAAATTTTAATTCAGTGAGAGAAACTGAGTATTCACCACCAGATTTTTTTTTTCCCTTTCTAAAACAATGGCACCCAGTCTGCCATTTGTGGAGAAGAAGTTGCCTGAAAAATCCTCACAGCTTGTAAGTTGGGCTCCCCCTGCAAGAAATCCTGTGTGCACACACCTGTGCAATGCTGATACACCAAGTAAGGCTAGGGAGCCTCCACACTTCCAGCCAATTCAGTGCTCCCTGTACCTGCACCTGGGTAGCTACAGTTGTGTCTACCTGCCTCTTTGGGTTTTAGAGAGCTGCCAGGGGTTTCACACTGGGCTGCAAACTGATTCATAGCTTACAAAGTAAGCTCCAGATACACTAACAGTGTAGAGAAGTCTCACGTTGAAGGTGTACCGGTGTTCACGGTGTCATTGGCATTAATCTATGTGTCATAAAACATTTGCAAATTGTCCCTGAAGTACATTATCACCTTCTATACTCTCCCTCTTAAGGCAGATGAGACTTGGGAGCTAGCAAAGCACCCCACCAGTGTCTCTAACGGCCGCAATGTGTTCATAGTGTGAAAACGACAGATTCCCTTCCAGCTATTTTAACATTATTAAGAAAGCCTACATTGTTTCATCTGCTTCCTAAAGGCACCAGCCAAAGCACTATGCCCAGATCCTTCCTTACCTCCTGCACCATTTCACAGTACAGATTGTATTCAGCAAATTTCTAGCCGTCCTTGCTGAATAAGTTTGAAATAGTGATGGCAGCCTTCTCTTTTGTTTGCTATTGTAGCCCACGATAAAAATATCATCTTATACATTCACATACTGCCATCAGTATTTAATAGTACTGGCAGCTCTGAAAAAAAAAAACCACATTACCATCCCTAGCATTCCCCCCAGCCTCTGCAAAGGCTTTTTGGTTTATTTAGAGTGTATCTGCCTCTCCTCGCTTTGGTTAGAGCTCAAACTGCCCCACAGCAGCTGTCAGACCTCTCACTCCCAGCCTCGCTGAAAAGTATTCCCATTTCAGAGGTAAAAGCAGAAGGAGTTTGTACACCTAACAGCACCTCGCCTTCCACCTGCCGTAAAAGGAGCAAGGGAGGAAAGGTGTCGCCGTGACACCGGTACGGCCCGCCAGCCCTGGGGCCGACCCCGCAGGAAGCACTTCCGTCCCACCCCCTCCCGACAGCCGAAGCGCATCTCGTTCCGCCCCCCTCGCCACCCTTCGGGCCGGCGGGAGCCGCCTCGCCCGCGGCCTAGGCGGGGGCGGCCGGGGCAACCGGCGCCGGCAGCTCCTCCGCGGCAGCTCCGGCAGCGGGGCAGGGGGTGTTGGGAAGGGGCGTCTCCTCCCGCTGTCACTCACGTTCCGGTGGCAGGAGGCCCCGGGCAGGAGCGGCAGCGCCATGGCCGCTCCGGCCCGCCGGCAGCCCCGCGCCGCTGGGGGCGCCGTTGCCTGGAGACCGACCGGTGACGGGGCGGAGGGAGCCAGCCAGCAGCGCGCGCCCGACCTCGGCCCCGCCTCGCGGCCGCGGCGGCGGGCGACCGTTGGGCTGGCGGGCCCCGGGGTGGCCGCGCGTCCCGCGGCTCCCGCCGGCAGTTCCCCCACCTGGGCGCTAACCGGAGGGAGACAGACTCTGGCCTTCGCCCAAGGGAGCCCTAGCCCCGGGGTGATATGGGACCAGAGTGGGGGGCGAGTCAGGATTCGCGGCCTTTGGAACCGAAGTAGAACTAAATACGACTCCGCTTACCCCTTTTTTTTTTCTTCTTCTTCGGAATTCACTGACCGTCTCCTCTACAGATCTGTTAAAATCTACCTCAGACCCAAAGCTCTGTGCATCCCGTGCCTCCCACCTGCCGGCGTGCGGTGACATCTGCCTGAGCACGGTTTCCCCCCAAAAATAACTGGGACCGGAGCCATGGATGGGGCGAGTCTGGCCACATTCACCGTTTTCCGCATGAATTAATGTTTAATGTTTTTCATTTTGTGGCTTTTAGCACATTTCACTTCGGTGCCTCGGTGGGCTCAGGGGAGCTGGTGGGGGTGAGATGATTTTATATCTTTCTGTTTTTCCTTTGCTTTTCAGTCCACCGGCGTGGTGAAACTGGGTCAGTGGGTTTCCACTTTCTGTTTTCCCAGTGCTGGATTATGTGCCCGCATTTGCATTTAGTGCGGAAAGGTAAACATTTTTAATGTGTTTTAATTGAAAATAAAAGGAACCATCATTTTAATCACATTCCTTTCATGCAGTGGGTGGTATTACGTTCAAATTTAAATTTCAAACATAAGTCACACCGAGAGTTTCTCACGGATGGCTTCGGAGGGGAAGGGTTTTCTCTTTAATGGAAGTAACATTTTCCTTGTTAATAAGGGAGGATGCATTCCAGGTCGCCTCCAAAGCCTATTAGAGAGATCAGCCACCATGCTACATTATGTTCCTCCATTTTACATAAAGCTGTTCATGAATATATTCTTTTAATTAGAACTGCTCTTTACAGGGGGAAAAAATTTCATAAAATAGTTAGCTGACACTCAAATATTTCAATTCTGATGTGCCGTCGTGCTGTCTCGGAGGAGCTGTACTTCAGCTGCTTAACGTCCTTATAGGTGGAATGGATCTCCCCTGCCATATTTCATACTCTATAATGCATCAGACCATGAAGTTCCCATAACATATCATCTCTCCACCCTGAAACACGGGCTTGTGGAACAGCATGGGCGATGTGTTGGGTCTGAAGGAGCCTAGGAGGCACTCCACATGCAGCTCCCACGGAGCAGCAGTCCCACGCCCGTGCGGCAGTCGCTCTCTATCTGAATTGGTATTCGGTGACAATATTCTGGTTTCCAAAACTCTCATTTCAGCAAAAAGTGTTTCATTTTTTAAATTTTCTTTGCTGAAAGTTTGGAGCTGGGAAGGGAAGGGGAAAGGAAGGAAAGGAGAAGGAAGGAAAACGTGAAGCAAATTCTGAAAGGGTCGTCACAGGGCACACAATGCTGCTGTGCGTCACCAGCAAAGCTCTCAGCATTACCTGTTGTTCTTTGTATGTTCATGTGATCCCCTAAAATCCTTTCAAAATGTCTTTATGTAGCTGACAAACCATGCTCCATGGAAGACAGCTGGTGTACTCATAAAGCATACCTTTCAGTTTGGGCAGCTGTCATTAGAGAGCAAGGAAAGTGCTTTTTTCTTTGGAAAGTGAATCCAATGTATTTTATTAAGTCTGTGTGCCAATATGTCTCTCTCAGATTAGTGACTCAGCCTAAAATCATAGACTCATCGGATTGTTTAGATTGGAAGAGACCTTTAAGATCACCACATCCAATCATTAACCCTACACTGCCACGTCCACCATTAAACCATGTCCCTAAGTGCCACATCTACACATCTTTTGACTACCTCCAGGAACAGTGCCTCCACCACCTCCCCGGGCAGCCCGTGCCAGTGCTTGACAACCCTTGCTATGAAGAATTTTTTCCTAATCTCCAATCTAAACCACCCCTGGTGCAACTTGAGGCCATTTCCTCTTGTCCTGTCATTCGTTATTTGGGTGAAGAGACCAACTCCCACCATGCTACAACCTCCTCTCAGGTGACTGTAGAGAGCAAGGAGGTCTCCCCTCAGCCTACCTTTCTCCAGGCAGCCTAGCTGCAGCTTTGTGCAGAGCTACCGTAGGCCCCTTGCAACTAATGGCACGACTTCTCATTTGTGGTACTAACCATGTGAAGAGCCACTGTCTCTTTTCACTTTGTTTATCTTCCAGAATTGGTATCTCCTGTTTAGTTTGTGTGGGTCATTATATTGCAGGGCAATTGAAATGCTTTAATAGTCTTCTGATATTTGTAACAAACTGTTGCTCTGAGGTTTCAGGCAGTACAAGGAGAGGCCATGAAAAACACACAAGGGAAACAACAGCACTTTGTCAGGAATGTTAGTGAAGTGCATGGTATCACTAAAGAGTCCAATACATTTCCAGTAGAAAATCCCATGAATCATTCCTAACCTTCAGGTCAAACCTCTCTGCATAGGATTACCTTCTCTCCCCCAGTAAAGAAGCTGCAGGGAGCTGTGGAGGAGAGCATCTTTATTGTACACCAACAGCATGGTTGCAATGTGATGTTTTCTACCAGTCTTCAATCTTTTTTTTTCTCTTTTTTTTTTTTGCTTTCAAAAGTTAAAAAAAGAGAGAGCATATTCTACTTTAGAACATAATTGTTTCTTTCTGCTTTACCTTCTCTTTGGGGTTTCACTCACATGTTTATCTCTTTTATCCCTTGCTATATTCACTCAAGAAGACAGACTGAATGAAAACAAATTAATTTTAATGCCTTTTCTGGGAAAAAATAAAAGTACTACAGGAAAACTGGTTGCGGTGAAAGCTTTTTATTAAATGAAGATTGTTAATGGCAACAAAGGCAAGCAGTTGGCAGTAGTCAATTGACTGTATTCTGATCACAGAATCACAGAATCTCAGGGGCTGAAGGGACCTCGAAAGATCATCTATTCCAACCCCCTGATGGTACTCTATGTATGGACAATAGTGGTGAATGTACCTAAGACTGCATTATTTCAAAGAAAGAAGAAAGCAAGAGGGAACCTAAAGCTGGGGAAAGCATGGAAAATGCTGACTTTTGTGATAAAAAGACAGATATTTTAGTCTCCTTGTACTGAGATTGAGTTTTACTAGCAGACTCGAAATCAGGATATTCAAATAGTAAACAACTGAGCAACTCAAAACTCTCCAGAAAAGGCTTAACTTGTTTTTAAAATGCTGGGGTTTACATTGACCAAATGCCATTGGCTCCAGGCTCTTGTTGGTCCATTTGTCTGAGTGGAAGTCCAAGTCTTCCACTTCCAAGTTGTATCAGTTTAGAATAGGAAAGTTTGGAATGAAGAGACTAGGCAAGTTTGACTACAGTCAGCATAATTTAGTGTCATTTCACAGTTAAGCCATGTCACTGCTTCTGTTATCATCCTCTTTCCAGGACTGGTTTTATAGGCTGTGTTAAGGCTGGACTGTCCAAAATGAGATTGTTCCCAGGCTGCCTAGTGTAAAGTGAATTATGGCCCTATGTGGATCATCACGCAAACACACTAAAACTTGAACAAAAGTTGAACTCTGACATACACTTCATTAGGTACCAGAAATTAAGTATGGAAAATGTTGACCTATTAATACCTTCTTCCTTAGGCCCATCTTGGAAAAATATCAAACACTGTAACAATCATTGCAGAAATCCCATAGGGAATGGGATTAAAGGAATGAAATCACACACACACATACACAGAGAGAGAGACCAAGAGCCCTACTTGTATCTGCCTAGCTTGGGGCAGAGGAAAGGGCAAATCTTGACGTGGCTGTTCATTGAGGTGTAATGTGGGTCAGCTGATACCATAAATGAATAGTTCTTACAAATATTGATTCTTTCTGCTTTACCATGTCTTTTATTACCTCATTAATTTTATTTTTATCGCTCAATGAACTTGTAGTATATGAAGATACTTCCTCAGCGGCCAGAAAACAATACTCGGATTCTAATTTTTGGCTGTGGCTATGGAATGCTTTAGATAACCCACACAGAGAAAATCAGATATTTTTGTGGCCACAGGTCTGTGCTGGCCCATGTACCCCATGGGCACTTGGCACATTATTGCTGCAGCTGCCTGCTGCCCCAAGAAGACAATGTATTAAGCATGAATTTCCACAGTTCATGGCCTTTTTCTCCTGGCAATGCTGTCAGAGATAGGTGGACAGGAAAGCAGTTACATCCAGCCTGGTCTCACTGGAAGATGATCCTTAGCCAGAATGATCTTTCCATGGCTAATTGCTCCAATTCAGCGTCTCCCAATAAGGCATATGAGTCACCCTGCTGAGATCTGTCCTGCCCTTTGGAGAAACAAGGCGTTGGGCAGGGAGAAGGGTGGAACCTGTAATACCCACCGCAGTGCTGCCTCCATGGTGCAGCCTGAGTGCTGGAGACCGTGCAGCAGGCTGATTGTCCTCTCTTTCTGTCCCCATCCCATCTAACCGTCTCACACATTCATCAGCCTCTGGAAACTTAATGGAAGAAGTTTACTTTCTCACAGAACAAGCTTGATGAGCGTGTTTCACTTTGCCATGCATGTTCAAAGCATTTTGAAGTTCCTACTCATCCAATACCCATCTCTTTTACATTAGGTGTGAGTTTCTCAGAGATGTTTTCCCTGTCATTGAAGTCAGGGAGAATACGACGGGCCACTTTCCTAAGTCCCCCACACTTCTGAAAGTACAAGGAAAAGAAATATTCTGGGCCTAGTAGGTACCTTTGAGTTGCCACCACTGCATATATTCAGTGAGATCTGCAGTACTGAGTAGCTGTTCAGTTCTTCTTCACCCTCCTTACATGGGCTGATTTGAGATGCAGCCACGGTAGTAAAACAAACCTAACAGAAAAGCCTCTAATTTAATTCAGAAGCAGAATGCAGATGATGGTGGGGGTTTTTTGCAATTAACCCATAGATACAGGTTTAATACAGCACGCAGTAGCTTCTGGGAAGAACAGGAAAAAGCCATGGTAGGTAACACACCTAACAAATCCACATGAGGAAAGCAGGAATATGGCACTTGGCAGCAACAGAACCGTTTGTCAAAATGCAGTTATGACCTCCAAGTTACTTCCTCACCTGCACAAAGAGCGAAGCATGCTCTCCTCCCTCCACATAACATTTATTTCTGAGTGAAGACAGATCACCTGGGAGCACAAACCCCCCATGGCAGGGGAGCATGATGGCTTTCTAACAGGAGTGGCCTAGAAGCATAGCCACCTTCAGCCAGCCTCGTGAAAATGAGGGAAATGCCGCTATCACCTCATCTGTGGCATCCAGACACTTGATGACAGTGTCAGATACTGCAGAACGGTGGGTCATGCTCGTGGCCGCAGTAGAGAAGGGATGCAAGCTATTTCCTTCCTGACCATATTTGGTTTTTCTTCCTTTACTCCTGACCTGTCTGGGATGTCAATAGGACTGTGCCTATCCATATTGCAAACGTTTCCTGACTTTCCTCTTTTTGCTCTTGCACTGCCTGGCTAAAAAAAAAAAAACAAAACCAACCAAAAAACCAAGGGATTTGGTTCAGCAGATGTGTCTTCAAGCACACATATTTCCTCCTTTCCATAAGTGGTGTAACTTGCCTGTAGCCTGAACCTCCTTGCCTGCAGTCAAAGCTCTCCTATCCAGCCAACGGGCACCGCAAAGCACTCAAAACCCTCTGTTCTGGCTCTGTTCAGCTGGACTTACCAGTCTGCTTACTTTTGCCTAGGAAAATTCTATTGGCATTCCTCCAAGTCTTGCAAGTTGCCTTGAGGATATGCCATCAGTTGAGGCTGCATGACTGATCAATTCCTCCTTCTCCTCCCACCCTCCCTTTCCCGGCTTAATCTTTTCAGCTGGTGGATAAGACAACAACCACCAAAGAAAAAAAGCACCCAACCATTTTTAAAATTCCCATGGCAATAAATAGATAGATAGATTGAAGTCAATTACCAGAAACTACTATTGATCGAGGCTGGTTTAGAAGTGTACTTGTTTTCTGCAATCAAGCTTATAATACAATTTGCCCTGCATTCAGTGTCTATTTCAATTAAAATGAGAAGGGAGAAAATGCTGCTTATTTTAAATAAAAAGCTTTCAAGCTGCCCTTGCAGCCTGCTTTGAGGATCTAGGACAGATCAAAGCTGCTTTGAGAACTCATCCATTCTGCTTCAAATATGATAGCACGTTGTCCATACAAAAAAATTAAAGCATTGTAAGATATCAAAGCAGCCAAGTTTGGGTTTCCAAGCAGTGGTCTCAAAACTGGTGAAGCCTGCTTGAATAATAACAGAACAGGAGTGACAGTAATCCCCTGCATCACAGAGACCAAGACATTGGCAACTGCAGGCACCACACCGCAAATTGCTTCTTAAATTAATTGACCTCTCTCCTAGTGATAGTGAGGTCATTGGTCAATACCAGCTTCTCAAAACTGACAGAAATCAGTCAATTATGAACAAGTGAAGAACTGAAGTTTACTCTGAACATAATCCCTTTGCTGGTTCACAGAATCACTGAATCTCAAGGGTTGGACTAGACGCATTCATGGGAAACATATCCTTGTTTTGGCATTGTCGTTAGAACAATGTGTCTCTTCCTTTGCCATTTCATGCCTACCCCTTACGACATGGCAGACAGCAAACACAACTCCTTTCAGCTTTCCACCAAGTTTAGCGAACCAGAATTTTTGTGTGCTCTGTTTGTGTGGTAACTCATCTTTCTTTTGAACACCCAGGACTGCTTTTCCCTCTGCCTGTTTCAGTCTGAATGTATCTTCCTTGAATAAAGGTAGCTATTAACAATAACCTAAAAGAAGTCTCACCAAGGTGCTGCACTGTTCCAGTCACTCCCATCTCTGCTGTCTGTCGCTTTTCTGTGTCTTCTCAATATTTCTTTCTACCGTCTCTCTGCTTTCTCGGGTTTGCGCTTGCTCCTACCCATTCTTATTCACACTTTTACTGCTTTTGGTTCTGCTTCTCTTCTTCACTGCTGTTTTTCTCATTGAAGGCCAAAATAAGTGAGAAAAGCATCAGGTCCCCCTTTCCAAACCTGTTGATTGAACATGTTGAAGGATAAGTGGTCTGTGGGAATAAGATTTATTGGGCAGTTAGCTTGAATGGAGCCATCTGCTTCAGCCTGTCGAGTCTCTGAGTTTTGTACTGCACAGCTCCACTATCGCCTTCCTCTCTCTAAACGTACTTTGGAGGGCTTTTGTATCAATGTGTGAGGAGTAAGGGTAAAGCCTAATTTAGGGGATAGGAGAAGCAGGTTTCACTATCTGTCAGAGGTGGTTTGATGCCCTTAAAATGCATTTTTCAAGGCAACCAGTCCTGACCCATCATGGCTAACTTACCTTCCATCTATTGAAATTACCTTGTTTGGAGGTAACCTCTGTTAGCACAGAAACAAATGTCTTAACTTGAAGTTCAGTTGAACTTCTGATTAAACTCAGTTCTCTACCTGAAGGAGGTACCTGTTCTTATTTGCTATGGTTCTAGCCTAAAGATGGGGCAAACTCCAGAGCTTGTCAATGAAAAGGACGAAGAAGCTTTAAATGAGAGAGGAAACCCTTCTGTTGTTCTAGGGGATGAAATTAGCTGGTTGCTAGCATGTTCCATGTCACAGGGAAGCCACATGTATTTCTGTGTGCTAAATGCTGTAGCAAGCATGGTTAGCAAATAAATAAATTACTTGAGGTTGAATCCTGAAAGGAATTTCAAGTGGAACGAAAACTAATGTGAAAAGTTGAGATTTTAACCGCCTTGACAGCGTCCCTTTACATTACACTTAATAAATACCACGGAGCTGAAGTGTTCTGTGGTTATGCATATATTTTTAACAAACGGTTGCACAAATATTTGTCTCCTAATGATGAACTGAACAGTATGATATTTGCCTGGTAAAATTAATTACTTCAACACATGATGTATAAAATATGAGATAATCATGTATCGTATGTGTATACTGTACAGTGTTGCTGAGTGACTAAGTTATTACCACAGGAAACATATGAGAGATAAACAAGAAATACTCAGAGATGCTGCAAATGTCATGCTATGCTCAAGGGCCTTTTGCGGATGAATAATTTTTATGTGGATAAGGAGGATAGGATCATACAGCGAAAAGTCAATCTGGAATGAGTTAATCTTTGTACTTGCATGTGATTTTACTGGTATTTAATTTAGCAGTGATGTTTCTGTTTCAGATTGCAGGGTCAGTTCATAATGAAGATGACAAGATCAAATCAGACTAAACCTAGTGATCCAGCAGGATCTCAGCACCAAATCTTAACCTGTCTATGTTCAAGAAGAAAAGCTGCCTATCAAAGAAATGAGGAATAAAGCCAGCCTAATAGTCAAATCATGGTCACTGAATTAGGCAAAGCCTTACTGCCTAATTTAAGTGACTTTTCAGAAGGGTGAAAAGATCTCCTTTAGATGTCTTGCCTATGAAGAGACGTTTCTCTGTGCAACTGTCATGTCTCACAAGCAGGGAAGGTTCAGAGACTGACAGAGCTCTGCCTTCCCCTCCTGTTAGGATGCTCTGCAGAGTCTACATCAGGCTGTGTACATGAGGAAGAAATTGAAAGCAGTGAACTGGAGAAATATGAACTGGCGAGCGAAAAGCAGATATGTACATTTCTTCTCAGACAAAAAAAAAGTGTAGAGTTCAATGGACCTGATCTCTAAGTAGTAGCAGGAAATAATATGGTAAAAAAATCATGTCAAATACACTCATATTTTTTCTCCTAAGAAACTCAGACAAATGAGGCTCTTTTGTGAGCAGATAGCAGAATCATTAAAAACTCAAAACAAAATAGGGCTGATTGGGTGAGTAGGGGTTTGAGGGAGATCTTTAACTACTCCAACAATTGTGAAGAACATTATAAACTAGGGCACAGCCTGCCCAGTGTGTATGTGACCAGTGTTTTTTCATGCAGCAGTAGAGAAAGCAGCTTCCCAGGTGGTAACCTTGGAGTTAGTTCCTGTCAGGGGAGAGGAACAGCTGGGGAGTATGAAGGTGGAGGACAATGTTGGTGAGCAGTTACAGGATTTGTAAGCCTCAGGGGATGAAGGAGGGATAAAATAAACCTGAACACAAAGGGCTTGAAGGCAGCAGACTGTAATGAACACAGAGGATATTAGCAGGTGAGATCTTCTGGGAAACAAATCTGTGGAAGAAAAGAGCTCCAGAAAGAGATGATGGTTCGTCAAAAAATAATAAATAAATACATAAACAAAAGATAGTAGGAGCGGCATCACAAAATATCTCAGAGCGCAGAAACGATAGAAAATGAAGGAAGAGATATCTTTGAAATCACAAGCTCTTCAATGATCTCAAGTGCAAGAAGGGAGTGTACAGAACATAGAAAGTAGGTCAAATATCTAAAAATGAATGTTATAAAACCTCAGAGTGAGCATGCAGAGACAAAATCAGAAAGTCCAAAGAACAAACTAAAATAATCCTCTGATTCTTTGCTTATACTAATAAAGCATTTTAAGGACATTTTTAAGAGTAACAAAAAGGGAAACCAAGGGAAGAATTACTCTGCAGGTAGGAAAATTGTCAGATGCTGCCGTGAAGCTGAGAGAGCTTAGGGCCTTTTTTAAAGACTAGAAGAGCATAAACATGTACTTCTGTTCAAAGTAGGGACAGGGAATTGTGAAGCCAAGGAATTAGGAATAATCACCATCCCTGTAATTCCTGAGAAAAGACTAAAACAACTAATGAGGTGATTTATAATTCCATGAAATGTAAAAATGTGATGCAGCTTGATATGGTTTGCCTTTTTCCAAATCCACCAAGTTTCCTTTTATGACCATTTTTGGTCATAATTTTGTCATAAAAATTGTATTGTAGGTGCAATAGAAACAATACAAGCCACATAAAAGGGTGTGTGTGGGGTGCGTGTGTGTGTGTGTGTGCGCAAGAGTGTTGGGGACAGGGGAGGACTGGACAGTCCTACCACAGATATGCTTGGAGTGGGCTTCCAAACAGAGACAAAATGTGAGATTCGTCTGTAGTTCCCACTACCAGTGCTTATGCAGCTGCCACAATGCTGTGTGGTCTCTTAAAAGCTGTAAAATGCAGGGAGCACAAGAGCTGGAGAGAGCTTGGAGAGAGAGCCATGAGCCATGGGGGCACTCTCGCAGTGTTTTTGCAGCTGAGAGCAGTTGTGGCCCTTTTAAAAAAGAGGATGCACAGTAAGAAAGGGAGGAGGCAGGGAGGCACTGGAGGTTGGTGGAGCCATTTGCTGTGTAGCTTTGTGCTTCTGAGCTGAATGACAGGAAGAAGTGTGGCCAAGGAGAAGACACTCAAATCCTTGAAGGTAAGAGGGAGTCAGCTTTCCCTGTGCTGACAGCATCTCACTGGGCTTCTGCATCCCAGATGCTCAGGCTTTAAGAAGAGTACCAATGCAGGAAAAGGTGCTGCGGGTAAGAAAGCCCAAGGTTCAAGATACCTCCCTGGAGTAGTGATTCATTATTTGTGCTTAATAGCCATGGTGGATAAGACAAGATAAAAAGTAATCCAGTTATGAAGTCTCCAAGACCCACCTGGATGCGTTCCTGTGTGACCTGATCTAGGTGGACCTGCTTCGGCAGGGGAATTGGACTGGATGATCTCTAAAGATCCCTTCTAACCCTAACATTCTATGATTTTATGATACAACAGAAAAAAGCTCTATTGGTGAACATGGTGAAGAAGAGTGCCATGCCCCTGCTGAGCAGAGCATCCTCATCTTCCAGGGCTTGTAGCAACAGGTTAGACACATTTCTGCTGGGTATGGCTTAGGTACAGCTAATCCACCCCAGGGTCAATGGGAACTTGTAAATGAGCTTGTGTGGTCTCTTTCAGCGCTATTTTTCACCCAGGATATTCTGATGTGTATCTGCGGTAATGGTCTGGCAAGAACCCCACTGGAAAGGTGAGGGAATGGGTGGCCTTTCACTTGCGGCAAATCTGGCTCATCGCTTGCTCTGAAATGCGTGTTCAGGCGTGTCCCTGTGGTCTCTTTTCCTTCTGCACAGCCAACAGCTGTCTACTTGCCCGGAAATGGCTGAGAAGATCACAAGAACCCAGTTAGCAGGTGGGATATTTTGTCTCCAGGGTAGCTGTGCCAGACGCCTTGGGGAGAAGTGCAGAAGCTGTGTGAGTGGGTAACCACTGAATTAACTGCATGTTGGTAGAAAAAGGGCAAATATGAGAATCCAGCTTCCACGTTGGAAAGCTCAGTCATAATCTGAAGCACGACTACCCAAACCCTGAGACTACTCACACTTTAACCCTTGCTATCGTGACTGTGGGTAATCCCATCAGCTGTGGAGTACAAGACATTTCTCTAATCCTGCAAGGGTCTCAAGGCAAGGAAGCTTCTTTCCCTCACTGAGAAGAACAGCTTTCCTCTCTCATCCTCTGCCTCTCAGTGTCACTGGTAGGTTTTGCCATCTTACTGTGAAAAAATTGGGAGAAGTGCCAGGTCCACCTGCTCTTGACTTCCTTAGTCTGTTTCTGATTGCTCCCTATGTAAATCAAGCTACTTCCTCAACCTTAATTTGTTTTTTCCCAGATTCCCTAACAATTTTCATTAACCACACCCCACATTTCTCACTGTCTTTATAGAGAAAGGGCTAACATGAACCTCTGTTTTAATGGAGAAAACCTGGTTATTCTGAAAGATATACAGGGGAGAACAGTAACGTACCACGAGGTGCTTGAAATACCTCCTAGGAGAGACCCCAAAGCTCGCTCTTGTCTGCAGAGGGATCTTAGGAAGAGTAAGCTACTTAAGGCAAATTATCTCTTTTGAGTAGATCTCTGCAGAGCATTAGGCTGACCAGAACCAAATGCAGTGTTCCAGGTGAATCACTAAACCTTAATGTCACTGTAATGTCGAGTGCATTTTCCATCCCATTCCCCAATATGTATGCAGCCCAACAACTTGTTTATGTTGGTTTGCACTGAGCTTCCAGGTGAATGTCCCAGTCTTTCACTCACTTTGGTGTCTATGATTTAGGACCATGCACAGTGCAGAGTGTTTCAGGCTACTCCATCCCCTGGGCGTGGTTTTGGGTTTACATGCACTAACATCTTTATTATCCCACTGCCCACATGCTCAGGCTGGACAAAACTTCAGGGAATTCTTTTCTCCCCATTGACTCAGCCTGACGTATTGATTTTGTGTTACCTTCAAATGTTGCTCCCCTGCCTCTTTTACGGGTCACAAAGAGGTACTGCAAATACCAGTCATCATGTTATACAATACTTTGGCATGTTAATATTAATACAGCATCTAAAAAAAAGACTGAAAAAACCATTTCAGTTACAAAGATAGGAGACACCAGGATTAAGGCTTCTTACATAGTTGTGATCCAAATCCCTCTGTACAGCAATGTAGTCATGAGTATACAGAGGATTATTTAGAGGACCTCTTCTCATTTAGGAGCTGGTATTTTGGACTAGATGGACTATTTTTCTGACCAAGGATGCAGTCTCTGGGTAAATGTACTATCACTACATGGGCACATAGAAAATACAGCACTATTTCTGATCCATGCTGGCTGGACAGACAACAGAAAAGAGACTTTAAGATGCAGTAGAAGATTCTGTCCTGGATTTTCTTTTTTTTTGTTTTTTTTTTTCTTTTCTGTTTGGTATGAAGAAGAGGTGAGAGAAGACATATTTCTAAGACCTGTACATTTAGGACACATTTTGATGAGTGAAACTGCCTTCTTCTTTAATAACATAGGAACACGTTAGTTGTGTTCTCTGCTAGCCTCCTCACAGTCAGAGATCTGGAAATGTAAACATTTGTGATGCTTAGTAGCCATTACAGTTAAGCTATGATGATCAGTCCAGAAACTGGACAGTTTTGAATAATTTGCCAGAACACAATTAGTACAGATTAGGAAAGCAAAATATGTATTCTGTGTGAAGCAAGGTACTCTATAAACGTACAGTTTCTTAGGAACAGATTCTTATTTTTTGGCTGTCCTCTGGCCAAGGAAAACAAGGGGTGAAAATGTAGTCAACTTGAGATTAATGTTATATATACCTAAATGGCATCAAGACTCTGTCATTGCTAGTGTGAATTAAATGAGTAGTATCTCTAATCAAAGACATTTTTGCTTGTAATCAGTTCTGCTATTTTTGCAAAAGCAGTTCCACCATATACTCAGTAGTACAACTGCACTGACGTGAGGGCATTACCTTCACAGATGACCTGCAAAATGTGTCCCACAGTGTGACAGACAACATAGGAGGATAAGCACACTTGTGTGTTTTACCAAAGTGGGGGAAATTACAGTGTTGAAGTTACAAGGCTCAAATTTAGCCTGCCATATGTTTTTCTCCTTTCATGTCTTGTCCCATATCCTGTTCTAGGTGAGTTATTGCTCGCCTAGAACCTACAAGCAACCTTGTTACAGGTGACACAATACCAGATACCCTTGGCCAGAGGATAACCTCTTTCTTGTGTCAAGGGAGAGGAGAGGAGGAGAGCTCCAGTTAGGTTGATCCCACCTGTGGAAGATGCATTGTCATCAGTGAATGTTAAAGTAATCATAGGATCAGAGGGCCTTGGGGAACTCAGAGTGGGATCAGTTCTGAGATCAACCAATGTTTTTCATGGCTTGACAAAGACAGGAGTTAGAAACCTCCAGTGACAGAGCCTGTGCAATCTCCCTGGGCAACATGCTCTGCTTTGGAGCTCTGCTTTGCCCTGATCAGGCCTCATCTGGAGTACTGTGTCCAGTTTTGGGCTTCTCAGTTTAAGAGAGAGAGGGAACTTCTGGAGAGAGTCCAGTGCAGGGCCACCAAGATGATCAGGGGACTGGAGCATCTTTCTTATGAGGAAAGACCGACAGACCTGGGGCTGTTTTGCCTGGAAAAGAGAAGACTGATGCTTATATATCAATGCTTATAAATACCTAAAAGGCAGGTGTCAAGAGGATGGGATGAGTCTTTTTTCTGTAGTGCCCAGTTAACAGGTGTAAAGACAAGGTGTAATGGACACAAGCTGGAACACATGAAGTTTGACTTAAACATCTTAAACTTCTTTGTTGTGAGGGTGAGGAGGCCCTGGCACAGGCTGCCCATAGAAGGTGTGGAGTCTACTCTGGAGGTTTTCAAACCCACCTGGGTGTGTTCCTGTGTGACCTGATCGAAGTGAACCTGCTTTAGCAGAGGGTTGGACTAGATGATCTCTAAAGGTCCCTTCCAGTCCCTACTGTCCTGTGATTCTGTGATTCTGTGATTCAGACTTCTCATAGGGAACAAATTCTTCCCTATGCCCAGTCTGAACCTCTCTTGTTTCAACGTATGCTTATCATCTCCATCCTGCCACGTACTGCTGTGAAGAGCCCATCTCTTCCGTCTCAGTGACCTGCAGGTGTGGGAAGGTGATTGCTAGATTCCTCCAAAGCCCTCTCTCTTCATCAGCTGTCTCAAGCAAGACAGGCAAATGTCAAGCAATAGCAATCTCTACGCTGACTGTTGTCACTTTTCATTTTATTCAAACAGCTAGACTCTATTTATAAGAGTCAGTGAGATTCCTTTCCCAAGGATATAAATAAATTAATATTAACTAAGCAGTCTTTTTCTTAGATTATCATGCAGAAATAAAGTAACAGCCAGTTGGGCATCTACATAGATGGGACTTCATGCTTGCTGGCAAGTGGTTTGTTTGTGCAGTGCGCTGGCTATTCCCAGTGCAGATATATCTACCACTGCCCATTGATCCTCTGTCAGCTGTGTGGTGGGCAGGGGATGAGACAGTGGAGATAGCAGCCTTTCTCTCTCAGCCCACAGACCCCCAAAGCCAAACACAACCGAGAGGCCCGTTCTTCTGCACATACCTTTGTTCCTCAAATACCTACCAGGCTTCTGACAAAACTGTGCCCAGGTTACTACCATCTCATGGATTTCCCCTCAAGACCCAAGTATGCAACTGGGACAAAAGTGACTCGGCCTGGTTTGTGCTACCCAGTTATGGTGATGGGTTGACATGTCCACATAGAAGATACCAGCCACAATGACCCTTTACCTTCTACCTTTCTCCACCAGGACTATTCCACACTAGCATAATCTCAAACCTAGCAAAAGAAATGGTTGATTACTCTGTAATCTCGGTAATTAGGAAAATAAGCACACTCACTTTCCTGTTCCCTATGGAGAAATCAAGAGGCCTAGATTCTCTTCTGCATCTGTAAGCAGCTGGGAAACGTTGGTCCTTAAACCATGTCCATACCACTTTTCTTCTGGATTCCTCACCCAGCAGCTTGGCAGATTTCATGGATTTTGCTTTGGAAGAAAACCAGATTCACTGAAATGGATAGCAATTTTATTAAGTGTTACACATACAGTTGTATTAAATAAGAAAAGTCAATTTAACTGTAAATAGGAGCTAAAACTCAGTGTAATCAGATTAATACAATGACCTTTATTAACATCCATTGAAACACAATGATGCAATATCAAATGAATTTTTAGATTGTACTCATCTGGAAAGAAAAACAAAATGTACCTGGGAAGACTGTCACCAGAGTATTACTGAGAAGTTCTTCTGTTGTGCATTTTTTTTTAAGAACCAGAACTATTTACTTGTCTATCAGAAATTAAACCAGTGAGACTCAATTACTGCATGACACTGTTCCCTTTGAGCACAAACATGACTGAGAAGCAGTTTATAAAGAGGACAAGCTCTAGCTTAGTTTAGCTACGTGGCCTGCTTAGTTCTCAGAGGGACCCATCAAACTGAAATTAGGCAGTTTAAAAAGAAAGTGTTTCTAAATAAATTCAGGAGCTAAGAGATCCTGGGATCCTTCTGCTAATTTATATAGCTTTGAAATCAAATTTTCCAATTTTTGTCGAGTTTCTCATTTAGATGAGAACGTGAATGTGAAGGGAGATTGTCTAATCACAACTTTACAGTCTGCATGTCAAATAGATGAGTTGTACATAGCATGTCAGCCCATTATCAAGAAAATGAGTCACATTTTGTCCTGTGCTAAGGCTGACCATAATTTTCTGCATTTCTACTAGCTTGGGCAGGCACGATCAGGATTGCTATCATGGCACTGGCAATTTAATGCATGAAGATTTTTGCAGGGCCAAGCTGCTAGTGAGAGCTGAGCATAGAAAGTACCTGCCTTTCATAACCATGTCAACTTGAGGTTGTAGAGAAGGGAAGGTGCATCAATTCATGTAGAGTTTGGTTGTTCTGGCTGTGACTCCTCTCTCAGCTGTGAGGCTTCTCAGGTGCAATGTTTTCTGTTTTGCTGCAGATTAAGTAGCAACAGGACAAGGGGTAATGGGATGAAGCTGGAACACAAAAAGTTCCATTTAAATATAAGAAAAAACTATTTCACTGTGAGGGTGAGGGAGCCCTGGCACAGGCTGCCCAGAGGGGTTGTGCAGTCTCCTTCCTTGGAGGTCTTCGAGACCCGCATGGACACGTTCTTATATGACCTGATCTAGGTGGACCTGCTTCTGCAGGGGAGTTGGACAAGATGATCTCTGGAGGTCCCTTCCAACCCTACTACTCTATGATTCTATGATTATGCACCAGAGATCTGAATGACAATATTTGGAAAAAAACCACGACACCCTTTAAAAAATAAACGTAATGCTCAGTAGTTTTGCATTTGGGAAGAAGACAGGTTGGGAGGTGGTTGCAAGTTTTCAAACAGGAGCTGTTCAGAGGTGAGGGTGAGACTCACAGCGGCAGAGACAAGCTGGATCTCAGGGCTATGATTCAGTTGTCTAAACAGGGGCACTTTGTCCCATATTAAATACCTACAGTATCCAAATCATCCATATATAGCTGGTAGAGATGACACAAAACCCCAAAGGGTGGCTTGTATATCCTGAGGTGTCCTAAGGGCACTGGACTCCCCTGTTCAGGCAGCTGAGTTCTGCCCCCTCTGTTGCCCCACCAGAGAGGAGGTGGCACCCAAATCTACAACATCACAGACAAGTAATTGCATTCATGCTGACATGGTGGTTTTTGGTAAGAGTTCCATCAGATGAAATTTTAGGATGCTTAAGAGGGCAAAATGTCTGAATTTTGCCTCTGCCCTTCATTATGCCTCTACGAATCCCTCAGCAACACTGGGCTACCTGTAAAGCCTCTCACTGCATTAGATTAGCACATCCCAAAGTTGCAGGAATTCACAGCTGGAAGGGACACCTTCCCAACCCTTGCTGTGTCATGCATTGAGACATGCATTTCTGAACCATCAGTGCTGGATGTTTCCATAATCTTCTATTTGAAAAGCTAAACAAAACATCCCTGGGCTATGTCTTCCAGTGCTGCATGACTGCTGTCATTAGGAAGTGTTCTCTATCGCCTAGCCTAAATCTTCTTTACTTTAGTTTAAGCTGATTTTTTCTTGTCCTTACTCTGATGGACATGATGAGATGTTAATCATAATCCTCTTTATAAACAACCTTGTATGTCCTGGAAGACTGGGAGACAGACTTTCCGAGAACTTGCTTTTGGCCTTAAAAGAGCTCTTCCAAATTCTTTTGCTTTTGTATCGCTTTGCCACGAAAGAGGCAGTTTTCATAAAAGAGAGAGACTGGAAAGATCGTTTGATAACCGTCTCTATTGCAAACGCAGGTTTTTAGTCCTCTCAGAGGCAACCTGTCAGACATTAAACTGATACTCTTGTTTATCAGTACCGTGCGTAATCTGTAAATCCTTCTAGTGAGATACAGGTTTGCAATTTTGGCTCAACAAAAATGTTTCGAGACTTTAACTCACCGGTGCCTCTGATCCCTTATTGAACTTGCAGTGGCCTCAGTGACGAGATGCTGAGTCAAGGAAAGTTATATTAGATAATCTGGATAGAAACATAAGAGACTTCTCACTTCTTACAATGCTGGAGATTAAGAAAAGCAGTGTTGATCATCAAGATCAAAATATGCTGATTTTAGAAATCTCTCAGGAGCATTTTGTCAGACATGTAGGACTAGTTTGGCTCGGGGTGCAAACCTGGGGCATCTGTGTCCTCTCTTCAGAAAGAAACCTCTTGCACAAAACTCAATTTGCCTTTTCTGAAAATGGAAACCTGTTTGTCAAGGAACAGAAACCCTGTATGAAATCCAGAATCCGTTGGCACCACTGCCATTCATCCATGAGAAGCACTGACAGCCTTAGAAAAGCAAACCCTGTGGGTGCCTCACACTACCGTTCCAGTTTAGATTACGGAGCTGGGGAAGTCAAGTCCATCACTGCTGGTTAACTTGAAGGAGGTCAGTTTGAGGAAGAAAGAAGACCATGTCTTCTGACCCTGGGCAGATTGAAAGAAGCTGAAATGCAAAACTGAGAGTAATACACAGGAATGAAATAACTTTTAGCTATTTGTAGAAATATTGTGCTCATTTCATTCAGAAAACACCCATTTTACACATTGCATACGTCTTTGATGGTGTGACATGATGGTAAGGAGAAGCAAAAGCAGTGGGCACTGTCTTTTCACCCCCAAGTTGACAGGAATTGAAACAATGCCATTCTGTTATGTGACCTGAGAAGTAAAGCATGGTTTTGCAGGCCAGGTCGTCTTTTCCGAAATAGCTGTACTATAACACAGACAGTGCACTGCTGTTACTCCCTTATCTCTGTAACCTCCCTTGGGAAAGCTCAGATGCTTGTGTACCGAGGACCCAAGGCCCAGCTTTGATATGGCACAGCTGCATAACCTTGAGGGAGGCTGCTGAGAAAGAGCCATGAGAAAGTCAGCACATAGATAAGAGAGGTAAAATTAGAATCAGAGGGAGGTATGCAGAGATGGGCTTGTTGTTGAGCTCAAGAACTCAAGAGGGAAAACACCTGCAGGGGAAGGTTTTGAATTCTTAAAAAATAAGTCTTAAAAGAATGGAGGAAAGAATGGAGGCTGTTTGAGGGCTGTCCAGAAATTAGTGTCTGGTTGTGTTGCATTGTTGGTGTTACCTCCCTCCACATAGGGATAACTGTCTTTTTCAGATGTCCTTTATCTCTTGTAGTAAAGATGTGTGAGTCTCCTTCCAGCCCCAGATATTCTTCCCAGCCTCAGGGGTTCTGTTCCACGTCTGGAGAGATGCTGCTGCAACAGCACCTAGGGTATGGCCCCATCCTGTTTGAGCAGCACTGCGTGGAAAAGCCAGGTATTGATTTTGACACCTTGAGGCAAAGCAAGGATGCAGGAGGGTCACCCTTGTTAGACTAGTGCACTAAGCCCAGGAACATGGTGCCTGCCTTGATGTACATACACAAAGCCACTCACTGGGTTGCTACCAGCTTTTCTGGCCCTCAGTAGGTAAATTTCAGCTGGACTCTCTTGTGCCTTTATTTTTCTGGAGTCCTGGAATTCAGCCAAAGATGAGTTTGGACATCCAAACCCATACAGCAGCTGCCAAGCAGAGCAGAGACTGTGTTGGAGGATGAACTGGTGTCCGTGGGGAGCTGAGGAGAAGGGGATTTCTTCCTCAGATTTGAGCAGAACACAGAGACTGCCCAAGGTCCCAGCCCTGGGTGGCCTTCAAGCATCCTGGCAAGGTTGGCCCTGGCATCTCTTTTACATCTGCAGTGCAACTGCAAAGTGATTCCCTGACTTTTCCAAGCCTTGGCATGTGCCTGAACCACACAATGCAGGTATCTAATGAGAGTCTCTCAGTCACCCTGCAGAGGTGACCATGTCTTGTTTACATTTGTTTAGGGTTTGGGCCAACACAAGTCCTGGAGAGGAAACCCCTCATGGCAGGTGTTATGTAAATGAACTGGGCAGGGTGGTCACTGTAGATGGGGAGGACCTGAAGGATGCCTTTGTGTTTCTGAATGCTCCTCTCAACCCCGACAGGGCTTCTCCTGCCAAGCTGTGAGGTTGGGACTGAACTCCTTCTGAGAGGAGTCTGGGTGCAATTGGATCCAACCTTATTCCCTAGCCACAGTGAAGAGTTCAGACTCCAGGTTCTGGCACAGAGTCATAGGTTCATAGAATCATTACAGTTGGAAAAGACCTTTAAGATGGTCGAGCCCAACCAGTCACCTCACACTGTCAGGCCCATCACTAAACCATATCCCTCAGTACTTCAGTTTATTACAGCTTGAGCTGGACTCCCTCTTATGAGGGTGGTCTTGAACCAAGAGACCCCTGGGTTATTATTTCCCTCCACTCTTGTGACAGCTTGGTCCAATAGTGATATTAGAATCTGGAATTGTCTTGTTCCTTTGACCGTCTCCAGTCTCCATCTAGATTCTGTTCTTGTCTTGGAAGTTGGGAAGTCCCAGATTTATGCAGAGTTAAAATCCTCTTTGCTTATCTGCACTCAGGTGTCGTCAGTGTCACCAGTCCTTTTTTAACTTCATGTAGGATGATTATCTCTCCCTTCTTCTAGTTTATCTCCTTGTTTAGGACCAGACAGTGCTTTGTCACCCTGAAGTCTGTGGCCTCAGAACTTACATAGTTGCTTAGATTTAGCAAGTTTTAATTTGTCCTGGTTTTGCACAATTAATTCTAAAATGTTACAATCAAGTTATTTTCATTTCCAACAGTGGTTTTATAACACAGTCTGTTGCTCCCTCAACTCTTGCCTCACTGCTTTTCTCCCACTAGCCCAGTCAGAGCAGCGCTGCTGGTGCTGTGCACCATGGAAACACTCTGTAAAGCATCTTTGCCACCTTTTGGCTGGGATCTTCTGGCAGATTATTCCTACTGCCAGCTGGAGATGGACTGGTTTATTAACTGCTCTCTGCAGAGGCTGGTCTCCTCAAGAGGTTCAGGTTTCTTCCAGACCGTTTCCTTTTTGCCTTCCTTTTTTTTCCTCTGGAGCAGACTTTTCCCCACTGCTTCCTGAGGAAGGTACTGCATGCAGCTTTAGGAGAAGATAAATAAAACATGCTCCAGAGCTTGTGACCTTCATCCTACCTGGTCTCACTCCTTCAGCCCCTCTTCATCTCTGGAGATGCAGGCTGATGGTTGGGGCCCTGAAGGCAGCCCTCGTCTGGCCCTGGTGCTGGGAAGATGGCTGGGGGAAAAGAAGCTGTGAGAAGCCTTTTTGTGCAGACACTCACTTTGGTCTCCACCTGAGTTGTGGTGCAGCCCTGTCCAACCACAGGCCCTGCTTCTCTTGACTCCCACCCATAGGCCCATGTCCCTGACCCTGGGAGGTGTCTAATGCTCAGAGCTGCCTCAGTGCCCCTGCCATGGGGACCCCCTGCTGCTCCGGTCCCTGGGGATGGATGCAGGTACCACAGTCTTTGCTCCCATGGGCAACACAAGATTTAATCAGCCCACAATACCAAGAGGAGAAGTTTGCCTATTATTTTTATCTTTATTGGCAGCAGTTAAACTATTTCACAAAGGAATCATATTCCCATCTAAAATAGATTAGGCAATAAAAAGGTGTGGAGACCAGACAAGGGAAGATGCACAGAGGTATAGCGCATGGAGAATTTATATTCTCCCTTTTTATTCAACCTGCAGATGATAAACTGCATAGTTCGCATATTTACAGAGCTTTGCAAAAGGTTAGCAGTTGTGTCCTCTATAATATATATTAATGTAGAGGAAAACAACATTTGAAACTGTAAAAGCATCAGAAACCTTTTGGAAAGGGAAATTATGAGGGTAACATTGCCAAGAGCTCTTCTCATACTGAAAAGAAAGGATTTGCAGTGAGAAATCCTATTAATATAGATTATTTGCATTACTGTTTTGTGCAACAGACTCCAAATAATTTGTATTATATGTTCTTTTCCCATGGCACGCACGTTAAAATAATGTATTTTTGATAACATATTAATTTTCCTACTTATAAATGTACACAGCTGTGACTCACTGGTGTTTAGCTTCTCCTGCAGAAGTGAAGTCAAGCTTATGGATCTGTAAATGCCAGGAGTACGGTGCTCGCTCTCGTTTTTTGGTGTAAACTTCATGAAACACTCACTAGTTCTCAATAATTCCCTTTCTAGTAAGTTACAACAACTGCCCCACATAAGCTTCCCGGCATCTCCCTCTCCCTTTACAATCCTAGGATGTGATTTATCGCTCCAGTCTGGGTGCGCTGACAACTTTTAATAGTACTAATTGCCTTATTATCCACTCCAGTGCAAGAGTAAAACCTTTTGACATTTTCCTTCCTTCCCTGAGGAAAACAAATCCTAGTTCCCGGGATATTGCCTTCTGCTGCCTCTGTGATTACTGGGGCGAGGAATTCCTTTAGGCCCTTTGCCTTATCAGGCTCATCTGTCACCAACTTTCCATTCCCGTCTCTCTCTCGCCGCTCCATAATCACTTTGCATTTTCCATTATTTTATGTTATTCCTTTCCTCTTCCTTTTTCATTTGAGATGTCAATCTTCATCACATATTCTATTCTTTATTTTCTATCCCGTGTACTTTTTCACGTCAGGCTCTGTGATACTTACTTTGCTCCAGTTTACTATTTTTAAATCAGTGTAGGAGTGCCTATTAAAATAAAAAAGAAAAATAAATGCATTTTTCTGGCTGTTCCATATTTGAGAATTTGCTGCAACCACTCTGAGCAAATCACATACGTACACAAATTCCTGTATGTCACCTAACAGAGGATCTTAAGTTTTTAAAAGAAAATCTAATATCACGAAAAAAACCTTGGCAGAGCTCTAACCTTTCCAGTGCTGACACAGTAAATAAATCTGTGGGATTTTCTAAATGAAAAATTGGAATTAATTGCAGCACCACATACCATCAGCAACTATTTTTCCTGCTCAGTGTGAATAGTAAGAGACCAGGCATAGAAGAGCATTTGTGATCCATGTTGAGATGTGCAGGAACACAAAGCTAAAAGCAGGAGAAGCACTGACGAGCTGACTGGGATAACACCTATTTTCACAGCTCCATAGACGTGCTGCTGCTTGGATGGGATCACTGGAGCCTTCTGCTCACTGCAGAATGGCTGGTCATCAGCCTTGGGATCAGGTCAGTTGTGGCTTTGTTCAGCTAAATCTTGTAAGCCCTGAGAAGGAAGGACCCATACCTGTCATGGGTGACTTGTCCCAGTGCTGTACAACTCCCCTCGTGCAAGAGGTTTTCCTAATGTCCAGCATGACCCTTCCATGCCCCAACTTGTGCTGCTACCTCTTGAGGAGGGTTTGGCTCCATGATCTTTCCAACTCCCCTTCAGGAAGCTGTAGGCTGCCTTAGATTGCCCCTCAGCCTCCTCTTCCTTAGGCTGAACAACCTCAGCTTGCTTTGTAAGTCCCCTTTAGACCCCTAATCAACTTAGCTGTTTTTCTCTGGACCCTTTCCTGTTTCTCCATGTCCCTCAGTATGTGATTTCCTTCACTTGCAGTGAAAGTGAGGGGTTCATTCAAATCCAAGATCCTCTATAAGTTGCATGCCCTTTCCTGCTTGGCTGCTTACTCAGGCAGAGGCTGCCTATGGGGTTAGTCTCACCTAGGCATTGGACTTCCTGCTTCTCCTTGCTGAACTCTGTGAGACTGCTCTTTGTGCTATGCTCAACTTCCCCTTTGAATCAAAGCTCTATGGTTTAGTGTGCTAGATGCCTCTCCTGATCATGCACAACTTGTGAAAGGGCTGCATTCTGGTCCATCACATGGGTCTGTGATGAAGATTCTGAACCACAATCATGCAGCAGCAATCCTTGATGTACCCTGCTTGCTCCCACTTCCAGCAGGACACCAAGACGTTGATTCCTGCCCTTGGGGCCTGACAGTGCAGGCAGCATTCAGCTGCGTGAGAGTTCCCGTTCTCTACATAGCCAGTCATTTCATTAGAGAAGGGAAACAGGCTGGCCAAGCATGACTTGCCCTTGGTAAATCACCTTGTCATCCTTCAAGTCCTTGGTAGCTCAAACATGTTTCATGGAATTCATCTCATTCAGTCTTCAAGCACTTGCAGGTGAGCAAGTCCTGCACTGGGCTGCCTTTAAAAACAGGGAGAGTGGGTCCTTCTAGGTCAGGTTCCTCTGAGCCATTGTAGATGTCAATTTTAGAGCAAAGGAAATTCGCCACAGAACCACTTGTTTCCTTTCATTTATATAAGCAGGCCATGGGTACCTCACTCGTGACATCCATATTCAGATGAATAAACTCTGCTTCTTGCACCTTACCTTTAACTCCTGTTCAGTGTGCAGTTTCTGGTTTTCTGATTCTCTGCAGACTACCTGAGGCTCTCAGAGCCTAACTAGAGATGCCTGTAACAACATGTAAAAGGGAAAAAAGTGCATATATCCCTTCCAATGTTTGTTCTGCTTTTGCCTTCATATACAAACCAGTTCATCATTGCAGCATATGCTTAGCTTTACTTGCACAAGCAACCTCAGAACAAAGCTCCGAACAGAAGCCAGCATGCAATTCAGCTGGCACAAGAAGCTTTTGAATTTAGAAACTAAGTATCATATTTGATGTCCTATAAAGAGAGAAAAAAATGTTATTAATGTTGTAGAAAGGCAATTTCTCAATAATTTTTAACCTTAACCATCATATACTGTTACAGGAGTATTAGGGATACAGACTTTCTTATTGCTGTTAATTTTCATTCCTCTCCTTTGTTGTCCCAAGTGGGTTTTGAAACACCACTTGACAACGCTTGATTTTCCCATCTTCCTTTCCTACACTTCTAGGGGTTTTTTCCCTCAAATTTATGTATTTGTTCAGATGTATTTCACCTTAGATTTCCATGTGAGCAGCATCTAGCTGTCACCACATTTTAGCAGTCCTCACCTAAGTGGATCTGAAATCTGAAAAGAAGAATCTGTACATTTGGCTGCAGTATGAGTTTGTTGTCTGCTAAACATAAAAGGAAATGGTATAATTTTTACTTCACCACTAATACTTCAAAGGAAATAAGATGTTTAATTACAAATCATACTAGACATGTTGGCTCTTAATTCTGTAGGTCCCATGAGTGAGTATTGGCAAGTGCCTGTAGATAGCCTCTCATGATGAAAGCTGAAATCGTCTATGTTAAACAGGAACTGTATGCATCAATACTCATTTATTTCCTTTGTGGATCTTAACATTTTCTGTTCAGTATTTTTTAAATATACAAGATGCATACGCAGAAATGTTTTTTTACATCTTAAGGCTATGAGCAGTTGATTTTTGGGGGGTTCTGGGGGTAAACTCTTTTTTGAGGGATGAAACGTGTAATCGTAGAATCACAGAATGGTAGGGTTGGAAGGGACCTTTAGAGATCATGCAGTCCAATCCTCTGCTAAAGCAGGTCCACCTAGATCAGGTCACACGGGAACGTGTCCAGGTGGATTTTGGAAATCTCCAGAGAATGAGACTCCACACCCTCCCTGGGCAGCCTGTGCCAGAGCTCCCTCAGTCTCACAGTGAAATAGCTTTTTCTTATGTTTAAATGGAACATTTTGTGTTCCAGCTTCATCCCATTACCCCTTGTCCTGTTGCTAGATACAAAAGAAAAAAAAGGGATGCCTCAACCTCCATATATATTCCAATTCTTAGGTAAGCATCCTATCAGACAGCAAAATATCCTGGCTGTAACCTCCCTCTGTCCCTCCCTCCCTTCCTGTTAAGAGCATTTCTGCTTCTAGCAGCATACTTAAGTATTTAGCAATGACTTAGGTTAAGTTTTGAGGAGTGGAGACTCAAGTTCCTGTTCTCACTCCCATGACTGCTGAGGCACAGCAACACAGCAGAGACCAAGGATAGCTCATGCAAAAATACCATATGGCTTGGTAGGCAGGACACTGGTCCAGGAAGCAGGAGAGATTTCCCGGGAAGAGGTAACTGAATGTGGTCTCCAGCTTCCTTGAGCTCTCTAACCCAGAGGCCTTCACTGGCTTGATAGTCCCACAGCTTCACCTCATTTTCAAGCACTGCATTTCTCCTTTTTACTTATCAACAATAGCAATATGCTGTGGTGTTCTATCTAGGTAGCTGTGGAACAAATGAAAAAAAAGAAAATAGGTAAAACGAAAGCAGGGAGCTGGGAACATGCAGCTGAGAAATGGGACAGGGGATAAGAGAAGAGGATGAAGGAGGCAGAGGACTTCTGGGTGCTGAATGCATGATCAAACCTGTTACTCCTGAATTAGTTTATTAAATGGAGCCAGCTTGGGTCCAGCAGGATTTCTCAGTTAAAGCATGGCACTACTTGTGCTAAGTTTATCATGCTGTTTCCAGTCCAGCGTGCAAGCACAAAAGCCAACAGTAAGTCTCTGCACCACGTTCCTCATCATTCCAAGACTTAGGTGGCCTCTCAGCTTGAATGTGAGGCCAAAGCCATTCAAGGTTTCAGGCTGTGCTGGATCATCACCAGATGCTTTGTGCCAATCCACTCCAGAATTACCTTAATTAAAATGGGCTTCCAGTCTTACAAGTCCTGATGAATGTCAGTTAACTGTCTCAGTAGCTAAGATCACACCACTCTCTTCTCAAATTGCCCCAAAATAACAAATGGCAGCTTTTCCACTTGTCACCGTACAGGGACATCACCACATTGCATCAGACTTGCTTACCAATCAATCACACAAGGGAAAAACAGCTCTTCAGGCTGATCATTCCTGTCTAATTTTTGAATGATAATATAAAACCAAGGAAGGATGACACCTCCAGCTCTTGGGAGATTTGATTCTATTCCTTCTCCCCCAACACCCACCTGCCTCATATATAGTCCTACAGTGACCAAAACACACAGGTTTTTTTTAATGATCAATCTTCTTTCTATAATGTCACTGAGTTCTAGTTGTGCTGAATTTGCAGGAACATTATCTTTTCCCACCATCACCTACAGACCTCACACGTGCAGCTGCGTGCTATAAAAGTGTGATTTTTTGAGATTCCCAACAATTTTCAAAAGGTTAGGAGGGGATACTGCTGATGCCTCTCGGCATTACTGTGCACTGTAATGTGCACAGGCACCAATCTTGAATTACTGCATTGACTTATACATTTTACTCCTTATGCATCCCTCCTTCTTAAGACCTCATGACAAATGCGCTTAAATCTAGGAGGCAGCTGTGGTTTTAACTACAATATTTTCAGTCTGGCTGCTAAAACAGAAACAGCCCCCAAAGACAGCCTAATTTATAGCATCACAGAATGACAGGGGTTGGAAGGGACCTTTAGAGATCATGTAGTCCAAGCCCCTGCTAAAGCAGGCCCACCTAGATCAGGTCACACAGGAACGTATCCAGGTGGGTTTTGGAAATCTCCAGAGAAGGAGACGCCACACCTTCCCTGGGCAGCCTGTGCCAGAGCTCCCTCACCCTCATTATGAAGTAGTTTTTCCTATGTTTAAATTGAACTTTTTGTATTCCAGCATTTGTCCATTACCACTTGTCCTGTCAGGATAATCTGATCACTAGAATAATTTTATCTTGAACTTCACCAAGGAATAGCTATGGCCAGAGAAACCTAAGTTGCTTTAATTCTATCTTTAGCTATAACAGAGCATGTTGCTCCCCCTCTTGCTGCATGGAGCCTTTTCCTTGGTTTCAGCAGCACGCAGTGGAAATGCCACAGGCATATGCCTTATGTGAAAAGCTGTTTCCTGGGGTAGGTTCATGTTTTCCACCTTTCAGCTTTGGCTATACAATAAAAACTACAGACATGCTGGCTCAGTTACATATTTCTAACACTCCTTCTTAAATACCTCATTAGACCTCATTAATACTTAGAGGTATTTAAAAGATGTGTAGTAAGGGGATAGGGAAGCCCTTTTTTCTTTAGTATCCAGTGATAGGACAAGGGGTAATGGACATAAACTGGAACACAAAAAGTCCCACTTAAGGAGAAACTATTTCACTGTGAGGGTGAGGGAGCCCTGGCACAGGCTGTGCAGGGAGGGTGTGGAGTCTCTTCTCTGGAGGCTTTCAAAATCCCCCTGGACATGTTCCTGTGCGACCTGATCAAGGGGAACCTGCTTGAGCAGGGGGCTTGGACTACACAATCTCTTGAAGTCTCTTCCAACCCTGACCACTCTGTGATTTTATGATTCCAAATGTTCTCCTTTCTAAAATGTTATATTTTTCTCCTCAAAAAATGTTCTTCAAAAAAATGCCATCAATCTTTCACTTTTCTCTGAATCTTCTTAGCCTGCATTAGTTTTTGTCAGAGAGGATGATAGCAACTTTGAAATCATTCCAAAGAAGAGCTTACCACTAGAAACACAGTATTGCTGTTACGCTCCATTCCGTTCTCAATAATCCCATCAACATCCATTTTTCCGACTGTCACTTTACAGAGCTTTCCCTGATGTACAGTGATATACAAGACTCTCTTCCGAGCTGACACCTATAAAACCCCAGGTATTTGCCCAAAGAGCTGCATTTGTAGGTCTTAGTACTTTATCAAGTCTGTCGCTTCCTCTTCTCCTCATCTGCTGTGGTAGCTCCAGCAGCAGTTCCTGGCAGCACCCCCTCTACCTCACTACCCTAAGGAGCCACGTCAGAGAACTGTGCCAGCACGGCTCTGCCAGCAGCTATTCCTCTCCTTGGGTCACAACTGCATTACGCTAAAGCCAATCCAGATACCACCACAGTTCACCTTCGCCTTGATGTCATTTCTCCTTCATTTTTGGTCTCTCAGACAGTTTTACATCCACCACAATGTTACACTTTTCATTCCAAAGGCTTAAAAAATAAAATCGTAATAAAAACCTCAAGACTTAATTCGTCCAGTTCTTTATTCATTGCCTTACCAAGAATCTCCAATAATGTCAACAGAATAAGCAGAACTTTCCTCTGCAGAAATCAATCCTGCATACTACTGTAGCTGTTGGGTATTTTTGTGGTTGTTTTTTTTAATTCTGCTTTTAACTGTGAAGTACATTCTTTGGTCACACAAACAGCCTTGTTAGCAAGCACGCTAAAAGACACTCCCTTGAAATCCTTTCACAGAGAGACTTTTTAAAAAATGCAAGTTGGGCTCTTGTCACTGAGGTGGTCACTCCATTCCTAAAGCCCTTCGGAATGGCCAAACTCATTCCCATCAGGGTGGGGAACTCATGTCCATTGGCCTCAGCAACTCTTTTGACGTGCCAAAAATCCATCAGCTTCATCAGCAGGAAAGAGCTCAGTGGTTATCTTCCAAGTATCCTTTGGGCTGAACACTAAGGCAAAGAAACTTTCATATTTTAACATTTTCACCTTAAATTTTTCTTCAAATCCCAGATGGCCCAGTATGCACGTTCCTCATCAGGCTTCCTACTTCCAAAGAACTGCAACAACTGCGTTTACATAGCTTTAGGTACTCACCTTGAAACTAAATATTTAGGATGCTAACACTTTGCTTGTGGCTATTTAAGGTCCTTGGTTTTGGAGCTTTGGTTTGGGAGGCAGCGGTGTTATTTTTTATTAAACAGGCTTTAGCTTAACAAAACCCTTTAACCTCACAGGTCTGCATGACGTGCTTCTCAACTTGCTTACTTTGGCCAGAAGCATGTAGAGATGAAGTCAACATGCACTGCAGACCTCTGAAGTCCACCAATGAGCCAATCTAGATACCGAGTTACTACATCAAACACCTTGCACGTACAGCCCAACTGATGGATGTTCAGCCCAAGTTCACATCCATCCATCCATCAGATTCTGAAGAATCTCTACAGTTGTTCAGACAGCTGAAACCAAGGGAACTCGTGTGGGACAGAGTCCATTTCACATTAACTGGCACCATGGTACAGGGAAAAACAGAAATTGGGGCAGAGTAAATGGTCCTTCTTGGGAAGAAACTTCTAAGAGGTTCGCAAGCTTAAAATGCAGAAAAATGCATTAAACATTTGTTTGGATTCTCAACCTCTTCAGAGTAACCTAGTAACACATCACCAAGGCCACCTTAAAACCTACTTGAGAAAAGATTTTCTAGCCCTTCCAGCTCATGCCTCCGATCTCCTCAAGAATTCGCTTCCTGCTTTGATCTGCCAAAGGCAGAGGCAGCAAAGATTAAATCCCATTTGCTCTCCCAGGCTTCAGAAGAAATAGACACTCTTCTAATAACCTAACTGAAACCAATCTGTACCCTCGTGCTTCCATAGCTGACACTCAAGACAGTGAAAATGTCTAGTGACATTTTCTAGTGACAATCTAGTGACAACTGAAAAAAAGCCAAAAAAGTTCTGAGTTGTGGAGAACATCACGGCCACAGAGGTGAGTATCAAAGCAAGTATCATTTGCAGCTGACGGACTGTAAGAGGAGCCCTCATTTTGCTAAGACACGGCCAAATGACATCTCATCAGACCCAAAGAACCACCAACAATTGCACCATGCTTGGAGAGACGCCCCATCCATCTCTTCATCCCACCAGCCACTGAAGTCTGACACGACTGATGTGGCTTACTGAGCGTAAAACAATTCACCATCAGATCGCTGAGGAGTCTGCGCTGGCAACGAGTACCTGCATACTGCAGTTTCAGCAAGGAGTCCCCACGTGTCTACACACCTGGGAAAAACCACATGTGTATCCACTTTCTTAGCACAAAAAAAAAAAGAGTATCACAAGTATCTCTGCAAATATTTGTACCAGATGCCTGCAGGCTGTAAACCCGAGATCTTCTTATTTTCTGTGTACACAAAGGCCAGAGCCAATGTTAATTCTCACCTTTAATAAGCTCATGATTCTGTTATTTAATACTCTGTAAAAAGGTATTACAGGTTGATAGATTATTGCAGTGACTTCTAAAGAACATGGACAGCCATGAGGCTGAAACTACAATATCATATACATTATGTAGTCATTGATACCACCTACTACAGCATGAAGAAAAATATTTTTAAAATAAACAATATTCAACTGAAAACATAGAAATGGAGCTCTCTTTCTTACAGTATGGTTACATCTCTATATTCCAAGAACAACATTTAAAAAAATGCTAGATCTTGAAAGGCCATAGATAAAAAAGAGTCATGATGAAGATGAACCAGTTTTGCCCAGAAATGCTATAATGAGCACATTGCACAGTTTTTCAGCAAATCCTAGTTTTGCCAAGCTTCAAGAGGCAAAAGCCTGAAATGTAAAAGCTTCCACGTTGCCTAGCTAGTCCACTCGTCCGGCTCTGGAAGGCCCAGTGACCCACACTGCTTGGAGACAGCGCGTCACCACAACTGTTGTTCACCGACGCAAATGTCATTGGGAAGACAGGAATCAGGTCCTTACGATGCCAGGCCTAACAAAAAGCCTCCAACAAATCCACTGGACACCACGATGTTCTGTTTGATAAACTCTGTTGACTGAAAAGAAAAACAATATTTGTAAAGTACCGAGTCAAATGTGTGTGACTGTAGCGTTTAACACTTATCACAACTGCCTGGAAATGAGAATACTAAAATTATGAAGAGGGGTGCAGGGGGAAGAAACATGTTCAAAAACATATGAAGCTGGGTGGCAACTGCTGGCACTGATGAAGTGAAAATTGACTCTTGGCTGTCTTTAACAACACATTTAAAATACAGTTATCATTTAAAAAGTCAAAATACAGAGGAATCGTCATAGCAATTTCATGCCGAAACCACTCTTGTTTTGATTAAAACAAGACAGATGTTCCACAAACTCCACCATGACTTCAATTTTAATCACATGAAAAAAAAGTCTTTAAAAAAATCCACACAAACGATTTTTGGAAGACTGGATCATTGGAAAAGAAATATACTTCGTTCGTTATAAGCCACTTCCCTAACAACTTAATCCTACAGAAACCACTTACGTATGACGACGCCTGTGTACGCTATTTCATCATGTATAACATTTTATATCAAACACATGCCATTTCATAAATCCTCTACTTCAAACACTTCAGACTGGCTATTAGTGCAATTAGATGAAAATAATATAATCTGAGAAAACCAACAATGAACCAAACTAAACAACCCCATCCTGTCCCACCTACTTCTGCGGGGCAGTGGAGAGGGGACAGGTTAAGCTACTTGGGGTGCAGAAGAGGCTGGGAAACCATCTCTCATGAACTTCCACTTCACATCACATTGAAATTTAATATATTTTTTTATCACCCTATGTGCAACTCCATACAAGTTAAATCTGAATTCTCAAAGGTCTCAATTACAGAGCGCTAGTGTGGCTGCTGTTACATTGTCTGCAGCATATTCCAAGTCAGGATTCATACTTATTGAGAAAGAAACTTACATCTGTATGAAATGTGAAAACATGTTAAAACAGGCTAAACAGACTTTATCTTAAAAAAACCCAAAACAGCAACCAAACAAAAAAATCCCAATTGAATAAAATGTCTTCAAATGATAGAAATAGCCCCAGTGACACTGATCAGCACACCACAGGCTGCATCTTTCTACCTCTTTCCAACATAGTATTTACCTGACAGATTCTAAAGACAGATATTCTTTCAGCTGTATAAAAATGATATAAACCCCACAACTTTAACAACAAATAGGTCATGTCTTTTTCTCCAGAAAGGTCGGTCTTTTCTAACCACATAATTTTGTTACCAGCAGTCTACGAAGCTCTGGCTTTTGTTTTTGTGGCCACCATGTTTTAACTGCAGCACTCTCAACCTTTTTTGTCATGATCTTTCTGGCTTTCTCACTATCCCAGAACCTGCAAAGTCAATAGCAGTTCTTAAGCTGTACCAGCTGTAAAAGTGCATTCACTTTGAAGTTTGTGTGTCATCTTTATGACTCAACAAAATACAGAGCTAAAGGAAAGAGTACAATCTGATAACTTTTAATGAAATGTACAGCCAGACCATCTCTGATTCTGATGCTTTCCAGTTTTGGACTTGCATTTTCAAGTAATCACCACCTGCAGAGGAAGGTAAGAAAAAACGACTGGCAGAAATCAGTTTATCACCTTAGACTTACCTCTTCAATTAGAGTATTGATTTCGGGTGCTGCCTTATTTGCACGCTTTTTTAACTGTTTTTTTGCTTTGTTGACATCTTTTTCAACTCTCTTCCAATCAACTTGTACATATCCACTATGACTAGCAATCTAGGGAAATAAAGGGTATTTAGTATAATGGTAGTTAAAATTTCATGCGTCAAAATACGGTATCTTAGTGCCTACAGAGAGAGGGGTTTAAATTCTCTTTCTTTTTTTTAAAAAATTACAGATACAGGAAAATACATTGTTCCAATTACAGCAGGTACTCTGCTTCAAATACTAATGTTTTCCACAGCAACAGCAGTTCATATTAGAACAAGCAATGGCAAAGTTCAGTAGACTCTTGTTAATTTTACCAGTTCTCTACTCTTCAGTTATAAAAGCTTTAAATAAGCATGGCTTTCCTTCAGCATTTACTGTAACTTTACTTGTAAGAAAAGGAAAGAGAAAAGCACATTCATAGGACAACAATGAAAAAACTGTTTCATTTCGTCTTCTTTCAGAATTGTGGAAATCTGATTTGTGACAGGGTATCTGGGGCTAACCAGAATCATCCTTAGAAACACTGAAAACTATTATTTGATCTTACATCATTTAAGCTGCCTGACAAAAAAAGAGTTTTGATACAAGAAAATTCTCATACTTTCTACAAAGCAAAGCGAGTAAGTAGAAAAATAATACGGTCTGTGTACAGCAAAAGTTCTGTAACATCTGTAAAAGGGGGAAGTTTTGGAGGACTGTTCATACTAATTTGCACTCAAACTCTTCAAACGCTTAAACAACATCCATAAGACTTTTAGCACTTTTAACAACTATCCCAACCCTTTCTCTTATTTCTCTTGCTCAGATTTGATCCTGGAAAAAAATTAAGATGTTGTGTAACCTGACCAACACTGACAGATCAACCAATTTCCCTACAATTCACAAAATAAATACGTATTGAAATGTTTATCGGATCTTAGCTTAAAAAAAAATTAAATCAGGTAATTACTGCATGCTCTAGAGAACAGTTAAGCAACTCATTAGTTGGAAAAAACAGAAGGGAGGGAGAAAAATAAAAACTAAGGATTACTGTTGATTTTAACTGCTAAGACAAACAGATATCGTCCACTAACTTTACAGGTAAATGACTGTTACACAAAAAATTCTTTCTGTAAAGTGAGATTTCTCAGGTGCTTCTTAAGGTCATATTTAGCAGTCATGTAACTTATCGCAGAATCACAGAATCTTAAGGGTTGGAAGGAACTTTGCAAGGTCATCTAGTCCAATCCCCCTGCCAGAGCAGGACCACTTAGAGTGGGTCACACAGGAACTCATTCAGGTGGGTTTTGAATGTCCTCAGAGAAGGAGACTCAACAACCCATCTGGGCAGCCCATTCCAGTGCTCCCTCACCCTCACAGTGAATTCTTCCTTGTGTTTCTTTGGAATCTCTATGTTCCAACTTGTACCCACTGCCCCTTTTCCTATCATTGGACATCACTGAAAACAGCCTGGCTCCATCCTCCTGACACCCACTCTTTACATATTTGTAAAGAATAAAGAGATCACCCCTTGTTCTCCTCTTCTCCAAGCTAAAGAGCCCCAGCTGCCTCAGCCTTTCATCACAGGGGACCTGCTCCACTCCCTTCACCATCTTGATGGCCCTGTGCTAAACTCTCTCCAGCAGCTCCCTGTCCTTCTTGAGCTGAGCAGCCCAGAACTGGACACAATATTCCAGATGTGGTCTCATGAGGGCAGAATAAAGGGTGAGGAGAACCTCTCTCAACCTACTGCCCATAGCCCTTCTAATACACCCCAGGATGCCACTGGCCCTCTTGGCCATGAGAGCATATTGCTGGCTCATGCTCATCCTGCTGTTTACCAGGACCCCCAGGTTCCTTTCCCCTACATTACTCTCTAACTTATGTACCAGTGTTTTATGCAAATAGTGCAATCAGTAAATAAAAGTCACAGATAAGGAACTTTTGTAGAACAGCTACTTAAATACACAGTTTATTAGGTTTGGTATAGGAAGAATTGTTTCACATCGCTTACAGGCACTGAATTTTGACTTCCATGTAGTTCTTTCTACCAAGTAACTAAAATTAGACCATCTAGCTTGTTTTACAACAGCCATAATAATTAAGCAACATATTTCACCACAAATTAGAATATCACAATCCTGAAAAAAACTAAAATGAAGCTAGTGTCAGATAGAATTTTGTCTGAATTTAAAACAAGGCTCCTAAAAGATCACCTACGTAAGAAAAAACCCTTTCAGTTTCCATTTTTGCACAAGATTAAAAAACCCAATTTGCTGGACAAACGCAAAATGAACTTATTGTTATACTCCCCTTTACTTCACCTCTCAAGAAATTGAATGACCTTGCATGTCTGCTGTATTTATCCCCTCAGGCACTAGTGTGAGGCAGGGATAGCTAATTAATGACTGTCCATACAGTATGAAAACATGAAACCACATGTAAAGTTGCACCGCTTGCACACCCAGTCACTGGATGAAACAACAGGGAAAAAAAAAAATAATAACATGGTTTTTATTTCATGGATTGAACGTTTCACAAGAATTTCTAGAAGGCCCAAGCATTGAACTGGTGCTTTCTAACTCGTAAAACTGAAAACTAAATATGGCCTGATTGACTCAGTCCAACACAAGGTAAGAAATGCTAATATATTTGCTTGCCTGTAAATCCATTTTAGAAGAAATATTTCATTAAGACTAGCTCAATCAGCTCAGTTACCCATACAAAAAAAAAAGGATAAGGCAGAACTTTTTCAATTAAGTTCTGTTTAGCTCTTCAGTAGTTACACATTTGAATAAAAACACTAGTTTACACAGTAAAAACAAAAAACCCAAAAAAAAAGAGAAAATCACACTCCTTTTCATCCCTGAAGTTAGTGGCCAAGATCATAGCTTATGGTTTTGAGTGTTTGGACACAACTGTGAAATAAGCAACAGAGGTCACAGCTTTGAATATAAAATTTATAACTGAGAAGAATAAAACCCTGGACTTCACTGACATGGTAGTCAGAGCCCATGTCATTCCTACTGTGGCTGCAATCGTATTAATTACTTAACTTTGTATGTAAGAGCAGCAATGTTGGTGAGAGACTTCCATTTTTAGATGCTAATACATCATGAAAAAAACTATTGCTGACAATAGTAAATTTACATAAACACAAGTTCTTGATGTTGAACAGTATTTTTGAACTCAGTCCCTACAATAGCAAACTAAAATAATAATATTCCATTATCAGTTCCATACTTAAATATTAAGAAGTCATATATATAGATATTCTTAGAGAGACACATGTGGGTAGGGGTGTAGATTTCTGTATGTACCTATAAATCTATGTATGATAATGGAATAATACACATTACATACATATAAGTATCTCATATATCCTATATGTAAAATTTACTTTAATTCAAGATCTTCCAGAACTGTTGAAAAAATGATTTTTTTTCCAAAAAGGAAATTGAAAAATACCGCATCAATGCAGAATATGTACTAAATAGAATATTAATATTAAAAACATGTACATCTTTCTCTACATGTATCAAAGAAAACTGAGAATTGAAAAGGGAAGACTTCATTTTAGGTGATGATACCAGAGAGGCGTACAAGTATCTTGTTTTTGTGAAACATTATTATGAGTAATGAGCAGAAAATTTATACGGCAAGATAAGAGAGTTTGAATGTCTTCAAAGAGAAAATCTCTCATACTAGAAAAGCCCAACCAAGCCTAGAAAGTACATGTGAGCTCCCTGTGCTCAGCCGCTCATGCAGCACACAGACTTTCATATACTTTCTGGTATTTTGATAGGCAGCAACCCTCATCACACAGAATCACAGAGTCATAGAATGGTAGGGGTTGGAAGAGACCTCTAAAGATCATCTAGTCCAATCGTCCTGGTGCAAGCTAACCAACTTCCAGAACATATCTGACGAGTCTCTGATCTCAGTATACAGAGACAAGCAGGGATGAAGAAATAAGACATTTTTTTCTGCTAAGAGTTAAACTGCAGAGGCCTTTGGCCATCATCTGCTGACACAGCTCCACTGTAACCAGTGAAACTAACTTACAACAATGAGAAATGATGCCACTCTATTTCATGTCAAAATCCACCAGAACTATGGTATTTCTTTAAAAGGCTAACTTCCAACTACTGTTTGCTTTGGCTATTCTACCGAATGTTCCCTCAAAGTCTGCACATATCAACTGCCAAGTGCGATATTCAACACAAAAGCAAATAGGAAAGAGTTGTGTTAAGTCCCCACCTCCAGAAGCATGTTGTCCCCTCCCCACTTTACTGAGATGCCACAACATCATCATGGCATGGTATCAACAAGCCCCCATACAAGATACAGCCAAAAAGTTTATTTTGCTTCTTGTGTTGTCTTTAAGGATTCACTTAAGTTAGAAAATAATTTCATGAAGAACTGCACTCATCAGTGGCATATTAATAGGATGAGGAAAAATATATTAGCAAAAGCATAAATAACTGAAGAAAAATACGATCTTTTTATTAAATAATAGTCAACACATGATGGGAAAAGCTGCAATTTGTATGTTGACTGCACAGTAAAAATCCAACAAAACCATTAGTAAGGATACAGTAGTTTATAATCACCAAGAGAACAGGCACTCATTAAGAACAATTGGTTTTAACTAACTCATTATGAGCCACATGCGTTCATATTTCCCTGCTCTTCAGGATTTCACTAAGCTCTGCTGTACAAATTAAAAGTTATAGAAGGAAAATGCCTTGCTTGTTATGAGAAATGAATTCTGTTTTCCTTAATATAGTGCATGGGTATTAGTCTTACAACAGTTTATTTGAAGAATTGCATGTACTTCAATAAAAAAGGAGAGTTAATTGATCAAATTAAGTTGTTGAACTATCCAGCACAAAGGTGTGATAACAGATTTCAATGTTGAAAAACTATGCATATTCCTTAATGTCATTTTTATTCTCTTCCTCACTTCACTTAATCTGTACTAAGAGTGAAAAATTTCTACAACACTTAGAAAAACCTGAATTTTTTTTTTTTTTGCTTCTTGTACAAACTGACACTCCAATAATGTATTGCTTTCAGCTTCCTAGTAGGTTTCTTGAGATGAAGTCATCAGGTGCTGAAGCAAAGATGCATTTTTTTTAATTTCAGGACTGAAATGTTGCACTGAATGGGCTTTAGCCAAGAATCTTGCCTTCTGTAGATCTTCTTGTTTTAGTAGGTAATTATAACATCAATATTGCAATCAGCAAGTTGAAATGAAATCTGCAGCTTCAGAGAAATGTACAGATAAAAAGGAAGTTTCTAGTCATGTGCTGAAATGCTCCTCTGCCCACTCAAGGGAAGCACTGAACATGTATTCATAGGGAAATTAAAATCACGATGTGTGATCTTTAAATGAAAAAATTAAAGACTACAGAAATGTAATTACACTACAGAATTTATGACTCAGCTTTAAAAATGCAAAACGTTTTGAATTAAAATGAAAGACCAAGGCATTTACTTCATTCCTTTCCAAGAGAATCTGATCTTAATTAAAGATATAGACAACTCAATCAAAATATGCAACTCATTTTCCTCTTGGATAATATTCTCTTTCAGATACACTGTAAATGAGATCAATTAAGAAATCAGACACTCAAACACATGGTAAATCTATTTCATGTACAGGAAAGCTCCCCAAATTTCACAGCTCAACAAGCCAAAATATTGCACAAGTAATGTGTTTTAAGCAATTTCTATTTTCCTTTGTCCGCAGGTCTTCATTTTAACTTTTCAGCTTCCTGTAGCAGAAGTACTAACGAAGGCACCTGCAGGCAACATCCTGCCTGCTACCCTTGGATGCCAGGCCTCTGTTCTGCATGCTCTTCAGCCACATTTAGGTAGGAATTGTCATGAAAAGAATTAAGACCAACGGCATTCAACACAGGAAGGGAGATTCGGATCTAGGTCACCTAGATGAAATGTGTGCATTTATATACGTATGTAAAGATTTAATTCTTCCCTTATGATCCAGAAACACACGTTTATAGGCTAAGTCCAGAGTACTACATCAAATTAATTAGCTTACCGGTGTAACACATTTTTTCAGAATTTTACATCTGGATGATTCTAAACCATGTCAGATTCAACATCCTTGTAAAATTCAACCCTGTGTTTCGGTATAAGCCCAATAACCAGTAACTTCCAAGAAATTTACAAAGGTCATCAATGCCCAGTAGTGAAGTAGAATGAATTATAATACTATAAAATGTCCTATCAAAATTATTTCTCTTTGACTTTTGACGTTGTTGATGATGCTTGCTTTTGAATAATTCAAACTGAAATACACTTTCTATTTGTTGAAAACAACTTAAACCAAATAATTCCAAGAGTATACGTTCTCACGTAGAGTGCTGCAGTTCAGTTACATGTTTTGCATGGGGTTTAAAAGACAACCCAGAACAAACCTCAAAACAGTAGAGAACACGATCATGATGGAAACGATACTACTTCACACAGCTGTGATGTTTTGATGCATTACACAGCAGCAATCAGAGGTACTACCCAAGCCTTTCTAATCAACAGTTGACCGCAACAGCCATTACAATCAAAGGAATACCTCCAGAGTGATGTTGGAAAGAATAAAAACAACAACAAATTTAACATCCTGCCTCAAAAATTGTCTATTATTGAATCTAAGTGCACATCAGACTACTTGCTCTAAAATGATTTGAGGAAAAAAATGACAAGCTCAAAGGTAGTATGACATGAAAAATGCCAGTAAAAAAATCAGGAATTACTTGGCACCTTACAGAAGGATTTGTGAAATTCTCCTTCACTTAGAAGTTCTCTCATCTAATTTAAAGGCTTTTTGGAAATATGTCTTCCCCTAACCACAATATCTCATGGGAAATGCAGATGATCATGCCAGATAACATCACTAAAAACTATTGGACTTGAAATCCAATTGGACAGAGGAATCCAATGAAGATATCGGAACTCTGCAAAGCTTCAGAGGTTCAACAGACAAAACCAGTAAATAGAGCATGGGGAGAAAAGAGAAAAAGATTGCTTCAGAATGGGACCAGAGGAAGCCTTCCAAGCAACTACCAAAGAAGCCTACTTATTTTGAAGTACTGATAAAATTGTCAAACCTATTTAAAATACACAGAGCTTAAATCCCTTGATCGCCCACACCATACATTTACAGGAAGTTCCTCTAATCTGGCAATATTGAATTGGGTACAGCATCTCAAGTTTCTGCACAGAGGTTTCTTTTGGCTTACTACAAACTATTTTACAGGATAAAGTAGATTCTGATTCACCAACAATTTTTAGAAATCTTTTTGTACACTGTATGCCAGCTGAAATGTAAGTTTTTTTGACTGATAAGGCTAAAAAGATGAAGTAGATAAGAAGCTTTCCTAATTAAATTTTACCCAACAGCTCTGTTTTTCCTATTGTTTAGTAAATAACATTTGCCAACTTATAAAGCATGAAATGCTACATACTTGAAGCAGAAGAAAGCCACCACCTACTGCAGTTGCTGCAAGCTTTCCGACTTTCTGGAACAAAAATCCCGCACACCTTAGGAGAACAAAACAAAACAAAACAAAACCCAGTCCAATGAAGTTGTCTGCTGAACAATGCCACACTCCAAAATTCCTGACTACAACTATTGCTATTTTTTCATTTAACAAAGCAAACGTATCATTTCACATTTTCAAATCTTAAAATCAGAATTTTTAATAGTAACAATACTTATTTAATAATGTCTAACATAAGATAACATGAGTCATGGTTGCTAGTTCATGGCTGTCCTGTAAGGCAATACCAATGTAGTAATATAAAAGTGCTGTTATAACTGTTCCAAAATGGAATGTAAATATATTATAACATCATTTGTATTAACTATACAACTATACAGCTAAAAACAAGTTATATCCCTAATGTAAGAGTTAAAAACCAGCAGGGTCCCTCTACTGGGATGTGGCCTTAGCCTATTGCTAATGGATCAAGGCAAATAGAAAATTATTTATCTTGTTCCTAGTCTCCAAATACTCCTAACATTTGACAGAGAACAGCACAGATATTGATACCACAGCACAGTTTGGGCAGGAAGGGATCTCCGGAGGCCATTTAGTTCAGCCAACTTCTCAAAGCTGAGCCAGCTGCAAAGTCTGATCCAACCTCCAAGCTAAATCAGGTTGCGCACGGCCCTAACTCAGGCAAGCGCTGAATGTTTCCAAGGGGGATAGTTCCATAACTTCTGTAGGTAACTCTGCTGGGGTCTGAGCCTCTCCCCTGACTAGCCCACAGAGAAGGGATATTTTCCCCCCTGCATACGAACAGTGAATTCACATTCATGTACGTGAATACACACATAGCAGTATACACATTATATATATATATATATATGTACTGAAATACACACTTCCCAGATCTGTCAATAAGTCAGCTTTTATGGATGCCAGATGAACTATTCCCTAAAAGTTTCAGGATTTATATATACACATCTGTCTTTTCAAAATAATTGTTAGGCTTTGGAGGCAAAAAAAAAAAAAATCATAGAATCATAGAATGGTAGAGGCTGGAAGGGACCTTTAGAGATCATCTAGTCCAACCCCCCTGCAGAAGCAGGTCCACCTAGATCAAGTTGCATAGAATCAACACAGGAAGCCTGCACTCCTCAAGGCTCTACTGAGTCTGGACACAACAAAATTTAACTTTTAGTCTGTTTCATCTTCGAAATCATGTATTTTAAATCTGTTTGAAAAGTTACTGTGCTACCATACTACTTGTTTTTCACTTAGGTATTTTAGAATACTGGAACAAATACTGTTCAAATACTTTTGACAAATAAATCCTTCAACAGAGCTGCTAAGAACCGTGGCCACATTTTCCCATTTCAGTACTCATCTTTACTGTCTAGCTTTCACCATGAATTATTTTAGCGTAACTAGACTGTGGTAACTCTTCAGTTAACACAAGAGCAGACTGTTAAATTTGTTCAAAATGGCTCCAGCTGACTTTACAGGGAAAAAAAAAGTCTCTATAAAATGAGGCTCAATTAAAAGTACATTCTGCCATACTTTTTTTTTTTCATTTCTTTTACCTTTAAAATATGTCTTAGCCGTAATATCATAACTAGGTTTCTAAATCTATACTAGCAAGGAAATATGCTTTTCCATACCAACAAAAGTTACATGCGGTAATTTTCCATTTATTCCTTGTGCTTTTAGAGCTGTGCCATTTCCTCAAATCCTTTTCACAGTAACTTGGTACAAGCTCCCTTAGATAACTGGTATTTTACCGGTACCACGAAACACTCTAGAATGAGTCAGAGTAACAAGTTAGGAAACTGTTCACACATGAATCTTGATCAATGATAAAGGAAATCCCGCTAGAGAAGATAACACGTATCTGCTTAAATTGCTTTGGAAAGGAGATCTTCTAACACCGTAAAAGGTCTAGCACAGCTATGAAAAGAGATGCTCCCTCACCAGCCAGTCACGCCGCCCATCACGATCTGGGTAGCGACGGAGTATTTTTCTACAATTGGTCCCGAATTGCGGCCAAACACGCGGTTCCACCAATGGTGCCGCCGGGCATACTCTGTTAAATCCAACACTTCATAGGAATCATCGTCACTTTCATGTTCTTAAAAAAGAAAAAAAAAAAAGAAGAAAAAGGTTATTTTATGGGCTGTATAGTAAAATCAACAACCTATTTATAAGCACCTCAAATGTTAACAGAACCATTTTTGGTATTAATGGGCTAATCCGATGGTTCAAATTACAGCACACAGACTACCTATGGTCCAGCAGCTCACAGAACAAAGGATTTTTATGTTTTCATGCCCAAATCTTCCAAGTAAGGAAGAGAAGTCTATAGGGAAAGTATAGTCTATAAAATCCATGACTGGGAGAGAAAAAGTAAACAGGAATCTCCTACCTGTTCAAGTTCAGTAACCAAGAGGCATCAGATAAAACTAGCAGGTAGGTGGTTCAACACAAAAAAAGGAACTCTTCCAGTTGTCTCCTTCACCCACGCCCCCCCTCACCAGAAGCCCCAGATAACCAGTGGAACAGCTTGCTGTAGGATGCTGTAGATATCAAAAGCTGATGTGGACTCCAAATAATAATGAAACAAATTAAAAGGGGAGGAAAAATCTACCAAAGGCTGTCAGACGCAAAGACAACAATCATGACTAATGAGGTCCTGGGCTGAAAATCATTACAAACATTCTGAGAAAGTATGACTACATGCTCTCCCTGTTAAATCTTTCTTAGCTCATCCTGCAGCTGATGGCATTCAGATACAGGATGATGGGCTTTCATCTGACCTAGTACAATTGCTTTTATAAACTTAAGCAATGTGAAATGTGTTTAACCTAAAAGAAAGCACACACACCTCTTCAGGATAGCACAAAACTCTGAAAGATTGAGAACTTCTGGCCTGGTGTTGTTTTCCTTGGAGGGCTAGACCTTAGCACATACTAAATAAGCCAAGAACAGACTTTTCCACAGCAGGTGAAATAGATGAAGCCGGGACTTCAATAAAGTTTCGTATTTGCAGTGCAATTCTGTCAGTCTTTTCAAAACAGGCCTTCTACAATTTCAAATTAGAGATCCTAAATACTATGTACACAGGAAATGGTTTTACTTTTTTGTAAAGAAAAATATTTTAAGAGCATATTGTAGTTCTATGGACATGCACACAAGTTACAGTCCACATTGGTTAAATACATTTAAGGTGAAACAGAAGTACAGCAAGGATGCTGGGGCATTCTGCTGAGAAAAAGAAGTTAAACTACTACCTAGAATTATAAAGCAAGACTGCAGATGTAAAAGTTTTATTAAGAATTTCAGCAGCTTATTTTGAGTCTTACTAGAAGTATGGGTAGAAAGTCATAGAATGTAAGAAATAAACATGTAGCTTTTCATTATTTCCCCCTGTGATCACTTCAGTGTTCCTAAGTACTGAAAGGTAAGTAGCAAGATCCTCAATGCTAAAAAGTTGTTACTGAATGTTCTTTCTCTACCAAGAGCAAGCTGTTTAGCTTCTTTAAATGTAGAGGAACATAACAACAGTCATGGACAGTTTAAGATGAATTCTGCCTCTGAACATTATTAAAATCAAAACTCACACCACACATTAAAATAATGCTGGAGCATTTCCTACTGATTAAAAAGCACTTCCTTGTAGGATAATACTATGTATACCTTTCATGGAATCGTTTTGGTTGGAAAATACCTTTAAGATCCTTGAGTCCAACCACTAACCAAATGTGGCCAAGCCCACCACTAAACCATGTCCCTCAGCACCTCATCTATGCATTTTTTAAATATCTCCAGGGATGATGACTCCATCACCATCGTGGGCAGCCTATGCCAGTGTCTAACAACCTTCTCAGTGAAAAAGTTCTTCCTAATCTCCAATCTAAACCTCTCTGGGTGCAGCTTGAAACTATTTTCACTTCTACAACTCAGGAGATAAGAGAGTGAATCCCACCTCGCTACAACCTTCTTTCGTAATTGTAGAGATTGATGATGTCTCCTCTCAGCCTTCTGTTTCCCGGGCTGAACAATCCCAGCTCCCCTAAGACTTGTTCTCCAGGCCCTTCATCAGCTTCATTGCCTGTCTCTGGACATGCTACAGTACCTCAACGTCTTTCTTGTAGTGAGGGGCCCACAACTGAACACACGCACATGAAACTGCGCTAGTGCAAAAAGGCGTTACACCATGAGGCTGTACCGATATACTGTACATTAAAAAGCACGGAGACGACAGAGGCTGGCGAAACCGCTTCTCATTTCCTCAGGGAGCCCTAGAGGTTCAGTCCTACAGTCTCCAGGACTTTCGGCCGAACAGAGCCGGCATCCACAGCCGCCGCTGCCCGTGCTGCCGTCAGGGCATTGCCCGTAATTCCATTTTTAGGCAGCTTTCACCGAAGGACTTGCTTCTCCCTCCCCTCCCGCCTCGAAGGCGGTGCGGTAGTTAAGCCGCGGAACGCCATGGCGGAGGCCGGGAGGTGGGCCTGGGGAGGCGAGGACCAGGGAGGCCAGGGCCGCCGCTGTCAGCTGCCGCCTCAGCTCACCCGGGGACGGCACAACGCCGCTGCGCCGCTCTGCCACGGGCCGCGGGGGATGGACGGGGGAGGGGCAGAGCCCAGGCCATCCCTCCCCCGCCCCCATGCGCCGGCAACGGCAGGGGGACCAGGCTGCCCCCCCCTTGCCTCCGAGAGGAAAGGCGGCCGCTAGGCCTTCCCCTCCTCCCCCTTCCCGTAAGGGGACGGGACGGGACGAGTTGCTGCGGACGAGCCTGAGCCCACGGGGCGCCCACTGACCTGAGGCGGTGCGGGGCCTCCGCGCCGCCATCTTGGCTGGTGCTGACAGAGGAGCCGGGCCCGGGGCCGCCGAGCTCCGCCTCCTGAGGGGCTCTCCGAGCTCCCCGCAGCCCGGCCGCTGCACCGCCCCCTCTGCGGCCGCGGGCCGGCAGCGCGCATGCGCCCCCCGCCAGCCGCCCCGCCCCCGCGCTTGGGGACTCTCCCCGAGGCCGTGGGTGACGGCACGGGCACCCGGGCAGGGGGTGTCCCCCGTCACCGCCGAGGGTTGTGGGGGCTGTAGTTCGCCGCGGGGACGGGCGGCCATTTGGGCGGGGGGCGGCCTGCAGCCCTCCCTGACCGAAGGCTTCGGCGGCTGACAGGTCAGCGCCTCAGCGGTCAGCGCCTCAAGCGAGACGGGAGTCTCATTCCCGCCGCCCTGGAGGGCTCGCCCGCTCGCTGAGCCACTGTGGTGCCAACCCGCAGGGCTGGCAGCTAGGAATTGTTTCCCTCCGCAGTGGGAGACATTCGCTGATGGCATGTGTTTGGACCTCAAAAAGAATCTCAGAATAACTCTTGTTGTGGATGAGAAGTCAAGGGTTGTCAGTAGCTGTGGCTGGACAATGGGCTGCACGCCGCAGGGACGGTTGGAAACATGTGCCTCGTTGCCATGGGCATTAAGTGTCCCATAAAAATTAATAACCAGAAAAGAAAACAAAACGCATGGCCCCTCAAAGAACAAAGGTTAAAGTCATCGTGAGCCGTGAAATGTGAAAAATACCTAAATTTGGAGTCACCTGGCCCGAGTTTACTCCCTCCTTCCATGTGAGAGCGGGTGCCCTGGGTGGTGTTTTTAGTGGGCTAAAAACCACGCAATTGTGGTTTGCTGCTTTTATTTAGTTTTTTTTTTATTGTGTGCTGCTCCATACAACCTTTATAGCCGTTACACAGAGGTGGCTGACACTGTAAGCACAGCTTAAGGAACGCTGTGGCAATGCAAACATCAAGAAAGCTTATTATAAATAATAAAAGAAAATTGGGATATTCTAAAATGTTTACAGTCTCCCATTTGGACTGTCATGCTGCCAGTACACAAGACAGGCAATTAGGATGAAAAAAAACACCACTTTTTCCCATGTCATAAAGCTATTTTTATAAAGTGAGATGTATCTTGGAATGAAGAATTTAAGATTCTGATTAACCCCTTAATTACACCAGCCTTAGCAGACATGCAAAAAAATAGGAAAAACATGAAGGTGTTTCTTAAATCCATTCTGAGATTGAAGTTAACATATAAAATTTGAAGTTAGTGTATAGAACAGTGGTTTTCTTATGAACTTGTTACAAAAGTTTGCCATAAATCTGTTTCTGTATGGAAGATATAGTTGTCTCTTACAATTTGTTTTGACAAACACAAACACATCTTTGGACTTTCCATGTTGAAGCATATTTTGGGGGATGGGGGAGGGGTTATTTGTTTCTCAATAACAAAAAGCTTGGTGACTTTTATTGCTAAAGAAATCACAATCTTTTTTGGGAACACTAACGGTTTGTAAAAAAGAGTTTGAGGTGTGTTATGCAGCCATACAATTAACAGGGGAAAGAAGCATGCTAACAAAACAAAACAAACAAAAAGCTTTCCTGGCTTCCTTGTCAATGCCAAGATTAGGCATGAGACAACCCAGCTAACTCATCCACTCTAGAAAAGGTTGACACTATCTAGATATTTCCTGATTCATCTCTCAGTTTATACCTGAGTGTATGACTGCACAATATTGGTTGCTGTAGCAGATGATCTCCTGGCCAGGAGAGCAGAAAGGATGCTTTGCCTAACACAGACAGACCTGTTGGCCATTTTCAGTTTCAAAACTGTTGATGCAGTTGCAAACCCTACACTGGTTTGTATGGCTGGCTTTCACCTCTATTTCTGTCTCTCGGGGAGGTCCCAGAAGACATTTTTTTTACTGCTGTTTACTCTTCTGACTGAGTGCATCCTTGTGGAGCTCCTGCAACCTTTCCACTTCTCTTGTTCATTGTGTAGGCAAAGCTGTAGAGATAGAATAGAAAGAAAGGATTTTCAGAGTGATTACTATAGCCAGTCTTAAACCGTCTTTTGTGTCTCAGTCTGTGCTTGAAATTTCTTGTCCCATGCTTGACAGAGACATTCCACGTGCATTTTTTTTTGGCAAGCTCATCCCTGCACTTGTTTTGGATCCCACCTAGGTGTACCACACAAACACACCAGGTGGCCCTGCCTGCCTTTGCACGCTGTCACAGCAGTATGACAAACTAAACGGAAGAAGTTTGGGAAAGAGCCAGAGAAAGACCTTTTGGCAGCTTGAGGGACTCTGGTATCGCTCTTCTCGGATCAGGATGCACCCACTTCCTAACACATGACAGTTCCCAATGACGTACCAATTGTGTACAATGCAGTAAATCTCTGGCAACTACAGCTATGGTGTTTAGCTCAGCCAGGTCCTCAGCTGCTCCTGGGGGGCTGCTGAGCATGCCTAATGGCTGCACAGGGTTGTGAGATACTTCCTGTGGTACTGGCTTGAGGCCAGCACTGAAAATGCAATCAGGATTGCTCTTGTGTCCTGCAGACTTTACAACCTGTGCAGAGACAGCAAATCTGGATCTCCAGTGATCCAGAATATCTTTGAGAGCTTTTGACCAGCCCCATCGTGATGTATAAAATCCCCCAGACACATTCAAATGAAGGCACATAGGTGCCTTTTTCAGGCTATCCACAGGGACAAATTTTTAAAGGAAGGGTTTACGGTTTAAATTCAGGCCAAGTAAAGGCTCTTTAGAAACAAAAAGTTTCCCTGTGGTGTCAGAAGGACTGTATGGAAAAATTGAAGTCTTTGCTCTGTAAGCCCAGGCCTACAAGATTAGACTGTGCATCCACCATCTGATCACGTACCTGTGACAAGCAAGTTCACTACCATGGCTTGCAAGAGAACGTACATGGTATACTTACCTTGCAAATACTGAAAAAAATCCCACAATAAGGAGTCCTAAAATCCAAAAAGCAGAGAGCCTTCAAACATCTGCATTACACCAATCCTAAGAGCTCCTTTGTGCTGCTGACCAAGCTGGGGACACACTCACTTGGAATTTTTAACCATTTTGCATGCTGAACTATAAAAACTGAAAGCAACACACACTGCAGGCCATCTTCACTTTATATTCTCAACAGATTTAACCTAGCAAATGCACAGTTTGAATAACTTGGCAAGAAACATATTGGAAGGAGTGGATGATTCCTCTTCAAAAACCGGACTGGATGTGCACCTGTTAAAAGTTCAGTAGGCTGGCAAATGGGAGAGAAATGTTTTCTCAGAAATGGGAAGGGATTTGGGTTTTCAGTTCATCTAGATCCTGGGCAAAGGATGTTGTGGGAAGGCAGAAGACTCTTAACTTTTGGAGGTTACGACCCTTCTGCAAAAGCCACCAGGTTGGTTTTGAAGCAGGAGTAAGAGCTTGTGCCAGGAGTTATCCCAGCTCTTTCTTGCCTTCCTGTCAGAGGGGCCATAATCTGAACTGTGATGCACTGGGAAGATGTTAACATGAAGATCCTCCTCCCTGTAGTTACTGTGCTAAGAAACATTTATCCTGCTGTCGTGTGCCATCTCCCTAAGAGACTTTTGATGGCTTGCTTGTATTGGTTGTTTTCAACCTTCCTTTGTTGCTTTTCTTTGTAAAAAGTTATTTAGTGATGAGACTCATTTTTTCTCTTTTGTGATCATCAAGTCCAACTGTAAATCTTAATTTGTTTATCCTAATGAAGCTTCAACTAGAAATTCCCACCACAATCCATGTATGAGGAGAGGATGAAAGGGCGGAGAAAGGGTTGTCTATTGTCTAGATTAACTAACAAGTGCTTGAATTGTACCTTGCTAGAGGATTAAACTCATAGGTACAAAACCTTTAAGTTTAGTGGGCCGTGAGAGGTTTTTAGGCAGCTGAGAACCAAAGACATCACTCAGGCAAGATGCACTGGATCCATAGAACCTGTATTTTACATCTTAAACAAAACTGTTGCTTCATATCAGGTCAGGCAGTGGCAGGATGCATTCACATGATCCTAGCCTGGAAAAGTAAGGAAATAAAAAGTTATGGGGGGAGATTGGTCTTTCCTCTTTGTTTTATTTCCAACATAGTTAATAACGCAAGCTGGTTACCTATTAATCTTTTGATCTCGCTTCTGGTCTGTTAATAGACTTGGAATGCAGTACGGAGCTTTGACCATGACCTCATGCTATTGTATAAGTTCCACTGGCGTGTCTGGATGGTCTCTATGCTGCGCAAGTGGTAAATGCCACGATCGTGGCGAGAGGGGAGATGGGTTTTGCAGCAGAGCGCGCGCCTAGCGAAGCTGAGGTCATTATCGCTTTAGGATCTCTCTGGGAGATAGCTAATACTTAAGCAGTGGGAGCAGACTGCAGGAGGGGATGACTGCTGTGACTCATGAAGGTTAATCTTGCACAGTCAAAATGCTTAATGAAGACTGGAGCTTTGAGGTAAATTTGAGGCTTCTTGTGATTACCTAGGCAAATAAATGGCGGGGAGGGGAACTGAGAGTCTTAAAAAAGAGAAGAAAGTCTTGCAGGGCACTGGAAGTTTGTCTTTAATGTTATATAGGTCTCAACGAGATACAGGTCTTGTCATATTCTTGTTAAAAGCTTTTCTCATATGCAAAATGACTTTTCCTTTCTCTCTTTAAAAAAAACCCAACAAGCCCAAAACCCAGGGTTCTGCGATCAAGAGTACAGTGATATATTTTATTTTTAAGTGGTCCTTCAGAAACAAATATCCAATTTCTTTGTAATATCTTGTAGGTGTTCTAAAGTTCCCTGCCACTGTCACTCAAGTAGTACTCAGACAAACCAGCAGAGAGAATGAGAATGTGGACTGACAGAGGACCTTCTGGCAGCCTGTCTTGCAAAGGAAATGTACAGAATTACTTTACAGAGAAGCCATGATGATAAATCAATCACACATACCACTTCCACAGTTAACAGATGTTCCTATTGAGTTTCTGTAGCATAAATGCACACAAACAATTCAGAGAAAAATAAAACTCCTCTGCATAGCTTTTTAGTAACAGGATAATAACTGGGCAGGGCAGATTTAGCAACAGTCCACACTGAAAAAGTTGAGGACCCTCCAGAAAAGCCATCTGAGCAGAAGAGAGCCCAAAGACTTTCAGACTTTTCCGTTAACGAAGCCCTACACCAAGAAGAGGTTAAAAATGCTAAACTGAAGGGAAATATGGTAATATTTTCCATTTTCTTGCAAGAAATGAAAAACAACACAGAACTGTAATGAGTAAACACTAGACAGTATACAAAGAGAAAGGATAAATTGTGTGAGTCATCTCTGCTGGCAAGAAAAAACCTTCCATCAGATGCTGCTCTGCTAGTCATAGGTAGTATTCACTGAAACACCTGGCTGCTCTCAGCTCACCTCAAGCTCACGAAGAGCCCTTCTATAGCTTCTTCTCTGCTTCCCCTTTTTAGCTGAAATAAAACTAAATAATTTTTTCCCCAGACAACTGAAAATGTGCCAACACAGTCAAACATGAGACTCCCGGAATACAGGGCTGCCGCCAGCTGCCCCGTTCCCTGTGGCTGTATCCCCTTCCTAGATGCAGATCTCAGAATAACATTTCTGTGGCCAAAGGACTGGCTTGCTTCAGAGCCCCTGAGATTAGGAGAACTGGATTTGTTTTTCAAGGGTAATTTTCCTGCAAGGACCAAGGCCCCTGGCAACTGAGGAGACAGACTGACAAGTCAGAGAGGCTTTCCTTATTGCACTTGCACAGAGTAACAGTACTTTGTCACCAAGGCTTTTCCTAATTTTGCAGCAGCGATGTCAAATAAAATTTAAATAACATGTTTATAACAAAAGACTAAGTCTTGAGAAGTTCCCCAGAGAATCAGACTGCCATTTAGTTACCTTTCAAAGCTCAATAATAATAGACTATATCACAGCATTGTTTCCAGCAGCACTGTTATTTTTTTCCAAGTTTTAAATAGTCACATATTGATTTCTGATTAAATAGGAAAGCGGTCTGACAAAAATTGAAAGCAGCTATTGCCTCTGATAAAACTATTCGAAGACAGATAACGTTCACCTTTTCCCTCTGACTTTCATTAATATTTGTTTCCGTACAAGTATTCCACCCACTGTGACTCATCACCACTGATCATCTTCAGCACTTATGGTCTCTCCAAGGACTCGACAATGATTTCTGCAGAGTGAGAGCTACACTGCCCTAAAGAAGGCCAAGCACCACTATGCAGAGTTTTCAGCACATGGCAGGACAGAGACATTGTTGTCTGCTGAAGCTATTTGGCACATAATTCTGAGCTAAACATCTGTAGAGGCAGCAATCCTGTGTCTGAACCTGAAAATGTCACGGGTAGGGATTAGAAGAGAAAACCTCATTTTTCTTCCTGTTGTTACGTCATTGCATTGACAATGGGCAAGACACTCTGGCTCACTCTATAGAAGTTTTTGTTGCTGTATATTTCCTGGCACTGATACTGTCTGCCCAGTTCTTCAAGCTGCAGCAACAGTGAAAGCGTGGCAGCAGGGGCTCCAGTGTTTTAGTGTTGTTCTCATTCAGTCTCATCTAAAGTTACTCAGAGGAGGAGGAGAAGTGTGGGAGCTTTGCTTGGTCCATTTTCCAACTGGAATCAAAATTAGCATTTAGAGTTTTCTAGTATATTCTTACAGTCACAAAACACATACTGCCTTGGAAGAGGACAAGCAAAAGCAACAGACCTACATGCAGGCAGGATTGCTTCTTGGAGGACTCTGCTCATGTAAATTTTTAAAGTTACATTTAATACTGAGGGCTCTCTCTCTCAATATTTGCCAGATGGCAAACTCCATTTTGAATGTGGAGCTTCTTTGCTTTCTTTTTCTTATACAGCAAGGTTTGGCTGAAGTTTTTGCAGGGAGCTGTGTCGAAGCTATCCTGGCCGCTGTCGGCAGCCAAGTTGTTTCTCAGTGCTGAGCCCCAGGAAGCCGTATGTGTGCTGCACAAACAGAGGTCATGCAGGAGGACTGATCTGTATGTCATCTGGCAGGGGAAGAGGTTATGAAGAAGCAGCCGTTGGGCACGGTCTTCAATATATGCATAAAAAGACACAGTAAGCAGAGACACAGACATTGTGATCCAAAGGAGAAGGAGAGTCCTTCCAGGCTCCAGAAAAACCTGACTGGTATCTAAAAGGTGGTCAAAAATGATGAGAAAAATTGAACCTATTAAGTTATGTAGGCTTTCTGTATATGTGTATGCATTTCTGTTCATTATGTGAGGTAAGATCAGGAGTGATTTACAGCTCGCAACCCTTCTGTGTCTGTTTACCTCAGCTTCCACATTTCTAAAGACATGGAAGCTTCAGGACTGCCTGTAGACTAGGGTTCTGGAAAGCATGGATGCTTATGTTGCCAGGTTATTTTCTGTGCTTGTGTTTAGCTCCCGAGGCCTAGATAGATGTACTTTCAGACTCTGCTTCTCTGAAGTGATACTAACCTGTCAGTATGCACCACAGAGCTACACCAAGCTGGACGAAGGGACAGAAGGGTGTCCAGTGTCCATGAATCTCAAAATAGTTAGCACACAGGTAGTCACTGTGAGGCTGCATCTGCCAAGGGAACTACAGCAGGGTTGTACATCAGCCACCAGTTTTTGTTCAGCTGGGGCCTCACCCTGGAGTTACCAAGAAGGCAGTGAAAACAGGGAGGATGCTCTGGTAATGACCTTATTGTAGATGTATTTGACCTCTTTCTTGCCTACTCATGATGTATCACCAAAGCTAAAAAGTAAATGAGCAAGTGGATCATAAAGCTGGGCTTCAGCAGCTCAATATTTTTGAAATACAACATCACACCATATTAACTATCTTTGCTTTACACTGTTTGGTGGTGTTTATGTTTTTGCTTATTTGTACTTTGAATATTTTTAATGTATTGTATACTCCATAGTCAGTTTCTGAATTCAATTTAGATTTTTCTTTTCTTTTTTTTTTTTTTGATTGATCAGGACCAGTAAGCAATCTTTATAAAATTTGTTTGTTCTGTTTGTTCCTGTCTTCTTCCTAAATGAGTCTGATGAGTGGGTGATTTGTTTGTGCTGTCATTACGAAAACCATATGTTGATGTGGTCTTATGGAGGAGTGTTTTTATTATTTTAAGAGTTCAGCTAAGGATGTTTCCAAAGGAGTTATAATTGCTCTTCTAAGTACAAAGGCTGAACAATGACTAGCTTACAAATAATGCCAAAAATCTGTTCAGCTCAGTCTAATTATTTCAAAGACTAAAATCTGTTTCTCAGAAATGTCTTCTTTCCACACTCAGAACTTTTTAACATACTGAGAAAGTTATGTTTACTCAAGTTCTCTATGGATTTATAGTCCAAATGTCTGGAACAAGGAAAAGTACCCACTTTTGCACATACAGTTTAAGGCTGCTCCTCTGTCTTCATATGAAATGCATTGTACCACAGGATAACTGAGGATGGATCCTGCAAAGACTTTTGAACATGGGTAGGTTTCTCGGGTGAAAAGGCTGAAAAGTGTTGCTACTCAGGTGGCTGAATAACCTTGGGAGGTGTGCAGGAATCAGATTGGTGCTGAGTTTTGTGCAGCATGCCTGTGACCTCCATGAATAAAAGAAGTGGCACAGTTTGAAGTAGACAAGGATTTTGACTCCATTTGTTTCCTAACTGTTGGGAGCACAGGACCAAACTCCTACCTGCCAACCTGGTGAAACATGTACTTCACAACATTTTGTGAAAAGATTGGCTGTAAGTCCATATCTAGTGCTTTTTCTCTGATGAGCTGAGCTGAGTGTAAGAGCCCATGCAGGCTACTGGTGCCGGGGAGTTTGGTTGTCCTTTCCATGGCCCTGGTCAAAACTGGAGGAAATTTTCATGCAGGGGGACTGGCAACTGTTACTGATGCTGGCTGGTCAGTATTCCTGGAAGTACCTTTTTGGCATTGCAAGTGAGCAAGAGACAACTGCTGAAAACTGGGTTTTGAGACAGATGGGACCCATTTCCTCCATAAAAGAGACCTGTTGACATCTGGGGACTGCATGCAATATAAGGAATGTGCAATGAGTGTAATGCACTCATAGTAAAAATTGATCCTGGAATGGGCTGGTCTCTAAGGGACTGAATATAGCGCTGGTGAAAGAAGAATCCCTGAAAGTGCCTCAGTGCCCAGTAAACCCTGCTAAAGAGGGTTTATTCAACAATATATTTTACATGTAAAATATTAGATAGGGACTATTATTCAGTACTGCAGAAATCAAAAGGAGGAAAACAGCTGTGCAGCTGGCCAAGACCTTGAAAAGGACAGAATAATTTTCAGAAAAACAATTTCAAACCTCCCTGCTGCAAAGCCTCCTACACAGCCCTTGCAGAGAGCCTTTTAGAGAACTTTAAACAAAGGAGTGCAATAGTATGGCAACATTTTGTGAGCAGCAATATGGCAAATAAATGCTACACGTTTATAGGTGTGTGTTAGGCAAAATAAGTTATTGACAAAGGTGCTTTCTTGTGGGTTGCAACAGGAAATGAACAGGGTGGAAAAAGTAGAAAATACTAATTCTACAGTGAGAAGGAACATGTCATACTAAGTCTCATACTAATGCACTTTGAAAATATATGCATATATATAATTTAAATGTTATATAAGCAATGAACATATTAAAAATGCCATTAGGGTATAAATATTACCTGAAATACATGTATATGCATTTCTACTTTGTTTGTGTTTGTCTGTGTATATAAATATATTATGTAAAATCTGTTATTATTTTGTTATTATGGTGTTATTTTGTCTCAGACCTTCTATATGATGTTAGGTGGGGGTCTCTGCGCCTTACCTGCAACATATTTCACAAAGAATTTAAAAGTAAATAATTTAAAGAAGAACTCAAACCCATAGTGATCAGGGCTAGCTATATACCTTAGGTGAGCAAAATAATAACAGGTAATTTTTTCTGAAGGATTCCTTTGTGGAAGTTAGTGCTCCACGTTTCCTGGCCTGCAGAAATACCTTCTGCTGTTCACTAACATTTGGGTTACAATATGACTGTAGCATAGGATTTGAAAGGTAGTGTGAATGAAGAACTCTATCATGGTTGTTGGCTGAGGAATGGACAGATGTATTTCCAGCTTTGCATTGGTTTCAATCAGCTTCATTATAATAAAGTGCAACAGACTTAAAACTTGAGTTAAGCCATGTCGGGGTATTTTCACACCATCACCACAGGGAATTGCAGAGTCTAGCCAGAAACCTCTGTCTCCAGAGGACCAAAGCTGCAGGTCTCCATGCTCCCAGGGAGATGAAGCCAGAAACCTTGAACCCAGCCTTGCAAGACAGTGCTCCCAGCAGGGAAGCTAGACTATGTGGTGCCTGTTCCCCTGGAGTAGCTGCTTGCTTCCCACCCTGCACTGGAATTTCCCGGCTCTACCTAGTGCCAGTGCTGCAGCTTGTGCTGCTGTGCTGCCTGTGGGTCACAGAAGGATCAGAGCTGAAAGCCATTCTGCCCCTAAAAAGGCTGTAGCACGAGGAAATGCATCAATAAAAGACACAAGCCCACTCCCGTGTCATAGATTTGCAGTCCCCAGGGTTTTATTGGGCCCCTCAAGATGGTGGCTTGAGCAGACCACGAGCACAGGCAGACCAGCACTGCTTCTATGTGTGGTCTGCAGCCAACCAACACTTTCACAGTGTGGACTCTTCCAACATACATACCCTGGTTCACAGTTCAAAACCAATCCAAATTATTTTGTTGCTTTGGAAATTATGTTGAAAATCATTCAGTTTTCTAGAGTTCAGTGAATACCAGAGTCCTTCTATCTCATCCCAAACCTAATAGAACAAATGCCATTGTCCCCTACCCTAGAGAAGCTCTAGATTACAAATAGAAGGACAGGCCGAGCTGGGGCTTAAAGGGAGATCTGAGAAGCATTTTTTCTCTTTTTTTTAACTATGCATGTGTTAGAGTCCTTCCTTGCTTGGCTTATTATGGTACACTTATATTGTCAGCTCCAGTTGCCCAAAAGACTGAAAGTAACAATAATGTTGTTTATATTTGTTAATCAAACAAAAAACCAGAAATCTCTCCCTTAGTTGGCTGTGTCATAGCAAAAAGGCAAACAACTTTGAAGCAAACCCTAGCAGCACAGAGCTTGTAGCAGGATATTCTCTTGTTGATTATTCCCAGTCTTTCTTTTCAGGCTGTATTAGCCAGAACACCCAACTGAAGACACGGCTGAGCGTTCTCAGTCTAAACCAGTGGATCCCTCCTTTATAAAAGCAAAGTTGTGTTTGCTGTTTTCTTGCATGATGAGTAGGAAAGCAGGTATTGTAGCAACATCGGTATAACATTATCCCTACATCTGCTATGTGGTACTGTGTGCCGGTTATTAGTGGAAGCCAGCAGGACTGACAGGATGGTGGCCTCCTCAAAGCTGAACTGCAGATAAACTCTAGGGAAAAATCTTGGTTTAGCTCCTAGATAGAAAACCACCCACTAGTTTTCTTTGGAAAGAACAAGAATTCTGATATTGAATGAGCCTGAAAATTGTTCTGGCTACCCTTAAGGCAAAGGAAAGGTGATTCTGCAAAGCCAAAAGAGAAAGTATTTTAATTTACAAATAATTTCCCTGATTTTTTTTTTTTACCCCAAACCCACACATGGGTTCAGTTACATTTCCTTTGAAAGCAATCATACAGAAAGTGATCGTACTGAAATGCAGTAAAAGGAACTAAAGTTATTTTTTTTCCTCTTTATGCCTTTCCCTGCCTCCCCAAATGTTAGAGGGGCAAACCTGGATGCTACCATTGCATGAATTTGAGGGCAGGAACAAATGGTGCAACATGCCATGAGGGAATCAGTATATTTAGCACAGAAGGGGTATTTCAGAAGACATTCTTAGCTAGAGCTACATGCAGATGGGTTGTGGCTCTGGTGGAATAGCTGGCAGGTGCTTCTGTGTTTAACTGAGCTAACCGAACAAGTAGCAAATAAAGCTCTTGAACTGCTCTATGCAGTTAGGAACTATGCACCAGCTGGATCAGAAACCCTTGAAATGCACAGGGTAACAGAGGGAAAGGAGAACGTGTACCTATAGTCAGTGGTAGAGGGAAGGCAGCAGCTGCTCAGGATTCCTTGGGCAAAGGCAGGATTGGGACCTGCCAAGGGACTAAATGATAGTTTCACAACCTGTTTGTCACGTAAAAGAATTCTGAGGTAATCTATATCTGAAATGATACCTCTGTGCCGCTATCAAGATAATAGATAACTTCTGTCCCTGTAGTGTCTGTTTTGAAGGAACGAAAGGCAAGTTTCTCTCAATATCAGGAACAGAAGAAATGCCGTTATCCTCCACAGAGGCAGAAGCGTACGTAAGGCCTGCTGGTGTTCTGATGCCAAATGTTCTTACAGCTTGCACTGTCACTTTCACATGCCCAACTCCGATACGAAATACTGCCAAATCATCCTGTTAGCATTTGCCCATGCTTTGCAAAGTTCTGTGTGGCTAGAGATTATGCAGAACCCAGGAGACACAGGCCTGCTCCAAGCAGGATCCATTCATTGCCGTGTGATGGGATTTTTATTAGTTTGTAATGAAATGTAAGAAATTAATCACGGCTCAATTACTCTTATAAATACATTGCTGTTTTTTACATGTGCATGCGTGTTTGTTTTTAATTACCTGGCAGATGTGAAGTTAGGATACTAAAATTGAAGAATTAAAATTTGCCTTTTAATGAACAACGTCACTGCCTCGCCACACAAAGCCACGCTGGGAATGAGCATAAAGAAGCGGGCAACGGGAGACTTCCTCTGTTGGCAAGCAGGAGGACTGACAAATCCAAGAGGCAGGAAAATCTGATGAAAAACTGATCCCCATTCTCCCTCCCTGATTTTTTCTCCCATGTCTCCCTTTCTCAGCCTGAAGTTCCCTGTGCATGCCTCGACCACTCCTTCATACTTTTGGGGTTGAGTAGGTGATCCTGTGCTTCATCCTCACTAGCCAGGGAGCACTGTTTAAGGTTCAGGCATCTCTCTGTCCTCTCAGCTGGCTCAGATTCATCCCAGGGTTCTCCTTCTTTATCTATCTGTCTGGATTAGTAGTACTGGATAGCCCAGTTTACTTTTGGCCTTGACTACTGGGAAAGTCAAGTTAGGATAAATTAAATTGTGGGTAGACATAAGGATGTTTCTACAGTGAAATGTGATACATATTAAAATCAACTCATTCATTAGCACTCATATTGTGAACTTATTAAATGCTCTTAGTCAACATAAATCTTTTAAAAGTGTTCCTAGTTTAATGTCTAGTGCTGCAAACAGCTGCTCTCTGTTTACAAAACAAACAGCATCTCCCACAGAATAAAGAAAAAATGTGATACGATTTTTTGTTTCTTTCCAACAAAGACTGTAAAAAACTCTTTTGGTACCTTACACATACAGCAGTGACAATCTGCTCTGAGTGACTGTGTTTGCTAAAGGGCAGTCTTGTACAAACACTGTTTAACATATAGTAACATACCTTTTCACTTCTGCATATTAAAAAAAGAATTTGAGTAACACTTTGTAAATTCTCTTTACATTCTTAATTCATACTGAGATTCCTGTGTAGTACTTAAGTCTGTATCTAGAACTAGACTGTGATGAAAGTTGCTCAAGCAATAACAATATTGAAACAAGGAATGGAAGCACACCAGTGAACCTCAGAGAGAACTCAAGGGTCACCATTCTACACTTGAGATCACGTGGACATAGGCAAAACACATACAGGAACTACTTAAAGCAGGTGGTGTAAGTGAGCAGAGTTTGAATAAACAGCATGTTTCCCATTGTAGTTGTGTAAATAAAGGTCTGTTGTGGAGAAACTGATTTCAGAAGGTACCTCCAGAGGCTTGATATGGGTCTTAAGTCCTCTCTCCTCTCTTTGACCATTTAAGAGATATAGCACCTTTAGAGAAAGACACTCTAAATGCACAACCCCCCCATATGCATCTGTGGTGTCTCAGCCTTTTTCTGACACACAAATCATTGTACTTGCTCACTTTTCCATCTCCTGTAAGTCTCTACCCTCTCCATTACCCACAAGTCCCAAGACCCACTTTTGAGAGGCCTCTAGTATTATCGAGTGACTTAGCCTCCTTTCTGGGTCTGGAAGCCTGGTATGCCTCTTTCCTCTTCAACTGGCAATATTGATTCAGTCCTACTCCCTCTCCTTGCTCTGAAATTTCCACAGTCCCACAGGGCATGGCCCTGCATGCGCGCTTGCCTTTGGCAGAGGCCCTCCTGGCCTGCTGCGGTCGTTATTCAGCAGAGTCTTCCCCATCCCATTACTGCTTTTAAATAGAGATGTGTGCACCAATAAACAGGGATTTTGAAAACAGATCGCTTTTAATTTACACCAAACAAATGCTGTTGAAAGAAATTTTCTGTGTGCTCCCACAGAAGCTACCTGAGGAAGGACTGCCCGGTTGGGCATGATGCTCTGTCCCATGGGTCACCTGTGAGCACAGCTACGTAGAGCTGGCTGGGAAATAAAGCACAGGACCCTACTACAACCGGCTGCTCTGATCAAGCCAAAACACTTTTTGGCCTAGTTTCAAAGTGACTTTTAGAACGGCTCAACCATAAAGAGAAACACGATGAATTCTTTAAGAAAGTAGTGAAATTAAAAAGTTAAATTGCTTCTGCTCTTTGGGTGAAAAAAATTAAAACAGGCAGCAGAGTACAGCAGAGAAACAAGAAAGGGGATGCAACAGGAGAGTGATGTGATCCAGGGAGGCAGGTGCATTCAAAGGCTTCGGCTCTGCACCCCCGAAAGGTGTGTGCTGGAAGGTGACTCGTCCATTATGCGAACTGGCACCACGTAGATCAGGAGAGAGGCAAAAAACTGTAAACATCTGCACTGAGCCAGAAGATTTCTGCAGTTTCTTATTCATTGTTATAAAAGACACATCAGTGTTTTTATAAATATAGAAAAATATACCATAGAAATTACAACAAAGCACTTCCGATTACTTGAGTATAAATAAGGGCAAATTATGCTCCACTTTTTATTGCAAATGCTGTTTACTGCATCATACTCTGCACTGATTTTCATAGTTACACAATACATTACTGTTACATCAGTCAGTAGGACTTTGCAAGCGTAAATGAGGAAAGCTCTCAATCATAATGACAAATTAAATGACCACAGGCAATTATTGTGAAATCAGAAAAAGTATATTTATACCATACATAAAATTGAGCAAGTCTGTCTCTTATGATGTTAGTTGAAGAAAATAAATGCAAATAGATCCTTTAGAAGACAGGGATAATAATTACTGATTACACTACAGTTAGGCTGTTTATGTCTAAAGTATTAAGTATAATTCTACAAGGTCTTAAGCTATGTTTTATAGCAGCTTTTGATTGATCTTGCTGCTGTAAAACATTGTGGTTTCTAAGTTACCAAACACTATTTTTTTTCTTTTTCTTTTTTTGTCTGTTAACTTCCATTTATTCTTATTTGGAAAAGAAACATTTTTTTGCAGCACTGTGGGCATTATATCAATTTCTTTCATAGTGATCCTAAAGTAACCTCTACACTAATGGCTTCTGAATTAAGAACACAGCAAAAGATTTTTCACTCACAACCTCCCAGGAGACAAATAGATCAATAATCCAGAATTATTTGGCTCTTTCATAGTTCCCCATATAAAATAACTACTTCATGCTTGATATAAGAATAAGATGACTAATCCTGGCTGTTGTGGAAAGCAGCTGTTTGCTAAACCCATCTTGAACTTACTGCAAATGAAAATGTCATCTGTAAAGGTCTCTGATTTTTTTTTCTTGGACAATTCATCACAGTGATTAGGCATCTCCTGAAGCAAGATGTTATCAACTCCTGGTTTGGAAGAGTTAATTCACTCTGCTGCAAAATGATGTGAAAAGGAGGAATTGCAGGGAAAAAAAGTTTTAGCTTTGATATGAAAAATAAGCAGAATGAGACTGAGAGAGACATCAAAAGGAGCTTTTTATAGAAAACACACTATCAAGCTGAAATTCTGTTCCAGTCTCCCTATTCACTCCCAGCACTCTGCTCAGCAGAAATACTAGCCGATAATCGGTTTTGGGTGCTTCTTGGTCCCTTCTTACAACAGAGTAATCTCCATCTAAGCTACCCACCGTCATAGTATGTAAAACTATGTAAAATGTTAGTGTTAACACCTGTCATTTGCTATCCTTCCAGTGACTCCTCAGCATACATCTTTACACAAAGGTAGAGCTACATCCTATAGACCCTGAATTAATAAACAGTTTTGATTGGGATAACGCCTAATTAAAAGTGCTGCCGCTTCTTCCTGGCAGTAAGGAGGTAAGCTCAGTCTCCAGAATTTCTTTTTTTTTTTTTCTGGCAGATCTGCATTTCCAGAAGAAAATCTTGTACTCAGTTTCTCCATATGTACAGCCTTTAAACTAAACTGAAATAGATGACAGAATGGAAAAATAAGACTGACACAGTAAATCACGATGATTTATGAGCATTTAGAAATATGTGAAAATTTACTCTTTCCCATTTATTTAAAAGTAAATACATTACATACCTACAATCTTAACTCTCATGCAGCACAGAATACTTTGGGATTGTATTGCCTAATTGAAGTAATTGGAATTTACCAATTATGGGGTCAAATTCTGGTATTCCTTGCATGCATATACGTGCAGTTTCAAGTTCCTGGATGCAGTACAGATTTTAAATATTAAACCCCTATTTTATTAGTCATCCTAATATACGCAACCAATACAGAATTAATCATGGATTTTTCCATGTGTTTCCCTATCTAGTTATAAATGTTCCAAGCAATGATTTATGCTGCCATGTAGACATAAGTAACTAAATGTTTGCTAATAATCAACCTGAATCTTGTATTTTTAAATGTAATCCATTTTCTTTCATTTTGCTCAATGAGTTGCACTCTAGCTCTCTTCTTGATGCTGTAGGGCTCCTTCAGTTTATATATTTCAATTGTACATCAAGCAAATTTTGGGGATGGGTTAGCTAGGAAACACAATAAACACAGTCAGTATTCCCTCTTTTGGATAGCAATTTTAGTCTCTGAAACTGTAAACATACAATGTCAAACCTTGGGATCCAAACCTTAGGAAGCTTACTAACTCTACTCCTCAAGAGATTAACTAGGATAATCAGGAACGGTTTCATCTGTCTGGGTTTTGTTACATCTTGCTATTTAAATCATAATTATTAATCTCCCTTTCTGTTTTCTGGGCTTTTCTGTAAATCCTCTAGTTATTTTTCAGCTATTGAGAGGAAACTGAAATCAGTATTTCAAATGTGATGGCAAAAGTCTTGTGAAGAGAAGGCAATACATGTGGTTTAATATGCTGTATCTCTGCTCTTCAAAAAATTGCATGGATCTTTTGTTCTATTTACTTGCCTGATGCTGCATTTGGTTTTCTTCAGCATTTCTCCCATCCAGGTTTGTCCCTCCCCTGGAACAGCACTTTTCTTGGTCATGTTGCCTTAGCAGGACTAAGTTGTGCTGGGAAAAAATACTGTAATTTATTGTTTTCAGTCCTGCATTTGCATTACTGCATTCTCATATGGTGTTTGCATGTTAGAATTCATGCTAATCAATAATAACCACCTTCCTTTTTTTTATTTCTAAATGACTTATTGAGATATTTAATAGGACATAACAGTCCTCCATGCCTCCCCTCATTTCTTCTAGCCTGAGACATTTATCTTCATCCTTGGTTTAGGCAAGTCTTTGCCTTCCAGTTAACCTTAACTAATCCATGTAAAACTGAACAACACATTGTCAAATGTTCTACTGAAGTCTCAGTTATATTAAAAGTTACATTTTGCTTCACTGACAAATTCTGTGTTTCTCTGTTCAGTAGTCATGTAACTGGATAGGTTTAGTGAGTTTTTCAAGTTTCTTTTCTTATTTTCAAATAATTACAAAACTAGATAGGCAAAGGATGTGTAACTGGGAATACAAAATTGTATGCAAAACTCTTTATCAATTAAACAAGTAAGTCTGAACTACAAAAGGTCCACAGAAAGACAGTCAGTCTTAAAAAAAAGAACAAAAAGAACATTTAAACTACAAAAAAAAGTTCCCCAAACAATATCTAATTTGGGATGCCAGACATCTACTATAAAAAGAAAACACTCAAGAGTATATTCATACAACAGGAAGAAAACAATAAAGAACTTATTAAAATTCTTGAAATAAAGAAATTTCCAGGACATTAGAGTCACGAGTCTGGTCTTCACTCTACAAAGTCTGTTTTGTATCACTAAGAAGAAAGGACTTACTCTGTTTAAATTGAATAAGCTATAGGCATTTAGAACATTAGTTTACATTTGGCTGAAAGTAACCGTGAGATTTTGAAACCCATGAAAACAAATTAAGGATATGAAGTTCAAATATTACATGATTACTTTGATTTGTGGGAATAAACCCAGCTTTTTTCCCGTCTGGTCACACCACCATACCTTCAGAGTGGTTCATCACTTGTTTTTTAATTATTTGCTATTTCTTGATTTCACAAAAATGGATGTGGTGCAAAAAATAACAAGACACCTGAACAGGCATGCAAGACTACTCTACTAGATGTAGTAGCAAAAGAACATGAAGAAATAATTTTATAGAGGATCCTATAAATGTTGAATATATTTTCAGGCTTGACAACAAACAAAAACTGGATAAAAAACTGTTAAGAGATTCTACATCATTGACTAAGTACTAATAAAATGCTTGGGATTTTTAAAATTACTTTCATGCACTGTACTTTATGATGTCCTAATATGTTAGGTCTGTTGATGATCCTCAACCCTGCTGAAAAGCTTTTGCACTGCAATGCTTATTTAAGTAGTCATTTAGTCAGATTACAACTACTTTTAGTTCATTCTAGTTTTCTTCCTTTATCCTGCTCAACCTTTTATGCTTTAAACATTATTTTCTTTATGCTTTTGCAGCTGCATTTATATTGGAAAAACATAATAATGTGCCTTTACATCTTCTCTGCAAGACTTGGACTGTTTGGGTTTTCATGAAATAAAATACATTAGTAGTGCATTTTGTGCTCTTACTGTATTGAAATGAACATCTCGTGGATGTTGATTCACAGCTTGGAATTTGTACTGTGTGAACAATAGCTGACAGTATTTGCCCTAGTAATTACCACAAGGTGACTCTCTTTTTTCTTTCCTGTTGTGCTCTTCAGGTGGATCAGCAAACTGATCTTTCTTTCTGAACAGCTACATCATCACTAGGCCTGCATGGAAAGATGCAACCAGAAATACAGCCATTGGTGGAAGCAAGAACGTGACTTCCCTTTTTGGCAACAGCACAGTTTTAGATCATCTTCAGCAGGCTTCAGTATTCTTCCCCCATCTTCTGACAGCTGATTTCTGATCCCACTGAAGTCAGTGGAAAATGTTTCGCTCATTTCAGTACAACCAGAATTTGTCTCTGATTGAAACAGAATAGAAAAAATCCAAAGAGCTTGAGGATGAACACACAAAACTGCACATCGGTTTTGGCATTTTACTCTGATGCAAAGACAGGTCACTAATAAAATATTTAACCTCTCAGTGCACCTGTTTGGAAAAAACAACAGTACCACTTGAATTTGGAAAGTTCCACCTGCTGAACTGTGATACAGCAATGTATGCATGACTTATCATTTTATTTTCATTGCAGGGGAACAGGATACTTCTAAATAACCAGTGTTTGTACATTGCATTACATGTCATCATGTCACAAATGCGCAGTCCCCAAATATTTTTGTTTACAAGCTGCCACATGGAGAAGCCAACTGGCATGTTGTTTAGATACTAATTTCTGACATGTGTCAGAACTGTATACAGAAAAATCTGAGTTATGAAACGCGAGATAGAAACTTGTCATTTTTTTCAATATATACAAAAATAACTGACTGCACATAAATCATGAATGCATCCACAATCCATTTCAAAAAGCTTAAACTGCTTATTTCTAAAATTGCCTATGACTCTGAAAAAAATTTAATTATTATGATTATATATACAGATCACTTTAATAGCTGGATGCTTTATTGACAAAACTAGGGCTGATAATCTATGTCTGATGCAATAAGATTGCAAGTGAAATACAACAATGAAGAGACAGAGGAAGGCTAAGAGGCTACAGCCCTTCAGTCTGGTAACTTAGATACCATATGCGTATCTTGGCAGTTAGGATGGCGTATTTTAAAATATACTAAGTATGGGCTAATACAGTGGTTAAAGTTTGTGCAACTTGTCCTCAGTTGACCTTGGTGGAGCTATGCTCATAAATGGTAGAGTTTTTTGGTTTTTTTTTAAAAAGACAAACTACTGTTATTACATATGGAATAACTGTAAGTCCTGTAAATAGGGTATTTTTTAAACTTAGAAGTTTCTGTGAAAAAGTGAAACCTCTTTTTAATTTTCTCCTTTGCTTTTCCTTTACCCTTCCCTTAACTCTTTTCCCCTTTAGCCTTCTCCTTCTCCCTCTTCTGTTTTACGCCAGAAAAAGTAGAAGAAATACAGAAGAATATATAAGGAGGAAAAATAAAGATGAATATAGCAAGAGTTTTTCATTTTTTAGTTTCACTGAAGATAAATTAAAATAATAAAACAAGGAAGTTCCACAATAATTTGTTAGGTTGTCTTTCCACTACAAATGACAATAGAATTAAGGGTTGATGTTGATGTAGATGTGGTAAGGTGCAACAATCTAAGATATGTCTTAACACATTTTATTTTGGAACTTCTAACAAGTGACTCAGAACACAAAAAGCTCAGAGTAAACTTCAACTGAATCTAATGGCTTAGCCTATCTGAAAAGGGAAAGTATCTCCTGCATCAGGAAAAGCACTGAAAAAATGACTCTGGAAGCAGCACTGCTAGTGGCATTAAACATCAAGAGAAAGATAAGTTCCAGTGAGACTTGGTTGACTAATTAAATAGGGGCAGAGATAAGAACTTAAAATCTGGGATTGCCTATGCTATAAACACCTTTCTTTAAGTGCTGAATAATCTTTAAAGTTGCGCTAATCTTCCTATATGACCCAGTCTTGCTTATTCCTGCAAAATCATGGCTTTTGTCATCATTACCAACAATAGCAATAGCTAGGGTAACAAAGTTATTAATTGGTAATTACATGATAAATTGCATAAAATCTTATTTTCTTTCCAAGAAGCTACAATTATGACTTAAATGTTACATGTAAATCACTATGGGACTGAAATTATGCCAGACTAAAAGATGACACACTACGTAGCCTCAGATTGATACCATCTAGCAGCGCTACACGAGCTGACAAAACCTTAGGCTTTAGTCTTCTGAGCACTTGGAAATGATTACTACTGTCACTACACATAATGTGGCAACATTACTCTACAGGAACAAAAGAACTTTTTAACAGATAAAGAAAAATAAAGAATGTCAGCAAAGCAAAACTGGAAAGTATAAAGCCAACAGCTGTGAAAGCTCTATGAAGCAGTCATTGCATCATGCCAGGAAACACCTCTGCCCAAAGACAGTGCTGTTTTTTCCAGGCATAGCGTAACAATGCTAAGAATTTCTCTGCTTTTAAAAATTATTCCAAGTAAAGCACTTGGTGTATGATCCTTTGTGTCCCATGAGACTTTTCTGTAAAGAGTACAGTCCTGAGCAGTCGTCCTCTCTTCTCTATGCATTACATCTTTCAGTGTAAGGCTCTTAATGCCTCCTAAATGTATGCACACATACTACTCTTTGCAGGCATGTACTCTTTGCTGATGATTCCTGGAAAGTAGTTCTTTTCCTGTGTTTTTGTCAGAAGATAATAACTCATGCTCTGAAGCCAACTACTTTGCATGCAATAATACTAGGTAACTTTTCTAGCATCCAGTAGGGTATTTCAATGCAGTAAACGTATTATTTTCCCAATAAATTACTCTGGAAGTTATAATTTCTGTCCCTGAATGATGTAACGGTTACTGACAGATTATCTGACAATCTAGATGTCAAAATATTTTTCTTTGCTGTGTACTTGCAAATGTTAGAACTGTCAGGATTTTGAGCTTGGATGAAGTTTGCTTGATTTCAGAAAATGAACTGATTTTTAAATATTATATTCAGTTGCTTCATTGTTGAAGAATAAACTGAAATAATGCAAGAGCAAAACCCCACATGAAAATCACACAGACATTATCTGCCTTTTTCTAAACCAAAACGCTTCTCATTAAAGAGTAAGATTACCTATGGATAGGACTTAATAACAGTGGACTGTAGACAGGTCAAGTGGCAATGAAGCATCTGTTGTGGAGAGATTATAGTTTCTCTCTCTCCTTAGAAAAACAGCACGACATGCTTTGCATCAATTTTACAGTGCGATAAGGAGGAAGCCCAGATAAACACACTTGTGGAGCACACACATTTCCCTCAAAAGAGTGATAAATTTGAGCTGAAAATCCAAAGGTTGAGTGGAGAATAGAACTTGCAGTGATTTCCATTAGAAGGCTGTGGAGGAAGGCCAAAAACAGATGAAAGAAAGGCCAAGAAAAGATGAAAGCGCCAACTGAGAGCATGTGGTCAGGTTCAGCTGATAAATTATTTTAAAAATACTGATATCTATGTGTAAAAACAATCATACCTTTAGGCATCAGTCTGGGATATAGGCTAGCTAATTACCTCTACTCCCTCTAATCCTCCTCCCCATTTCTCACACGTACAGTGAAGAAAGACTCACCCAGTAAGCAGATGGAGGACTATTCCATCCAGACTTTGTAGAAAGAGTTGCTGTTTTGTGAAGGATTGTGCCTCAGACTATCAGGCCACTACCACATGCAAAATCATATGGAAGCAAAAGATGGTGTTGACAGAAAGACTTTGAGAAACTTCTCATATGGTGCCAGCCCTTCTTCTACCTACAGTAACTACATTACAGATAATTCCTCTCTTTTCCATGTGAATTTGAGACTATGCTACACCAGCAGTACCCAGACTTGCTGCTATGGCAAAGCTCATGGCTCAGCTTTGAGTGGCGATGACTTCCCTGACGCATTCAGAAGTTGGTCTCACAGGTACAACCGATGTGATTGGATCAAAATTGAACCTATGTTGGGTAGCACAATGAGGAAAATCAGGAAAGGCAAATATCAGAGGAGACTGTTATTGCAAGAACTATCCATGCAGGCTACTACTATTCCCTGACTGTATCTCAGAAAACAGAGTGGCTGTGAGTAGGCCAAATTAACCATTCAAGTAGGTCTCAAGCTCCTCCTGAGGAAAGGGCAATAGATTTTCCTGAAAAGGAGTCCTGAAGAAATGTAACAGGAAGCCTTTAATGATCTGCTTAAGAGGTAAGACAAAACATTGCTGGGTATCTCTTTGCAACTAAGTATCTTTTGTAATTGTTGGACTCTGTCCTAATTAGCTTTGATGTATCAGAGGACTGCTTTGAGAGCTGTTTGGTTAAAATGTTATGTTCTATTTCGTTTCAGATGTTCCACAAGTAACATTATTAGGCTTACCTTTTTGTTTATTCACCATACTATTTCTATGTGAGTAGAACATAGACACACAACTGTCCACCTTTATAAATGGGATTTATCTCATTCTATTTTAGCACTCATGCATCCACTGATTGCCTGAAAGCTGTATATAGTACCTTAAAGCATAGGTATATTTTAATCTTCATCTCTTTTTTAAAACACTTTTCAAGTGCCCAGTATTTTACTGTAAATTTGCCAAGTAATTCTATTAACAAACAAATAAATTAATCAAACTATCATATTTTCAGATTCCCTAGCTTCACTAGGAAGTCCAAAATACTGATGCTATTTTCATCTTGAACCTCTCGATTCATTGCAATTTAGATCAAGACACAAAATGGTCTATCTCATGCCTCTCACATCAAGAAGCTATTTATAGCACTCAACAGTTTATATTAAGCAAAACTTTGCTGAAATTGGAGGATGCAGTTACATCACACTTTGAGGATAGAAGTAAGAAGCAGTTGTACTTCTTGGAGTAATTAAAACAAAGCCTATGATACAACTCACTGCTCACGTGGCAAGCCAGATGACGACTGCAAATGAATTTTGCCAGGATCTGAATGCTAGAGCCTACTGACAGTACCCAATGTAACGAGTCAGGTATTCTTTAGAGTGGGTTTGTGTACCTCTGAGCAGAGGAGGATGTCACAAAATGAAAACAGACAGAAAAGTGCTAGAGCATTTTTTTTTCTAGAAAACATTTGGAACTTTGAACAGAAATTCTTCAGTTTCCTTCCATACTTCAAAACAACTCAGTTTCTGCAAAGGACTATGCCTCTATGTACTCCTGGTAATGAAATATGTTTGTTTGTGAAGAAACAGCAAGTTCAATAAATCTAATTTACTAAAGAAACCTATCTGCAAGACCATATAACTGTTTACGTCAAAAGAAGTAACAATGTTCCAGAAAAATAATCAGAAATTTCCATAAAGCAGACCTTCATTTCTCTCTCAAATAAAAAGTTAACCAATTTCCACACATTGCAACAAATAAGCCTGTACACTTCCATTTCCTCAATATATGCTTGGTTTCATTAAATTTTACTGAGCTAAATCTTATATATTTCTCATCAATATAAATTTGGCCAATCTGCAAAATCTGAAATACTCTCCCTGATGTAATTTTACTAGATGCACTGAAGTCATTAGCTGGTATTATTCTTCCATTTTAAATACCCATAGGCATGGTTCTAATCTTGCATACAACAGTTAAGCTTCTAATACAAACAATTACATGTTCATGGTGAAAAACTTTCTGAATATTAATGTACAGCAGGAATCATAGCCCATGTAGTAAGTCTGCAAAGCAAGACTTAGTAGCTGCAAGTTTAATTTTTGGTCTTTAACCCTTATGGTATTTACTGTTTATTTATCATTACTTTGAACACAGTCTTGATTTGACATCTTAGCTATGATTCCTACATTTCTGAATATGCATAATGGGAACATTTCAAAGCTGGGCTTAAGATTAGTTCAAGATAATCTTTACACTTTTGAACTTAAGAATTAAGATGTAAGACATTAAGCTATTTTAAAAACTTTTTGTAAATAGTACCAATTTCTAAAACACAGTACACGGGGGAAAAAAAAAGCAATGGATGAACAGTAACCAAATGAGAAAACCCTGTTAAATCTTCTCTTTAGAATGAAAGAAAAGTGCAGGTTATTTTCCTATAAAATTTAGCAATTGTATCACTCAGTAGATGCAGTTTCCTTTTTAGCGTTGCTAGCTGTGCAGAATCGTGCTCCTTTTGACCATGCTCCATTAAGAAAGATGTGTGTACACAGGTAATACAACATTCAAAAGGGTTATCTTAAAAACATGAGTTATTCCTCCTTGTGTGTGATCAGGGCTGTGACTTCCAGCAACAGCTGCTGCATCAATATGGGAACTGTACAAAAACAGAGCTTGTGGGAGCAATCAATAGCAATTTGTTCACCTCTCCCAACTCAAAATCTGATTAACTGGCAAGCAAATTAACAAGAGGTAGTGCAGTTAGTAGCAGGTCATAGAGGTTCCAGGCTTTTGTAATTTTTAACTTGGTTTTTCGTCTTGTGATAGAAATCTCTAGTCAACCTCAGAAGATACAATCATCTTACTCTGTTGTGCATCATTCAACTAGCTCTTCAGGCACTGTTAGGAACAGGTTTCACCTCCTCACAAAAGAATCTCAGGATTCATCACAGCAGCTGCCAGAAATTATGTAAGATTTATTAACACAAATTTTAATTGAATTCAGTATGCTATCCAATAATACAACCACTATATTATCTGTTCTGGCATTTAATTTCATATTAAATTTATGCTATTCTGAAGTATTTTTCAGTGTGCTACACAATACTGCATGTGAATAATCACGATAAAAGTTGTCTGGAAGTGGTTTTAACTTCCCCCTTGAAGTTTTTTTGTTGTGTTTTTGGGAGTGGGGGGCTGGCTGGTTGGTTTGTTTGTTTTTTTAACTGAGGTTACTTCAATGACTTGGCTTCAGTTTCCAGCTACAATCGGTACTGCTGAGGGATGACTGGAGCAAAATGCAGAGCAGACTGGTAGCAGTGGCTGACTGGGAAGGGCGCTTCAGAGGCAGGGTAGGTGCTATGGAACAAATGTGACCATGTTTGGAGGCACCTTCATGTTGGTTACACAGCTGTGTAATTTTTGACAAAGTGTTGTCACTGGTTTAACTAAGGCTGGGGAAAAAAAATCCAACCAAACAAGCATAATTTCTGCTTTTTTGCCAGACACCTTGTAATTTTAGCAGAACATTCATGTTTTAGACAACTAGTGGAAAATTCTGACAGCAACAGAAAAAAGAGCTGGAAAAAGTGACTAGCGGTCAAATCCACCTCGCATAAACAGCTGTCCCCTCTCCTCACCTGCTTGCTCCTGGCTCTCCAGCTGCTGCTGTGGTCTCCATTTCTTGTATGCTGCCAAACCACCCACCCGCATAGCAAACCCCTCCAACTGGCAGACAGAAATTGTAATCATCCTGTTTGTATTTTCCCTGCATTTTTTGTGGATCACTGACAGTGAGCATTTACACTGCAAAATTAGTAACCATAAATAGAAATATACTTGAAAAAAAATCAGTTGATTTGTAAAGGAGGCCTAAGAGTAGATTTTTAAGAGTTGTTCTTCACTGATGATGCACATAGTATTCGATTGTTTTTAGACTGAACAGAAGCATGAGCAGTGCAGGATGTCTTCTTTAGCATGGGCTGATGTAACAGAAACCAGGAACAACACTGAATTTACAAGAAAACCTGTTTCTTGCTCAGTTTCCTGAATAAAGGAGTTCTGATAAGCATTCAGACTTTTCAGGTTTATCTGAATCGATCCATTAAAAATGGGACTTGAATCTAACAAGTGCAGAGCAAGAAGTCTCTTCAGATGGTACTCTGTAACTTGCAGGGTCAAGTCCTTAGCAAGGTGGGGTTATTCATTAGAAATGCACCTGCACTGGAGGGATACATAATAAAAGCAAATCCACTTATTAAAAAACAGCTAATGACATAATTGGCAACAATAGTATTTAAGTTTTATAATAAAACATTTGTCTGCTGTTTTGTACAAGGAACAACTATAATCTGAGCGGGACCAATGTGAACTTAAGATTGTGACTCTCACTTTTAGATAGACTATCCTTGAGAAGAAATGTAGCCACGTACTTTCAAAACTTTGATGTCTTTAAAATAGTGCCAACTGCTTTAATATTTTTGTGGTATCTAGACAGCTATTGAGACTAGTAAAGTGGCAAACTTGGATGATCAGATATAAGCATGTGAATTCAATGCGGGTTGTGGTTTTTTTCATTCTTAATTGAGATGGAGGAATATTAGAGAGACTTTCTTCTTATTAAGAAGCCACTAGACAAACACTGATTTCATTGTGTGAAGATTTAAATGTACAACTTACAGTAAAATTTTGTGTATCCACTACTGGTAGGAAAACTACTGCTTTAACCACTGCAAGGCTTTGGAAAATATTCCTAGTAGAGCTGCCCTCTGCTGCCCTTTCCCAAGAGACCACTCTCCCATTGAGAGCAATAGCAATTTCCTTCCTCTCACCTGGCTTTCCATTTGGGACTACATATCCATGGAGAGAAACAGTATGCTTTAAGTTTCCTCACAAGAGTAAACCACCACAGGACTCATTTACAGACCAAAGCAAAACAAACCACCAGAGAAGAACTGCTGGCACACTGACTTCAGTAGTATTGAGTGTATTTATAGAAACAACTGCAAATATCTAAACAGAAACAAAACCATACCTTGAGAAATTTTCAGGTAAGAAATTGTTTGAAACTGGCAATTTCCTGCTGATGGCTAGGGGAAGGAAGGGAAAATGTATACGTAAAGGCAGTATTAGCTTTGGGTTTTATGAATGTCAAGTTTACAGTAAAAACTGCTTGTCCTCCTCACGCCCTCCTGATTATTCTCAGCTGTTAGAGACCTGATGCAAATCTTATTAAAGAAGATACAGTGGAGCATGAACAACCAGAGAGCTTTTAAGTAGAATACACCTTCCGATAGTAGCAATTTTATGGAAAAAAAAATCAAATTTCAGTTTGGTGTTTTAGTATAGGACTTGTTTTACCTTCCAGTCACACATGATGAACAAGTTCATATGCTATGGGTAAAACTCTGCTCCTTATTCACTGAGTCCCATGCATAAAACAAGATGGGATGCCACCTTCTTTTGATAATAAGACAAGAAATAGAGTTACATGCCCTACAGTGACAGTCTTCAAATTTAATAATCATGTTTTACTTTATTTGAAATGCCTCCTGGTTCACCAGTTGCTCTAAGGGACTCCTGAACTGTGTTTAGACAAGGATAGAGAATTACCATCATCTGTTTTCAATAAATGTACGACGGAGCTTCCTGAGGCACTGCCTTAACTCCAGGTAAGACACACTCACTGCCACAGAGCCCCTTCTGCTATTTGCATCTTTAAAACTTTGGTCCATAAATGATTACAAGTTGTAATATATAACATTACTTGTGCAAATTACCAGTTGCTTCATAAACAGATGTAGTAGGAAATGGACAAGAAAGACTCAGAGACTACAACTAAAATAGTTTTTCACATTGGTGATTGAAGATTTTATCATTGTAGACATTTGAAAGAATGCTAAGAAAAACCAACACAGAATACTCGAGGCTTTAAAAATTATTAGTTCTCAGATACTTTTTTGAAAACATTTGTCTATAAAGCACTAAATTAAATCCAGTAAAAGCATGTGACATCCTCTGCTTTACGAGAAATACAAAAAATACCAGATAATAATGTGTCTTGGATAATATTGCATTCTGTACGAGGATTTACAAAAGTAAACAAGATATCCATTCACCTAGTTCACCAAGCATGATAAACAGATCCTTTCAAATGTTTATACAAAAAAACACCCCAAACCTTTGCTTTGCTTCAGAGTTGTTTTAGAAATGTTATTTACTTGTTTTTACATACAAGCCGGAAAAACAGCAGGCTACAAAGGTCTTAGCCTAGCATCTTATATTAAGTCAATATATATATAAATACCTTGCCATCAAAACACAAGGGTGCTTTTTTCTTTTCCCCTCCTTGACAGCATTTGCCAAATTCTATAAAGCTACAGGGGAACTACAATTTCCATTCTGAAGACAAGATTTTATTATCAGCTTCTCAACAGTGGTATTAATATCCTGCACAGTCATGAAGGCAAGAACTCCCACTTTTTTTTGCACTGTTTCTGAAAAGCTGAGATATTCATTCATGATCATCTTCTGTCAAATGTGTGACCTCTTTAGGAGGTCTTATATCGTAAGCTGCTATACCCAGTTCCTAGTGGGAGGGCAGACACCTACTGACACTATTAACATAAATGAAAGCATTCCCACACCTGGAATACACATCAATGGACACAGACAAAACTGCTGGGGGGGAGTGGGGGTGGAGAAGGAATGGGCATGATAAAAAAAAATATAATCTAACAGAAGTACTATAAAGGAACCACTTCCTGGACAAGTGTAATTTTTCATTTTATCTCTTTCTCCAACTCTGCAGAAATTGTCGATTAGTAAAATATTAGAGATCTACAGAGTGCAAAAAAATACGATCCTGTGATAGCTCTTTTAGTAGCCACTTCTTCTACTGGTAGAACTTAAGCAAAGAGGTGTGTGTGTGTGTTGATATACAGAGCAAACCTACAGAAGAAAAAACCCAAAATCTGAATTTCATGAAATGGCTCAAAATACAGTTGTTTCTATATACAAATCCATGGTTTTCCACGATTGAATTGTTGACACATTGTTTATTATTTTTCAATAAGTAATAATTCCTTTGAAGTTTCTATTGCTTAAGGGAAATGTTATGACTTCTGCTGACATACTGCACCGTGATGGATATGACTGCTTAGCTGATAACTGTGTGTACTTCTTTGGACTATGAATTACCACTCCAATTCCAGATGAATTCAAGCATTACGCCTTTCAGATACAATTCAAGTTTCAAAATCAAACTAACCAAGGGGAGAAGAACACAACAGACAAAAATGACTGTATGTTTCAAGTAAGACAGAATAATACTAAGTAAGGTCTATAACTAAAGCATTTAATAATTACTAGGTTTTTTTTTACACTGTCATCAAGAGGAACTATCTTCATGATAATAATGCATTTCCTAGATCGGCTCACGTTTACACCCCTCACCACCCAAAGTTAATAAGGTGTTTCTGAGATTGAAGAGGAATTTTTTCATCAACACAGTGACTAAAAGTGTAGAAAAGATTTTTCTCCCACACATTTTCTAGTTTTAATAATAATTCTTCTAAACATTTATTGTTTTTCCTTATAGCTAGTAAAAGCATTTGACTTTTTTGTGTAGTTTGGAGGAAGAATAACCAAAACATCATGGGTTTTAGATCTGTTTCCACTACCTTCTTCAACACTATCCACTGTTCAAAACAGAACATGGATCATTGCACAACACTCATCAGAACTTTCATAAGGGTAGCACAGGGAACATGCAAATTGCAGATCATTTTATTATGAACTTCTGGATAATACACTAAAGCACAAAAACGAAGTACTGCAGGGTTTTTTGTTCTCAATTTCAAGAACAATGTAATTTAGTAATTTAAGCTTTTCTGCTTCTATTTAGGAGTAAATAAAGAGCACTAAGAAAAAAAGATGCAGAAAAAAAACCCCGACCCTGTTAATGAATACAGAAGGTTAAACGAAGGGGCTACTTTCTCCCTGACTAACCTATTGACAGGTTGTATTAGTCTATGCTGCTTTCTTTTATATGCCCAATAGTCACATATTTCAGGGAGCCTGACTACAATCTGGCAAAGTGGCAATAACACAAGCATTAGATTTATATTTTATAAGACACAAAATGGCATCCTGTGGATTCTTTTGGTTTGCCTTTTTATTTGCTGTTTTTAAGTATGCATCCCTTGTCACACAAATTCAAGCTTGTTGTCTTGTCACGTATCTCTTGGGCTACAGCAAAAGGGTTTGCCTTATAGTTAGAAGTCCTCTGAGCTACTATAAACATAATGACGACTCCACACCTGGAATACCTGTTGGTTTTTAAAAAAACATCAGTGTCAGTAGAGATCACGTGTACATCCTGAGCTGCCTCATACTACTGTGTGAACATGTAAGGATATGACTGCTACTGTCACTTCCCAAGCAGCTCATAGCTTGCAGCAGCAAAGAACTTAAAAAAACAGGAATGAAAAAACAATTTGAACTGATAGGCCTAACTTCAAGCATAATAATTTTTCTAGGAGCTGAAATAATGACTTGTGCTGTAGGTGACTAGAAAGTATGTCTTACACTATAACAGAACATGAGATTTCAATTGCATCCAGCAGGGAGTGATATATTGCTCATTCAAACTTGCTGCCTGACTTGGAAGTCACACCAAATAGGTTAGTAATAACTGACAGATTCTGTTGATTACTATTCTTAAAAATAAGTATATATCTGAGAATGGATATGATAAGGAGGTCACTGACAGAACAGCAGTCATCCATAAAAAACACACAGTGACACAGAAAAACTTCATGGAGCAAGTCTCACTTTTCAGTACACTTGATATGGCTGTGGAAGCATTGTACCAAACCTCTGCCCTTCTAAAGAACAAGAGCTATAGAGACATAGAATTTGAGAATTGAGAGCCAGATTTATCCAGCAAAGAATGTAGCTTTGAGAAAGGGCTTCCTCCATTAGCTTGCCCATACTGAAAGGTGTATAAAGAAGCTCAGACTTCAGACTACAGATGGTGTGTATTGAAGTAACTACCTTTAGAAAAGAAAGTATTATTTTTGTATGATACTGTAACATAACATCCATAGCGTTCAACAAAAAGCGAGCAGCTCCACATCTTGACTTGTAAGAAGATCACGTACGACTAAAATGAACCAGCATGGCATACTTCCACCAGGTAATCCTTTTCAGTTTAAATCCACGGCCATCTTTAAGGAAATGTACACATTAAAAATTTTTAGTTTATGAATCCATTTGCTCCCCCATATTTTGCATATAAGCAGCCTAAAACGTTTTACAATTTGAAGACCAAGTATTTTTTTAAGGTATAAAGGTCTCCAGAAAAATATACAGAATTTACGGGGCTCTGATTTCTAATGAACTGCTACTTTGTCTTGTCCCAGAATGTGGCATCAGAAAAAGGAGATCAGGCCTTGCCTGTTTGTCATACAGGAGACCTGTAACAAGGAGCTTCACGCTTTGTGAGAAGCAGCATTCTTAATACTAGCTAGCATGTATTGTAGCAAACAAACCTCCAATCAGGACTTCTATTAACACATTTACATTGAATTTCTGGTGAATATTCATGACAGACTACCATATCCTTGCTCATAAGATGAGGTAGGATCAGCACCATCTCCAAAAAGGTCTTCCCTTAATTGACAATGACAAATTACTGCTGGAGCTGATGGCGGGGAGAAGCGATATTGCTATGAGAGTAAAAAGGAGATCTAGAGCACATTACCCATTCCCTGCTCATGGTATATGAAGTTATATTCCTGAGACTAAGTTTCTGTAGATATGTTCAGGCTTGTCTTACTTGCCAACGAATCTGGATGCTTGTGATACCACAACCACCTTGGACATCAAGTGGGACAACAGCTTGAACCCCTTGAAGCTGAATCTTCCATACTAACTTTTTTTGCAGCAATTTCAGGAGCTGCTTTTTGGCTTCATGCTTTCAGCTTAAGATGTCAGGCCATGTGTATTTATTTACAAGAATGTTAGAATTAACTTTTGCTGCTCCTAACATTGCTTTTCATGAAGTGTCACATTAACTTTGCACCTCAATTTCAAGCTGCAGAAAATGACCAGCATGACAAACACCTACTTGGAACACAGAGTTCTCTTTGCAACTCTGCACATATTAACAGCATTTGGTCTCTTAACAGATTGGGCAAGTCTTGCAGGATGACAAGGCAACACTTGGCAGAGTATACAGGAATACACAAAAAAACTGCTGTATGGCAAATTAACAAGGTGAAAACATACAGGAAAGGGAGATTCAAAGAGTACTGTTCATTCCAAGAGTTTTATTGGTCCACAACTTACACACAGAAGGTGGCAAAGCGCTTCTAGAGACTCACAGATTACTTTAAAATTTAAACTAAGCTAAAACCTAATGAGCTAACTAATACTTGATACAGAACAACACTATAGTCTCCTTCTTTCATCTTAAGAATTTAAGACAATATTCCTGAGGTCAGCTTCCAGGGCATATCTCAGAGGCAGGGGCCCGAATCACCCTTGTCTGAAATAGTCCCTCTCTCCTTTCATACAGGTGACAGTGTATCAATGTTAGCTCCCAAAACTGTTAGCTGTTTACAAGGGCAGAGAGTGTTAGTTTCAGTACGCATCTTCAAACTTTTCTTGAAGCTCAGGTTTGGATACGTTTTGAAGAGTTGAAACAATAAGTAAGCATTTATGGCACCTCTTATGTCATCCAAACAGTAATTCAAATTAAAAAGGCAACTGGAAATTCAATTCCAGCAATACGGTAATTTAGAAGTTGCCTTCCATGTATCAATAAATAGTTTTGTCTACTAGCCTTTCTGTCAATTTATACTCAGGATACTGCAAAGTGGAAACATAAGACCTCATAGTCAAAAACTTCAGAAATAAGATGTGCTCAGATATTTTATTTTTGGCACATTAACCATCAGTAACAGTAGAATTCTTGGCCCCAAGCCGGGCACCTAAGGAAGTAGTGATGAGAAAATATGTGACTGAAAAGCTACGTAAAATAGAGACAAAAACAGATATTTCATCATAGCTCTGTTTTCACTATTCATAGACCATGGCCTACTCACAGAATCAAAATTAACTTGGTTTATATCTGGACTCCCAACTCAAAACTACTGCAAATGCCCATCTCTTATACTGAATATTCTAACCAAGTAGCTGCCATCAATTTTATGAAGATATACAACCTTATTAAGTTTAGGTGTTTTTTTTTCTAACTGCATTTGCATCAGAAAGTATGGCTGCTTGTCAAGATTCTGCCTGTAAGAAGAGCATGGACACACTCAAACTTTGTGTCTTTTTCATTATTCAAGGCTTTGTCTTGACCAGATGTCAGTAGGCTGGGAAGTAGTGTAGGCCACATACTCTTCTGCCATTGCTATAAAGACCATTGGGACCAAAACCATTTGAGGATCCATTTAGAAACCATCACTGACACATGAATGTTCTCTGTAACACCCAGAGAGACAGAAACATACTCCATTTTCTTGAGTACATGAACTGATGGCAGCAATTAAAAAAAGGAGGAACAGAACCAGCAAGCACCAGCATTGTGATTGAAAACCCCCTGTATTGTTTGGCTTTTGACTTTATTAATCTAATTCCCAAAGGCAGTTAATAGCTTCACTGATGTTTTAGAACACCTGGTAGTCATAAAACATGCCCCACTCTGAAAGTACACTGAACCGGCATAGAACCCTGACTAATCATGGGGCTTCGGCTAGACATTGCAGAAGAGATACAGTGCCATTATAGATTGTTGCTGATACAGCAATACAAGCAGAGGACTGTGCCAACATGTCTGTGCAGAAGGCTGATCTCCTCATAAGCACCGCAGCAGAACTGTGACCTAATGATTTTCAAAAGCCTCGCTGAGAAAACCCTTGAGCTTCTTGGCTGTAGGGGCAAGTTAATGGGGCTGTAAAGGAAAAGCAGGGCCCTGGTGGTGCTGGGTAAACTATGCAAGGTCAAGGAATCATGTAAACCCAGGTAACAGCTAAGTCACAAGGAAGACTGAGGGCAGGTATGACCTCGTCAAGGAGGGACCTTATCAGCAGAGCACGTGCAGCCCCATTTTCCCTCCAGCGTCCAAATAAATACAGAGATTTACTCACGCGGGAGACGCTTGCGGAAGCCCAACTTTCGGTCCTTCCTACGAACCATCCCCCTCTCCCTCCCGCTGCACCGCGCCTACCGGCCCGTGGCCGAGGCGCCTCATGCAGCACCCAGCCCGGACGCGGCGATGGCGCCGGAGACCCCGCCCTCACGCCCGCGGCCCGCCGCAGCCTCGCGAGACCGCACCGTCCCCCGCCGCCCGCCCCGCGCCACGTGACGGCCACGGGGCTCGCGCCGGCGGGCGCCGCTCCACCTGTCAGTGGCTGCCGGGTGGAGGAGAGGCGACTTCCCCCTCGGCGCCCCGCTCCTCCCCCCTTTTCCCCGCACGCAGCACGCCTGGGGCCCCGCCACGCGCTCATCCGTTGGCGGGCCAACGGCCGCTACCGAGCGGCAACAGGGCAGTCCCTACCCCCCGCTGAAAGCGGGCGGCAACGAAAGCCGCAGGCCGGACACTGACGCTGCCGCCGCTTCCTAGGGCGGGTGAAAGCAACTGCCGTGCCACAGGGCCCGTTCTCGCTTCGGCGGCTGCCGCCACCCTTCCGCACGGGCGTTACCCCCACGCAACCACCCGCTCAGGAGGCGGCTTCTTCTCCCGCGGCCCGAGCCAGCACCGTCGTTGCTCCCCATGCGGGGAAGCCATTATTATCCGGTTGTGCCAAGAACGCCACGCCCCGCGCCCAAGCCAGGGCGGGCGAGCAAGCGCGACTCCGCTTGGCAAATGCGGTGTGGCCCTCACTTGCTATGCAACCGGGCAAGACCCGCTTCCTGAGGGGCATCCACTCCCCCGGCCCGGAGCCCCCGTTACGTAACTCCGCCCTGGAGCGGAGCGCAGTCCCTCCTCCTAATACCCGCCGCTCCCGAAAACTACCCCCCTCCCATTCCCTGCTTTCTCGTCCTCTAGTTTTTAAAGGCGCACACTAATGCTACTGGCGCTGGGTAATCGAAAAGCTCTTCTGACTGACGGCCTGTCCGACCTGTCATATGCCGCGAATCCCCGAATCCCGCCCCCTCCCTCAGACGCCGGCCATTGGAATGAGGCCGGTGAGGAGGCGGGCGTCGAAGGCCAACCAAGCCGAAGTGCAGCGGTGGAAGAGCGCTATGACTGACGTAAGTCAACAAAGGTCACGTGCAGCCCCGCGGAGGCGGCGATTGGCTGCGTGGGCCCGGGCGGGCGGGCGGGGAATGGGGGGGGGGGGGGGGTCACGGTGGCGGCGTGGGGTTCGCTGTGTGACACAATTACAACAACTTTGGGCAGCTGCTGGGGAAGTTTGTACGGGCGGCAAACACACCCCGCGCGGCAGGGCGGGCGGGGCCCTTGTCACCCCGGCTCCCCGCACCCCTCGCCACCGGGGCGAGCGGCGCCGCGGCGATGTAAACACCGCTCCGCCGCCATCCGCCGCATCAGCCGCCGCCTCCTCCTCCTCCCCCCCCCCCCACCCCTCCCCCGAGTCTCCAGCGCTGGGGCTCCCTCCCTCCCCCCTCCCTCCTCCTCCGAGCAGCGGGGCTTCCCCCCGCCTCCCTCCCTCTCCCCTCCCTCCCTCCCTCTCTCCCTCCCCCTCCCTGCCGGCTGTTGTTGTTGTAATAAAAGTTGTGGTGTGTGTGTGTGTCGGGCACCCCGCCCCGCCCGGCGCTGGGGGGTGTTGGGGGCGCGCAGGGGGGGGGGGTTGCGATCGTGAGTTAATTACGCTGCGTTTCCATGAAATCGTGCGGAGTGTCGCTCGCCGCCGCCGCCGCCTCTGCTGCTCCTTTCGGTGATGAGGAAAAGAAAATGGCGGCGGGGAAAGCGAGCGGCCAGAGCGAGGAGGACTTCGCCAGCTTGACAGCCGAGGAGAGAGAAGCTCTATCCGGCCTCGACAGGTACCCGCTCCCCACTCCGCCCCGGCCGCCTCCGTGTCCCGGCTCGGCCCGCGCTCCCTCTGTGTCCCCCCCCTCCCCTGCCCGCGGCTCCCCGCTCGGGAGTGCGTGTGTGCCCGTGTGCGGGCTCCCGGCCCCCGCCGCCGCGCTCTGCCCTTGCCCGCCGGGAGCGAGCCTGCCTGCCTGCCCGTGCGGGGGGCTGACTCTCGCTAACGCTTGTGCCTCTCTCCCCTCCCTCTCGCTCGCTCCCCTTCTGCAGCCGACTGTTCGGATTTCTGAGGCTTCATGAAGATGGCGCCAGAACGAAGGCCTTGCTGTTAAAGGTAAGCGCGAGGGTGGATGCGGAGCGGGACTGGGGGGGGAAAGGAAGGGGGGGGAGGGGAGGGAGCGGGCCCGGCCCAGCCGCCCCCTCCCTTCGGTCCCCTGGGTCCACACGGTGAGTGTGTGCGTGCGAGTGTGCATCTGGGTGCGAGAGTGTGTGCGTGCGGGGCGGCCGCCACATCCGCGGGCGCACGTCCCCCCAGGCTGCAGGGCGCTCCGCCTCACCCCCTGCCGTGGTCTCCCCACGCGTCGCTGCTGCCTTTGCCCCCCTCCCCCTCTTATATCCCCCACGCGGAGTCGGCGCGGCCCTCCGCGCGGGAGGGAGTCGAGCGGGGCCGGGTGTGGGATGGGGAGAGCGCGGCCTTGCGGGCTCCGCTCCGGACACTTTGCGGGTGTTCGTCCAGCCCCGGGACGGGAAAGTGCCTGCGCGCCGGGGACGGAGCCCTGGGACCGGAGCAAACGCCGAGCGGCTCGGCTCGGAGGGGGAGGGGGGCGCGGGGGCGGGAGACGGGGGGAGGAGGAGGAGGAGGAGGCGATGGGGGGGAGGGCGCGCGCGAGGCGCTGCTGACGTTGGCCTCTCCCCGGACCCTCCCTCGTGATTTTCGCCCCGCGCGGCGGGGGCTGGCTGCTGAGCGCGCCCAGCCCGGTGGCGGTTGCGCCTCGCGGCGCGGCGAAGGCGGGGAGGTGGGGAAAGCTGACCCGGACGGAGCGGGGTGGGCCCGGGGCGGGCGCGGCGCTGAGCGGCTCCCGGAGCCCGGCGCCGAGTGACTTGTTTACTCTCCGGGCCCGCCTGCCTCCAGCGTGCCAGGTCCTTCCCCGAGCGCCGTGACTCGCCAGCCGAGCTCCCCGTCGTCCTTGCAGCCGGGCGGCTTGACAGGGAGCGGGACGGTCCGCAGGTTGCTGGAGCCTGCTCGGCCTTTTGAGAGAGATGTTTGTTTCTGTGAAAAGTTACTGGCCCTGTCATTTAGTTAAGTAATGGCTGCTCCTGTCGGCCCAAGATGGCCGGACAGGGAGGAGAAAAAGAGAAGGGGGGGGGGGGGTGGGGGGGTAAACACGAAACAAATACCGGGAACGAACGTGCACGTCGCCTGGAGCGTGAAGCCCCTGGTGAACGTTGAAGGAAACTCTCCCAGGCATTGCAAGTTCTTTCTGTGTGCTTTCCTGCTGCAGGCAGGGCGTTTGCAGCGCCGATGTCCCTCTTATCAACCTGTAGCACATTCTGCTGCCCATCCGCGAGCTACTGACAAAGGCTGTGGAGACTGGGTGTCTGCCAGTTGTATTTAAAGACTAAACTCAAAGAAAACGTTTGGGTAACAGAATAAGTCAAACTGTTTTTAAAATACTACACAGTTGAAGCAGAAGACCATGTTCTGGTTCCTGCTCTCTTGAGTTGTTCCTGTCAGCGGCTTTGCATTTGACACTTTGTTCATCCCATTGTTGTGCCCGTGCTGGTATTTTCACGTGAAGATTTTTTTTTCTTTTTTTTTTCCTGTTGCTACTCTTGGTTGATCTGTAGACCTATCTCCAAAGTGTTTTGAGTTTTGTAGCCTAGGCCCTTACTTGTGTTTGCATGTTTATTTCTGGCATGGTTGGAAAAATCTCAATGTCAGGACACAAGGGGATGGAAGTAAAAGCAAGTGGCTTCCTTTTGATTTTCAGAGTTATTTATAAATGTACTACTTCTGATAAATGAAAAAAGTAGAGGAGTGACATGTCAGACCAGTTAAATAATGTATGTTAACTGTTAGTTGACCAGAATTAATGTTTGCTCTGTGCATGCTCTTGAGCCTATCAGAAACATTAGAGAGAATCATTCATAGAGCTTAAGGATGCCACATAGAAAAAAAAAAGCATTGTGTATAATTAGATCATCTGTCACGTAACATCACCAGATGAAGTTTTATTTTACGTGCTGTAAAATTAAATAGTACAGGTAGCAATTCAGTGTATTAATTGAGTTTTGAGTCCTTCCCAGCATATAGGGCATTTTCTTTTGTATGCCAGACGAGTACAAGTTTCACTGTTTACCAGGCAGTCTGAGATAACTGAATTTGTAGGGCATTTTTAAAGTTTTGATGTGTATTTCTAGAAATGTCATTGTATGTTCTGCTAATATATCAATATATGAATCCATGCAGTGAATAACAAAAAAAACCAACCCACCCAAACATTTTACTATTTCATCTCACTTTTCTGGCAGTATTTTGGACGTTTATGAATTGCATGCTAACTCATGAAGCATGTTCTTCCTAAAACTTGTCTCTGAGAGAAGTAGGTTGTTAAGAAGGTAGAAAGATTAAAGTGTTACTGTTCAGTGCAGAGGTGTTTGAGAGGAATTTCTTGGCTTGAACCGGCTTCAGGTTTATTTGTGCTTTTTACTTTCAGGAAATGCACACATGTTTCAATTACTGTTATTGATAAGTAAGAAATTGCTTTTTTTTAAGGTTACTTAAACAGTTTATTTTCTGTGCATATGAAGCTTCATACAGTCTGTACTGTACAGTAAGGTTTAGAATAATCTAGCAAATCATTTTAATTCTGCATAACACTTATTTTTATTCTAGGAAATGTGTCCATGTACATATGCGTTTAATTAATAGATTTCACAGCAGTAATAACAAAATTTTTCCTTTTGTCCATGGAGCAACAATAGCTAACAAAAGACTGTAGACTCCATAATTATGAAATCCTAACTGACTGATTTTAAGATTTAATGTACAAGCCATCACATTATAAAGTAACGTGAGATTTATGTGCAAATATAGCTGGTAAGGAAAACCATTGAGTCATGTTTCCAGAGGAATCTTTCACAAAGGCAGAAATTTATCAGTACTCTCCTTGATGTGAGAACAGGAGACCCACTATTGAACCTTTTAAAAAGGCAGATTGTAGCAGTGTCTCTGCTGTGAGTGCCTGACAGTGTTACCTGGTTACCTGTGGTTAAGATGTAGGAGCAGTGTACATGTCTGAGGAGACTGTTGGGGGGTAAGGAAGTAAGGTCCTGGGTTGCAAGTGTTGAGGGAACCACTCCTTTATCCACTCAAGTACCTGTGCTGCAAATGGATTCTCTTGTAGGCTTAAATTCAGTGCCTCGATATGAGGTCCTACTCTGTTTTCACTGGGGTTTGGTTTTTCTGCTATGGTTTGCTTGGCAGGAGGCAGTGTGTTGGCTCGAGCAAGTCACTTGCAGGCTGACTGGGAGATTTAAGGAGGCCCTTTTCAGTGGGAACTCTGGTTTAATGAAGCCACACCCTGACAGAACTTAATAAGAGGAAATCTGCGATCTCTTTTCAGGAATGGAGGAAACTTTGTGTCAGGAGCTTTAACGTAGTTGTGGGTTTTGTTCATACTCCAGGTCTGAACTGCAGTCCTTCTTTTTTGGTAGTTTTACTTCGTAGGATGTATGGCTGTAGTACCGTGAACTAAACTGAGTCCTTCTGGGTGTAGCAAATCAAAAGGACAGATAAGACATCAGATCTATACCATTTTATGAATTATTGAAGATACAGAGTAAAGATCAGGAATATTGTATTGTTGCTCTATGTATTGCATATGTGATAAACCAGAAGAAATGAAACTTTCCTGTTATGGTGTACACCCTGTTTGTATGTGTGACAGAGGAGTAGAATTTTCTGTAAAAATTCTGTGTTTATTTTTTTCAGAAAAGGAACTTGAAAGTCATAGTTTGCAGCTAGCGTGCTTGTGAGGGAGAGGAGAGGGAAATTGAAAGAGAGGTCACCTTTGAAACTGGTGGAAATGCAGAAAATCCAATGTAGCCAGTCTTGGATGGGAGATGATGCTCACTGTTATGCTTCTGAGGTTGAGGAGAACATTAATGTGAAGGAGCTAAAAAACCCCAAAACAAAACCAAAACCCCTGCTGTTATCTTGATGTCTCTTTCTCCCAGGAAGGCAGTTCTCACAGATGAAGCTTAAAGATTACTTGAGGGGGAGGGGGAAGGCATCCATTGTATTGGAACTGAATTGCGAAGCATTTCCTCTTTTTTTCTTTTTTCCTTTTTTTTTTTTTTTTAATAATGATACTTTCAGTGTTTAGTCAAAGTTGACTTAATTGCAGTGACAAACCTTCATTTCATAAGCTGTAATCATTTGGCTTCTATACAGATTTTATGTTGACGTGGCTGGTCTAATGTAATGTATTGGATATCATCTGCTTGATAATTCCTGTTTTTGAGTTTAATCAGTTTGTTATATCCTGTAGACAAAATTTGAAGCTTATTTCCTTTTAAAAGTACTGATGCTGAAGGTGATGTAAAGAGAGATCAAGTAATTGCATACAGTATGCCATTTTTTTTTGGTCTCTATTACCTCTTGTGGTTTTGTAGCCCTTTTGTTTTCCAGCTCATTTTAAAAATGGTATTTCCTTTGTGTAAAGGCCACATGTGTTGACAGAATTAGCAAAGTGATTATCTGTGCTTGCATTAAGCATATAAACTAAGTTCACAGTGTGAATATTCTTTCATCTTTCTTGTAAGTGTTGCTTGTTCAAAAATAGTTCTGGATGGTGTGAATATATTGACTTTGTCCCTTTAGTGTTGACATTAATGTTAATTTTCTACTAATCTATAATTAAATATCCTCAGTTTTAATTATAACAGACTGCTTGAAAAATTATTACACAGGAAAACATTTTAGCAGATTAGCCTAGGTGTAGTAAAGTAATTTTCATTTTTTAAAAAATAATTTTGGGAACGTTTTGACTTAATTTATTTTCATCAAAACTAAGAATTGTTGCTTTAAAAAGAATTATAGTATTTGCCTTATATAATGGCAATGCTGGCACTTGAGAAACTGAGAACTAGTACCATGAGACATTTGTAAAGTGTTCCAGGAAGTGGGCAGCCTCTCCAATTTCTGTAGATTTATATCTGAGCTGTTCTTTAATGGTTTTAAAAAATACGTTCTGCATTTCTTATTATTTGTTTGTTGTCTAGCTTACTGTTCATTGACGAGGAACAAGTTGAAGTTGGTTAAAGTTTTGTAAATTGTTGTTACGAGTGGAATTAGTTTTCTAGGGTTTTTTAAAGGTGTCTGGAAGTGGAAAGATTTGAAGTAAACATGTTGAGTGTGATTTGGCCTGACATAGATTTTTTTTTTTTTTTTTTTAATATGAGTATTTTTCTGAATGCAATTTGGGCTTTATGTTAATAGGATAAAGTTTTTGAGGATCTGATTAAGTTGTAATGGATGACAGATTGTGTGGTTCCTGGTTGTATGATGTTTATACTTTGAAGTTACACAGATATCATATAGACTGTATTTGGGTACTTATTTCAAAGGCTTAGTTACAGGTTTGGAATATTGATACTTCATCCGGTATTAAAACCAACTTTTTTTTTAAAACAGACCTTACACAGTGCTTTTTGGACACTTGACATGTTTTGATACTTTAAAAACTAGTGTTGAAGGCATATTTCTTAAAAATAGTGGTTTTTTTTTTTTCTCAAAACCTATATTCTTGAATGCTTTGGGTGCTTCTTAAGAATAAACTGCGGTATCCCGAAAGTAAGGAAATCAGTGAGGCTGGAAACGTTACAGTTGTAGTTTTCATATGTTAATGAAAAGGCAAGGATGGACCTCAGTTTAAAAACCCTTGTTTTTTTAGAAGTATGGTGAAGATTGCAGGACGGGTGGCATATTGGTATTTCCATTTCATTAAGCTTTACGTTCACTATCAGGAGACTGTTAATAGGGAATACAATGTAAAGTTTTTCTTTGTTACAGTAGTTTTTCATGTTTCTTATGGAATAAATGTTACATATTGTAGCTTCTAAGTACCGGTCTAGTGAGTATGAAGTGGTTCATTTCTTTAAGTGATATATGTGCATAGACTTAAGATAATTCATGCCCCATTGACTTAATGATCAAACAGATCAGGCAGGCAGCAATTCAGGATGAAGAGGAGAGAATTAATACTGTATTTTAGCACCTCAGAAATAGATGTTCTGATAAACTGTTTAATTTTTGGAAGTGTGAAGAAAACCTGTGGCAAGGGTGGGATACAGTTGTTTCCCTTCCATTCCAAAAATTCAACTGCTGAAATCCTCCCATTGATCTATTTGTGGATCACGATACTCATGGATTCTAGTTTTCAAATTTCTACATGGGTCGTTTTGGGTACTGTATGTGAAGAAGAAGTAGTAGTATACATTTCAGAACTTTTGTCTGTACACAGTATTCAGATGTACTTTCTGCTTGTAAAAAGCTTGATGCTCTGTCTCTTGTCAGCCTTTATAGCCGTTTGTTCATTGTAGTGGGTTGAGTGGACTTGATAAGCGTTGGTACCATCTGAAGTAAGTGCTGAAAGCATCATCTAAAAACTATACCATATGTTTGTTGTACCATTTTAGAAAAGGGTAGATGTTTCATACTTGGATAACTCTGTGCATGTAGAACCATTTGTTTTCATTGTATGAGTAAGATGATCCAAAATTAAGGAGAGTCATGGAAAACATTTGTGGCTAAAAAGTGGGTTTTTTATACTGATCAACATTTGTCACAAGTCTTTCCTGTACCAGAACTATTCCATAGCCCACTGTTCTTTATCCTACTGAGAATTAGGCAGTCTTGTGTTCTATAGATAAATTAAGGTTTGGTTTCCAGCTGTACAGATTCATAAGTCAGTTTTCAGGTTTAGCTCTGGTTAGTGAGCAAATACTTTCGTTCTTGGTCCTGAACTGATACAGTTTTTGGGTGATGGGAGGGTTTTTGCAGTATTTTCAACAGACTGTAAGGGAAGGAAAAGTGTGTATTTGTAGTTTGAGAATGCTAAAATAGATGAGTAAAAACTAGTTATTGGTGTAAAAGGGCTTAGATCTGCAGAAATGAGTTTTGCGGATGGGTTGTGAGTCTGAGGTTAATACATGTTGGATGGTGGCATGTGTAGTATTGGTTCAGATAATTCCAGAAGCTGAGCAATTACCATTATCATGCTGAATGCCTATAAGTACATCTATACAACTTGCAGTCCTATAGCTTCACACCTGTTTTCTGTTTTCCATGTACAACTCATGTACGTTACTTTTTGTTTTAACTTCCCTTCTTGGTGAGGTTCTGCAGCTATGGTGTTAGAAGTGTAACATCTGAATAATGTATCTTCACAATTAAAAGTTAAAGTGATGCTTATTAAACTTCAGTTGTTATTATTGAGACCAATCTTTGTTATTGTCCTTGTTACGAATGTTAACATTTGTAGTCTTGTTCACTATCAGAATGATTTTTTGTAGTTAAAAACCAGAAAAAGTTAAACTGAATGGGCCTGTGTGGAGCTCTACAGAAGGTGGTCAGAATTTGTATAGGTGTACCTGAAAGGACAAGCTTGGTACCTTACCGAACATTTTTGTTATGAGGAAAGAGAGGAACTGTGTTTGACATAGTCTAATCTGAGTTCATTGGACCAAGGAAGTTCCGTAAAGCAAGAGAAAAAAATTTAATATGTTATTATATGTTTCTGTTTTACAGATGGGTGCATTAAAGAAATAACTGTAGTAGTTGTAATTCCTCTTGTGGAGAGGTTGCTTTCAAGACTGACCTCTTTCAAGGCTAGGCTATTCAAAGCTTGGTTTCCAGACTAGTTCTTTTAATACTGGCAAAAGTAGTATGTGCCGTTTGATAGTTTGCTTCTGGACGTAATAAAGTGTGTCAACATTTTGCAGTAGATCGGGTATTACTCTTGGTACAAAGAAAAGTATTCAGCATTGAAAGAGTGACAGTAAAGTGTTCTTTGTATGATTAAAATACTGTTTTAATGAAGAAAAAGCGTCTTATGCGCATTTGGAAGTTGAAGAATATTTTTTCTCAGCTACTTTCACTTTAGAGTGTAAGAGGACGCAGGGATTACCATCAGAGCTGTTCTGACAAAATAGCTTTGTTTATTTTATGGTTCTGGCATTTGCTACATAGTGTTCACAAAAGCAGCTTGTTTAATTAAGATGTAGAATTAAGAGCTACTTTATAGTTTTGTAAAGGGAGTGACTAAAAGTGTGTTATAAATTATAACCAGTACACTATATGTCTACATAAGAATTTCCTTTGTGGTAAGTTGTTAAATTAATTGTTGTTTGTTAAAATGGCTTTAAGTTGTTTCCTTTTCTCACAGTGGCGTTTTGAAGATTATGATTAATTTCTCAATATAGATTGGTTATTAAAGTCTAAAGCAGATTGAATTGTGAATGTGGTTTTCATTGAATTTCTGCTTGCATTTCAAGAATTTAAAAATTCTGAACAATTTCAGGATATAATTTTCAATATTAGTCAAAATATCCTCTGCAACAACTGTTAAAATAGAACCAATACCTGTCCCTTTTTTATTAAGTGTTATGTTGCTTCCATTGTAGTTGCCATTTACACTTTTTATTTAAGCACTGTTTTCATTATCATAATGCTTTGGAAACTTCTGCAAGAATCTAGAGTAGAATAATGAATTGAAGTTACATCTTGAGTTTTCTGTATTTTCCTCTAGGTAATAGAATTTTAAGTAGTCTCTCAATAGTTTTTCATATGTTGCTAGTGAAACCATTTGTGGGCCTGTGTGATGAATCAGGCTAGAAAAAAAGTGGAAAACTCACTAGTTTTAAATAACCGGTACTGAAGATTAGTAGTAAGATGAGGTTTTCAGGTTTTAGAAAAGCAAACTTCAGCTTGCTTAGAGCTCAGTTGGGAGGGATTCTGTGTGAAACTTCCATGGAAGATAAAAGGTCTTTTCCTGGAAGCACAAAACCAGTTTGTCCCCTTTAGAGGTAAGGGAAGTAGACAGAGCAAGAGACTCCCTTGGCTTAACTGCAAGCTTCTAAATCTGCTTAAAAGCAAGAGGAAGAGTATTAGAGATGGAAAAGTGGATGAACACTCATTGAGAACACAAATTGAAATTGTCCAGAGATATCAAAGACTACAAGAAAAGGGTTAAGATAGGTAAACAACAAGTGGAAACAGAAGGGAAAATACTGTACTGTTAAACAGGAGAGGTGAATTAGTAATCAGCAGTGCTGAAAAGGCAGAGCTTTCCATCACTTTCTTCACCTCTGTCTTTACCAGCATCATTGGAACTCAGGCCCTGGTAACAAAAATCCAGGTTGATAGAAGCACAGACTCCTTGTCAATGAAGGGTTAGTATGTGGACTGTTAGAGGAGCTTGACACCTACAAGTCAATGGGCCCTGACAGTATCCACCTGAGGGTGTTAAGAATGGTGGCTCATGTCTTTCCCAGGCCACTCTCCATAGTCTTTGAGAAGTTGTAGAGATCTGGAGATGTTCCAGAGGACTGGAAGAAAGCTAATGTCACATCATCCACCAGAAGGGCTTAAAAGAGGATCCAGGAAATTACAGGCCCATCAGTCTTACTTTGTTCTCTGGGAAAGTTATGGAGCAAATCCTCCTGAGTGCTGTCACAAGTCAAATGAAGCATGTAATTGGGAAAAGCCAGCATGGATTCACCAGAGGCAACTCATTATTGATAAAACTGATCACCTGCTAAGGCAAAGTAACCTGCTTAGTTGATGTGGGACAAGCAGGGGACTTTGTCTACCTGGATGTCTCAAAGGTTTTCAATACTGATTCCCACAGCCTCCTCCTAGGGGAACTGAGTCCTTACAGCCTAGACACGTGGTCAATGCAGTTGGGTGAGGACCTGGCTGACTGGCTGCACCCAGAGAGTGGTGGCAAATAGCTCCTTTTCGAACTGGGAACCTGTCACAAGTGGGGTCCTTCAGGGATTGATATGAGGCCCAACCCTGTTTAATATCTTCATAAGTGATTTGGATGACGAGATCAAGTGTACCCTGATAAAGCTTGTTGATACCAAACTTGAGTGGAGTAGACACTTGGAAGGGGAGAGATACCCTCAGGAAGACATGGGTAGACTTGGAAGAGTGGGCTAACAAGAACCCTATGAAGTTCAACAGCTGGGATCTTGGCTGGAGAGCAGCTCTTTGGAAAGGGACCTGGAGGTCTTTGTGAACAGCAGGCTCAGTATGAGTGAACAGTGTACTGCTGTGACAAAGGCAGCCAACAGAGTGTTGGATTATATCAACAAGCAGAGACAAGTAATTATCCTACTCTAGTCAGCTCTTGACAGGCCACATCTGGAATACAGTGTTCAGTTTTGGTCCTCTCTATACAGAAAGGATGTGGACAGGCTAGAGGGGGTCCAGAGAAGTACCACAAAGATGATCAAAGGACTGTGAAGCCCGTCATATGAGGAAAGGACTTGGTTTGTTCAGCCTTAAGAAAAGAAGGCTTAGAGGAGACTGTATGTTCTGGTTTAGCGAGGAGCAGCTTTTGGATTAGTAACATGGGGAGCGGGTTGCAGTGAAGACCCGGTAAAGAGTTTACAGACTCTCCCCTGGCTCCTGGGTTCACACCCACCTCCAGCCCGGCTGGGCCAATCTGGTGCCTCTGCCATCACTATTTAGGAAGGGAATTTGAAGTGCTGGCAGGAGGTGTAAGAGTGATACAAGATGGAGGCGACCACGTGGACCCTTCAGCCAGAGAAGGAGGAAGGAAGGAGGAGCAATAGACCAGAGACCCCTCCATAAGCTGTGGCGGGAATGCAAGCTGTACCCGTGCAACCTATGGAAACCCATGGCAGGACTGAGAGTTACCAGCAGTTCCGTGTAAGTGAGCCCAGACGGGCGAGGGACTGTGTGGGGAGACGGCCATGGCCCAGGCCGTGCTGGAGAGCTTGCGGGCCCCAGAGCAGACCCACACGAGAGGCAAAGAAGAGCTGCAGCTTTTGGAATAAGGGCGCATCGGAGCAGCCCGTGCCCCATGGACTTGCAGGGAGGACTGGCGTGGAGTTCACCCATTCTATTACTCTGTGTTGTTTTATTTTGGTTATGTTTTGGGTTTTGGGGGTATGTTTTTAGTTGATGTTGCATTAAATTATTTTCTGTTTTCTTCCCCAAACCGAGTAGCCTGGTCTGTTTTGTCCTGAAACTTAAGCGGCAATTAGGCCCTCCCTGCCCTTGGGCAGGTCTCAGCCTCTTCGCTACTCGAGGCTAATCGTGGTCTTTGTTCCCTGATGGGCCTAAACCATGACACTGTATCATCATATTCCGATGTTTAAAGGGTGTCTACAAAGAGGATGGAGACTCCGTTTCTACGAGGAGTCATATGGGATAGATGAGAGATAATGGGTACAAGTTACTCCTGGAGAGATTCCTATTGGACACATGAGGAAACTTTCACAATGGGAACAAGTAGCCATTGCAATAATCTCCCTAGCATTGGACACTTCTAAGATTTGGATGGACAGGATGCTGCACCATCTTGACTAGACCACACTTTTGCTGAGAAAGGTTGGACCAAGTGGTCCTTGTGGTCCCTTTGAACCTGATGTTCTGTGCTTCTATGAGCATGGTTCATTGTGCAGACTCAAAAATGGATGTGCAGGTGCTTTAAGAGAGATTGAATTGGGAAACTAGGGTGGGTCCTGCTTAGTGTGACACTGTAAAGAATATTTGTAAAGCTATTGATGAAGCAGAGAGTTTTACTCCCTAATTTTCTTATAAGGGGTGGAATTATATATAGTTTGGAAGCACAGATTGCTAGAGTTGTATTTCTTTTTGGAGAGAAGGAATGGAACAAGTGCAATGGCTGAGCTTCGTTATTCTCTTTGAAGGAAGACCTAGTTAATCTGCCACTGGGAGCTGTAGGACAGATTCAGATCTGAGCATATGTGCAACAGCAGAGAATGCCAGAATATATGTAACAAGGACTGTAGAAGAAAACTATCTTTTTTTCATGGAGCTGTTGTATGTCATTGTGTTCATGGCTCTGAGTGAAGGAAAGATGCTTGAGGGATCTAGGTTTGAGTACTTAATGAATTATGTTTGTGCTTCTACCTACTTAGAAGCAGGCCTCCGTTTGCTTTTGGGGAGGAGGAGAAATGAAAACAGTCATGTGGTAAGGTTTTCCAGAATATAGCATTTGAATAAAAGGAAGAAATTTTCGGTTAAAGGAAGCTGAGGAACTGTTGAAAAAGGATACTTAGAAGATCAGATTCGAGGAAGAATGTGAAACTGAGGAATTAAATGGGTGATGTAGTGATACAGACAAAATGAGGTAGTGGCAGTGGAAATTCTAGTGTATTTATTTTTTCCAGTAGCTACATGAGTCTTGTTCCTGGATACCCTCTATTAATTAACTTATGGTAGCGTTTAATGTCTTGAGATTCCTGCCTCAAAAGATTTTAAAATCAGAAGCAAAACAGAGCTAACAAATTTGGGGAGAATTTGTGAAGGATGTGAAAAAGCTTAATAAAAGTTATATACTATAAGTTTTGAATATAACAGTATCTCTGCTCTCTTCCATTTTTTAAATAAAAGTAAGGCATGGTAGAGGAAGCTGCTTTTTTAGCAGAATTGTTGGCTGCATTGTCTATATCTTCTTCTCCGCGTTCATTTTTCTCTCCTTACCCCGCAAGTAGGGGAAGAGTAAAGAAACCTCCTGCATCTGTGCTTTCCTTGAGGTGAAAATGAAGGCCAAGAATTGTCATGTGTCTATTCTCATGTCATATTTTGCTTTAGATTTGAAAGGTAAAGAAAACTGAAGAAATATGCAAGATATAGGTGGATATTTTAAAAGCGCGAGAAATAAAGTATGGAATTGAAAGCCTGTGTAAAGAAAAATGACGCTGATCTAGAGAATTTAATGGTGTCATTTAATGCAGCAAAGTGTGGAAAGAGTGTATGATGAAGTAGAAAGATAAGAAAGATGGAGAACGTCCATTATATAACATCATAAAGCATGTCATAAGAAATCTCTGGTAGGAAAGAAAAAGTGGAATGGTACTGGGAAGAATAAAGAGGTATAAAAATTGAGTATGTTCGTTGGTAAACTTTAATGAAGCCTCTAGGCGTGTGACAGATACAGTAACTAAAGGTAGATGATACGTACGATGGTTCATAAAACTTTTTGCATTGTCTTTGGTGTGGTGCACAATGATGTTTTGTTTTCTGAGTGTTTTTGATCTTTCCTGGGTTTTAATGGTTGGAGGGGCAGAGCCTTTGAATTTGTGATTTTATTAACACTTGACTATGTTATACATTTTCAAAGATGGAGACTGCTACTATGTTTCTTTGTTTTTAGAAGAGTATTGTTAATAATCCATAGGAAGGGATGAGGATAATTTTTATTTTTTTGTAATTTCTGAAGAAGATTCTGTAGATGGAAAGTGTTCCGCTAATTTTAAATCAGAACAGTACATATTCCTCTATTCCATGCTCAAGAGGTGGAGAAATAAAAAGTAAAAGCAGAACTCTAGGCATTAGACAGACAGTCTCTTCTGGTGCCTTATGAAAATCTTCAACTATACCTTTAGCATAAAAGCACATGTAATTTATTAGAAAGTTAAGTTTTTGTAGTGGAGCATTTTCTTAACTGTAGTTCCTGTGTGGAGGCAATTAATAGCTGAAATGGCTTTAATACCTCTTCTGGTTACATATGGAGAGAGTTTAGAGGTGTTTACGCTTATGGCTGAGTTAATTTTTTTTGCCTAAGTAAGATGAGAGCACAGAGACCATCAAAGTCCATGTTAACTAATGAGCAGAATAAGGTCTCATTTTCAACCTTAAAAGAGCTCTGCTAACTTACAGGGTTATGTGTTAAAAAATTTATTAGTTTTGACAGTTTTCTGTGATTAGTCATACACTGTCCATCTTTGTTGTGTTGTTGGGTTTTTGTTTTCTACATGTAGTGTCAATACAAGACAGTTTTAAAGGCTTATTTGCTATAAATAATTTCAGAAAAAATATTTAATGGTTGAATGGAACCTGAAAAGGAAACAAAAGAAAGCACAGCAAAAGCTGTATTGTAATATGGAAATGTATTGTAGAGGAGACGGATGTATTTGGGAGAGTTGAAAGAACTGTGGAAGGCTGTGTAAGGATTCATTAGATAATTGTGTGTGGTAGGGATATGATTATTGTGTAGGACTGTGATGCCTAATCGTGGAAATTTGTCTTCAGTTAATCCAGGAATGTAGATGTGTTCCAAACTGTATGAGGAAAAAACTGGAACTGAAATAACGTAATCTATTTATTCCTTGCCAGTAAAAATGCTGTCATCTTAAGTTATATTTTTCTTTATTAGTTCATTTTTCTTCCGCTGTGGCAGCTTGTTTTTTGCTTTTGAATGGTAGGATGTTTTCCTGTAGTGCCAGTTGCAAACTTTTGAGCTTGCTTGCATTGTGGCCAAAAATCTGAGAACAATGATGACTCCATTATATCCAGTGAGAAAAGGATCTTTTGTACTACTTACTTTTAATTGCTAATTAAGCTAAGTCCTTGGTAGTTCTAAAGAATGAAGTAGCTTGTGCCCTCCACTTCAGACCAGTATTTGCTACTGGGTTTTGGATAAGATGGAAGGGGTGATTTTTACTATGATTTCTAGAAGAAAGTGACCTTCCTGAGAAAGTAAAAGTGGGTAAGAGCACTCATTTTGCAGAGAAAGCTCTCAGGATTCAGTGAACATGTGGCATCTGTGGAACTGAGAAACTTGTGTGCTGCTTGAAGGCCTAGCAACACAACTTGCCCCCTCCCATGCTCATGATGAGTTTTGTCTGACTGCTCTGCTTCAGTTTCTGTGTTTAGTAATTTAAGGCATTTTAAATTGTCCAGGGAGGCAGTAGGGATCTTCTAGAAAAAGTCTGATGATATTTGGAGAGTATTTTAATTTATTCTTGATTTTTATTTTTAAGCGATGAGGTTAGAGTGATGCTTCCTTAATAGTGCAACACTGTTTCCAATGCATTAGAACTTGCTTATTTTAAAGATCCTTCAACATAGATAGGTAGGAATTTTATAACACTAGGAAAGTGTGCACCAAGAGGAGTGGATAGGCAGATATACAGATTTACCAGCTGAAACAGGAAAACAAGTTCCAACTACAGGTCATTTCACAACTTTTTCCTTAGGGCTTTCTCACTTCCACTCTTGCAACTCAAAAATGGAACACACTGATTTGAAGCAATTCATTAAAGACTAGCTAAAGGTCTGTTAGGCTTCAGACAGCTGGAAGGGAGAAGGAACACATTTCTACTCCAATTATTTAATTTCCCTGATTTTTCTGTAGTATTGGAGAACCTTTCCAGAGTCATTGCTGAGATGATTAACCCATGTTCTTATAAAAAGACTACCTATTTCATTTAGCACCTTCTTTGACAGTGATGCCCTTTTCTAAATAAATCAATTTTTAAAAAAATAAGAATCGTAGTTATCAGCACCTGTACATATTCATAGAATCATAGAATGGTAGGGGTTGGAAGGAACCTTTAGAGATCATCTAGTCCAACCCCCCTGCAGAGTCAGGTTCACCTAGATCAGGTCACATAGGAGCATGTCCAGGTGGGTCTTGAAGACCTCCAAGGAAGGAGACTCCACAACCCCTCTGGGCAGCCTGTGCCACTGCTCCATCACCCTCACAGTGAAATAGTTTTTCCTTATGTTTAAGTGGAACTTTTTGTGTTCCAGCTTCATCCCATTACCCCTTGTCCTGTTGCTAGATACAATAGTATAAAGGGATGCCCCAACCCCCTGACACCCACCATGTAGATATTTGCAAGTGTTAATAAGACCTCCCTTCAGTCTCCTCTTCTCTAGACTAAACAGCCCCAGTTCCCACAGCCTTTTCTCATATGAAAGATGTTCCAATCCCTGATCATCTTGGTGCCCCTGCGCTGGACTCTCCAGAAGTTCTCTGTCCCTCTTGAGCTGAGGAGCCCAAAACTGGACACAGTACTCCAGACGAGGCCTTACCAGGCCAGCATAGAGGGGGAGTAGAACCTCTCTTGACCTGCTGGCCTCAGTTCACTAATGAGTGTACTGTCAAATTCAGATAACTATTTTGTGTTTATATTCTCACTTCAATCTTGGTTGGATGCTAGTTTCAGCTGCAATAGCTGTGCTAGCATTTTTTCTACCTTGGTGATCCCTACACAGCATAGGCTGACAGAAGTTTATATCAGAATCAGAACCTGTTAGAGTGGTCTGCTCTAGTTATAGGGTTGAACTAAGATGTACGACTTTTTTTTTTCTTACCCGAGTGTATAGACAGACAGATTTTTGTAGAACAGCATTACTGTTTGTAGCTGAGGCCTTCATGTGCAGTTGTGATGTTACTTGTATTAATTTCATCTTTCAATATTTTCTGCGCTTTCTAAAGAATGAAAAAAATCCATTCAGCTTTAAGTCTTGTAGCAAGTAATGTGCTTTAGAGCCTGGGTCAGTGCAGTCTTCTTATTTATTACCTTAAATGACCAGAAAAACTATGTAACATAGTGTAGCATGGTTGCACAGAATTCCACTCTGATTAGGATGGAATATTCTCTAGATGAAAACTACTCTGAAGTGATAGCTTTTAAAGGAAAAAAAAAATCTGAACCCTTACTTTTTCTCCTTATCACGTATCTCGTATATCACGAGTTATGTAGGTTCTTTTTTGTTGCAACTAGTGTAGCAACTCTACATTTTAATCATAAGCTATTGTGTTTTTCCTTGGTTTTAATTGGTTTTGTACAACACATTGAAAAACATGCTTTCTGGATGAAATCTGCAATGTAGGAAGAATGACTAGTGTTGCTTAGATGACAGGTAGAAGAACATTATTAATCAAATACACTCTTAAGATGATGCAACAGCTTTGTAACTTCATAATGCTCATTAAATTGGTAATACACTGAAGTCGAACAAATTCACATTTTGTTTAGAAATTAACGGATACTAAATGACTAAGGCAGATACCATGATACTGATTCTCCTTCTACAGTTAGGTAAGGGAATTAAATTGTTACTTATCAGTAGTATTGGCCCTTAATGTAAAGATGAGCTGTATTATTTCCTGAAATGTACATATAAAATGAAATGTAGTATTTTCTTCCTTCACATATGTCAAACTCTTGGCATATGATTATCCCTTTGGTTTTACCTCTTGCTTATAGAATTTAAAGGGAAATTCCTGTAGAAGGGATACCTCTTGGGAGACACTATTACACAGCATTTGCTCAGGGGATTGAGCTGATATGAGAGGTGAAGCTTCCATTGCCAAGTATCATTTAGCACAAAGAAGTGCCTGTAAAGCTGAACTTACATGCCTGTATGAAGCTGTAGATCTGTGTAAATTCTCTTTTCTTTTTATAGTTAGAAACAGAAGTTAAGAGCTCCATTGCTTTTGTGTTATTGACCTTCTAACCTCTCTGGCAAACTCAGGAATTTTTAAAAATTTTGTTTTTAAGAGTGTCCCTCTGTTGTTATTGCCTGCTTCCTCCCTCCCCCACGGCACTTCCAGCTCTGCTTACCTTAAATTCTACATGTACCCGACTCCCTGTCACATAAGTGATGGGATGTCTGAGGTGTTGGTCATAAGTTTGGTCATAGTGATATGAAAGGGTGTGGAGGAGGAGAAGGCACATACTCATTAATTTTTAGTTTCAAATGATGTTTATTTTCAGTTTTGCTCATTAAATTCTCCACCTTTCCTCAAGTCTACTACTATGCTTTTCAACTAATATATGAATAAATATGCAAAAAGAATCTAATTAATTGTGGTAATAGCACTTTTTAATGTACATAATGATCCTCAATAGTTTTCTCTTGGATGCTATCATGCAAGTAGTTTATTTCTATGTATGTAGCCTGGGGAAATAACTTTAATATCAACTACTTTTATGCAGGTAGTATGATTTTTGTCTAGTGTTATATCTGAGTGACCAGTGTTCTTAGTGAATTAAATGTTGAGACCTCATATCCTATAAGCATGTCTGAACCCACAAGAAAAGCTTTGTATAAGTGGTTACACAGAATTTTCTCCATTGTGCTGTATTTAACTGTCTTGTGACATTTAACTGTCCTTTGCTATATGTAACAGGTGTAGGCCTTGGAAATAGTTTTACATTTACTTTCTGGAAGGGAAAATAACAAGTGTGTGATTGGAATGGAAGGAGAAAAGAAAAGGCAGATGGGTAGCAGCAGACTGTGATTAGTGGGAAGATTTCTAACACAGGAAGGACTAGCCGAACAGTGTTTCTGGGATCGTCTCAGCAAGGTAGAGAAGCCAGACTAGATATGCAGAGGGATTGGAGGTAACATGTAGCTTGGGACACATAATTAAATAATGAAGTTACATGCTTATCTTCTCTGAAATGTTTAGAATTACTATAACCAGTGTAAGGAGGATCTCTCAAGATTTTGGAAAGTAGCCCACATGAAAGATTTTGCTTCCATCAGACTATGTGGTAGGTGAGGGAAAGGTGATCACAGGATGGAGAAGGCTTGCAATGCTGAACTTTTGTTAAGGAGTACTCTGTCTTACAGGGGCATTGTTTTTCAGTCTTGATGCTACAGTAAATTGCAAGCCTCTTACTGTAGCAGAACAGTATATGATACTTACCTCAACTGCAAACCTGTATGTCAGACATAAACTGACCAGTTAGTTGCATCTGGCATGTGAGGTCACAGAGTAGGTGAGTGTCAGTGATTGTATGAGTCCTGGAAATGAATGAGATACAAACCCAGCTGGTTTTTTTGGGGTTTTTTTTTTGAGTTTTAATGCACAACTTGTAAGGCCTTTAAAACTATAGCAGAGTTTGACGGGAGGGGAGGGATATTTGTGAACTACACAGTATCTTTCACTTGGTGATGGCTTTGCAATCCCCCTGGAATAAAACTACTTGGATTGTTGTAGTAAGAGGAAAGATTATTTCTTTTGTCCTTCTCCTTCCTTGCGCATTCGATCTTAACAGCATAACATTTTGGTTCTATGATATCATACATCCTTCCAGATTGGCCTAACAAGACTTCTAAAACCAGGGAAAGAAGTTGTTGTGCCTATAGACATAACTTTTAATTGACTTAGAGTGACACTCAGTTTTCAGGTCTGTAATGTTCATGTACTCATTTTCCACTGCCTGCAACTGAAGAGGAGCTGCCTGTGGCATTCCTATGCCTCAGTTCTAGGGCTGCTTTCCAGGAAAACTCATCCCTGCTTTTTCTAAGTTTTTTTTTCCATACGCCCAATGCAAATCACCTCTCTACAGCATCTTTGAGATTTGCATATCATCCTTGTCTTAGGCAACTGCAGATGGCTGTAGTGACTTATTTGTCCCTGAGCCTTCCTCCTGCCTGTACAAGACAGTGCTAAATAAATCATAATGGTTTTCTTGAGACACAAAAGTGTTCTTTTGATGGTGTTAGCAATCAGACTTTTCAAGAGAAAGTCTGCATTACATCACTACTAACATAAGAATCCATACTTTTCTGCTTAATACGTTGACCATAGAGTACAGCTGCCCCTGATGCAGCTGAGGTGCTAACAGCTGCTTCCAAGTGACTGCTGTCAGATAGTTGTGGACAGAACTGTGGTTACACATATTTCCTGTTTTCAGGATGCTGTTTAGTTGCTGTAAGCCTTCTGGAAGGCTTCACACAAGATTCCGCTTGGTAACAAACCATGTGTTAAATTTTATTGACAGAGGTCTTTTCACTTTATTTTTATAGTTAGCTTGTCACTCAAAACCTATTTGACCAACCTAGAGCTACAGTTTCTATTTAAAAGGAATATTACATTCTCAGGTAAACTTTACAAAAATAGTGATAATACCACTATCCATAGCTTTCACTATAGCCATATAGCTATAGCTTTAGACAACGAGACCTTTTTGACAGTGAAAGCAAGTAGTAGCATTAGGATGTCAATACTGAAAGTAGCACTCTTCGAATTTTAAAATACTGTGCCAGATTTAGACTTGATGAAAATTGGTAATAAGTTAGTTGTTTGGTTCTCAAGTCCTGAACAGAAATGAGAACAGAATCCCAATGGTAATGCTACATTTTGCTGGATCTGTTTCTTTTGTCATTTGCTTCTGATCTTGTTGATGACATTTCTGATTTGAAGAGACAAATTGACATTCATAAGCTTTATGAGAGCTAAGAACATTTCAAAAGAATAGGTGACAGTGGCTGTATGTATATATATGTTGGAAAAAAAGAGTAAGTCTGAGTTAAGAAGCCTAGTGACTGGGTAAGAGAAACAGCCGAGAGTAAATTACCTGCTTCTGCCCATTCAAATGTTGGTGGGGGAAACATCTGTGGAAGGCAAATGCTGTGAATGGTTACTTGGAATATACTGCTTTTAGGGAACTTGAGACAGCTTAGCATTATGAAACTTTTAAAAATACCCTTTCTAATGTAGCTGCCATGACTACTGAATGCCTGTTTTTCTTATAGCGTAATATTGATAGCTCTTGAGGCAAGAGCGCTGTTCATTCTTTTGGTACTATGCTGGGAGTTGCAATGAACGTTCGGCATGAGACATCAGAAGCTATTTAGAGAGTGATATCCATTCTCATTTCTGTTTACATTTGGGTGGTTGGGATGGGGTTTTTTGTTGGTTTTTTTTCTGACTCTTTAAATGCTTTGTTAGAAAGTTATGAATAACTTTTTATTGTTTCAGAGCCATAATGAAGTTTTGGAAATATATTACCAAATGTACTGCTACTGGCTTTTTGTGAAGATTCTTGCTCTTTCATTTTTCTTTTCATGGGAACTGCTAAAATAAAGCTTTTCTTCAAATTCAGGAGAAAAATATTTCATAGGTGAGTTTTGAAAAGCAGTTACCTTTGTGTAAAGGAGAGCTAGTCTATATGGTGATGGGAAGCTTCAGTTGTAATGTTAGTTGACACAGATATATCTACAGTGGTAGTACTTGTTAGAGTAGTGCTGAAGCTAAAACACAATCGGTGGGTTTTGTTTTTAATAAATATATCTACTAAAAAACTGCATTCCTTTACTAATAAAAAAATTAAATTGAGATTCTCTGGAGAGAATCCAAGCACTGAATCCCACAGGTATTTATGTTGCTGAAACTGACCAGATTTCAAATATTATCTGTGAGATTTTGATCTGTAGTTACACCTTTGACTTTAAGACAGTCTATTTGCATCCTCTCTGGACAGTAAGGATGTCATAGTTCACAACCTTAAGAAGTTAGTTCAGTCTTTTACCTAAGCTGTCACAAATAGTTTTATTCAAAGGTACCTCAAAAGGCATAAGCCTTTTGTTTCAGAATTTAGCTCTTTATAGTAAGTAATTGGTATTGGTCTGTCACACTTTGCACAGAATTTCTGAAAGCAGTTTCTATCTGAGTCTTTTAGAAAGAACGTGAAAGAATACATAGGTTTACATGGGAGTTTCCAGCTTCCAGTAAAAAAGCTTCCAGTTTTTCAAGCCTGTCCCTTCATGTTGCAGATAGGTCACAGATACATAGATACGTGTAAAATTGCATTTATCAAAATCCATGTCTTAAAAGTGATAAACAAGAGTACTTAAAAGTGCCCTTTTGCTTCTATAGTTTCCATTTAAATTCTGTACAAGATCCTAATTTTTTCTGATTGTTCAAATTCTTTTAAAAATTCTCAGTCTAGAGTTACATATTGTCAGTGTTGTTGTTAGACTGAAGTAACTCTTCTCTTTCCCTGGTGTTTGTCCTGTTAGTACTCCTAGAAAATAGTCATGCTAGCTTTTGATTTGCTAAGCTAAATCATTTGAGCTGTTTTGACTTCCTTTTACAGTAGTGACTCTTCTCTGCAGTTATCTTTCAGAGTTGCATAATATATCTTTTCTGAACATAGAGAAATTTTATAGAATCTAATAGATCAAATCTGCTGAAATGATACTAGTATTTTTGCTTTTAGAATAGGTTGCTCCCTGTCTGTGCCCCTGCAAGAGCTTGGGAGCATCAACTGAAACTACCAGGAAACAAATTCAGAATAAACAGAAGGTGGTTCCTTGCAGTTTATCTGTGGATGCTGCACTAGATTTCACTATTGATCTGACTTACCGCGGTCATCTTATTTTTCTTTGTTGGAAAGTTATCCTCTGTTTAATTCCAGAATTATCTATGGTTTTTTTTCATCTGCTTTATATTAGTAGTGTATACTTATCTTGGTTTGTTGCCTCATAATCCAGTAATTAATATACTTGAGGAGTTTTTGAGTAGTTTTAATAAGCCTGTTGCAGAGTTCAGGATCTTACATGGTTTTATAATATTTTACTCCTACATGCTTCATAGATTTACTTTTGAAAAATTTCTCTCTGACATGCTGATGGTGCCTTTTCAAGTTGTAGTGTCCTCACCTCATTTATAGTTGATAGACCTAAAATAATGCTATAAATTCAATCCAAAGGCCAATATTGTATCACTGCAAATTATGGAGATAATGATAGGCTGCCACCAATAAATGTACTTAAAAGGTGAACTACTGTAATATGATGAATTTTGTTGTGCTCGGAGACTATTATATACGAGTGAAAATGGATTTTTATTAGAGCTTGGTCTGACTCACAGGAAAAGCAAAATCATGTTTAACTGTATGGGAAACAAGAGCAAGATACTGTGATCCAGAGTCTCAAATCTCATTGCATTGCCACACAAAAGGAATAAATTTTGACAAACTTATTTATGCCTGTTGCACGTTGTGCAGCATACCAGTACCATTATGCATTACAGTAATAAAGAGAACAGAGTTGAGGTTCAGCTGCTTTAAGTTTGCCTGGGTGTGAGAGAGACTAGCAACCAACTCTTTACATCTAGAGAGGTAGGGAAATAAAATTAATGAGAGCTTCAAACTTGATTTTAATACTACACCAAACACTTTAAGTTTTCCAAGTTATCTCATGGTAAAAAAGTTTTAAACATATTTTCAGTATACTGTATTTTTTTTCTTCTTAGCATAAATTCAAATGCAGATCTGTGTGCTTTGTTGTACAAGCCTGCAAAAAGATTGTAAAAGTAAATTTTATACTTAAAACTTGTAGCATTTACTTCAAATCTGCTTTCCTTTATCCACACTCTGATTCTGGGACTCCTTGTCGTTGCCTTGGCTTGCATGCTTCCTTGTTCTTCCTTTTGTGCTGGGCTGGGTCTTTCTGATGTAAGCCACATGCACCTTGTGAGATGCCAGTTTTCCATCTGTGGCCTGAAGACAACAAATAATCTCTCTTGTGCATGCAAGTGTTATTCATGTTTCCAAGTTTAAGCATAAAGCTTACACACCTCCTGTTGCTTGCACAGGACAGGTCACAAGGGTTCCAGAATGACAGTATTTGCTTCTTTTGGATATGAATAAATCTGATACTGCGGAAAGCTATGAAAAATGAACCTTTTGTACTACACTTGACACTTTAAAATAAAAGGATTAAAAAGATTGGCATTTGGGACTGACTTACATGCTTCCCTTTGCTGTTTATGATTACTTGAAAATGCCTTAAATTTAAATTTCAGGCATTTTAAAATATTCTTTAACTCAGCTTTGTATTTGTTCATCCTGGCCAAACATTCTCTACAGAGGGCTAATCACTTGTTGTCTTGCGTGCCTGCCATGATTGAAGTGATTACTGTGCTGAGATACTGCGTGTCGAGGAAGGCTGTTCTGCTGCCAGATGAAATAGGAATGGAATGATAATGAAGAGGGGGCTTGAGTAAATAGTGAGCCGTCTACTGTTCTCCTGTGCCATTTTCCCCAACAAAGATTTTGTCTCTCACTTGCACCTTCCCTCTTGCTTACTACTTTATTTTATCTGAACTTTTATTTGCTGCTATGTGAATGTGCTTAATGGACTCTTCAGAGCTTTGTTCGGTGTCTGACTCTGTTGTGCTTGGTTCATAGAATTTTTGGTTTGCTGTTTTCCTTGTTTCCTCTCTAGGGTAATTGTTTAGCCATGGTGACATACTGTTTTGACAGGGATTTTTTGACAATGTATGGTGGATTTTTTGTGTATTAATGAAGGCCAATATAAAAATGTATGCACCTTTCCACATATACTGTGTTGATGATTGGTTCTACTGTTTGGGACCAGTACGTGAAAAAATCCAGTTTTCCATGGAGGTAAGCTTTTCTTGCATTGCAAAGTGTTCTTTTTACTGTAGTTCTGCTACTTATGTATTCTGGCAATTTAAAGACCTTCTGTGATCAGGCCATTGAGTACTTTGAAAGTGAATTTAAACAAAGACATGTTACATAGGCTTCATTCATCCAAAACTTTGAAAAGAAAGTCAACTTTTTAGCGTTAAGGAGCTGTCTTAATGAAAAGCTCTTGAGTGACTTCATGCCCTGGGTCGTTATGTCAGTGCATTTTTGCAGCCTCAAGTTGATTGCATTTTGGAAACTATATTGCTTGTAAAACTGCTGAAGTTCCTTCTAAGGTTTTGCATTAATGTATACTTGAAATTGATGATAACTGCTTAACAGTATAGGAGTTGATCCCCCACCTAAAAGCCTGAGTCATTACAGCTTCAGTTAATAGTCAGATACTTCATTTACCAAAATAGATCATTTTCTGTGGAATGAATTCTATGTAGTACTGTATAATCATAAATAATAAAAGCTTCTCAATAAATGTCTGAAATGTATATCATTGAGTTATTTCTATTATTATATAATTTTAAATGCAAACCTTACAGTAATCTATCATGAGGACATCTGCAAAGGTATTTAGTGTATGAATGGCATACTAATGCTAGTTATGAATGGCACTGGTAGCCTTTGAACTTCCTGGTGTTAAATGCCCATCTGTTCTTTTGGAATATTTTATACCACTTGAAATCTCTGGTAATGGAATTTACACCTCAGTGGATTTATAAAATACTTTCTAACAGTTTGATTGCTTAAAGATTTTTGAATTTTTTCTCTGGTTCTGCAAGGTGGGGCAGTTTTAGTATTTAGAGATAGTGCTTTAGTCACTCTGGAAGGTGGTATGGGTGCAACACAAGATAAATGCCTGGTTAAAGATTTGGGTTTTGTGCAGTGGAATTCTATGTAATTGCTCAATTTTTAATTTTTAGTCTACAAAAAGACATTTTAAAAATAAATAATTTGCCATTACCTGGTTTCTGTGAAGTTTGGGACTGCCAAATGTGTAAAAACAGTTTTAAGGGTAGTGAATTGTGTATAAGCTCCCCTGCCTTTCCCTTTTATTTATTTATTTTTAACCTAAGAGCTTTTGACTTTTGTTGGTTTAGAGGATTTGCCTTTTGACATAGGTATGCTGGGGATGGGTATTGCTTTTCCTGAAGTGTAGTGACTTGTTTTCCAGGCAGTTTTGTGATAAACTCGTAAAATTCTGTCATTAATCATGGCTTGAATGTGAAGGTGCTATTTTGGGATTTTCAGTTATTTCTTGATCTTAAACCTATGCTGTTAAATTGAAACCTAATACAATTTTAACCATTGTTTTTTTAAAGATCTGGAACTGAATATTAAAGAGTTAAGTGTGATTGGTTGTAGAAGCCAACATTATTGAGCACTGATTTATTTATGCTTTGAATTGGTGGCTTCTTGTCCACAAGTATCAGTGTTGTTCATTAAGTAGTCAGAGTATGTGCTAACTGAAAGTTAGGTCCAACAGAAGGGCTTATTGTACCTTTTCCAGCTGGGCATGGTAGAAAAGAGTATTTTGCAAATCCTTCTGTTGGAAGGAATAGCAGCATGATGGTGTCACTGAGGAAGAGATGCACTCATAAGGGAGAAACAACAAGATATCTTATTGGTGTAAGAGAGTGAGTTAACAAAGTGGACAGTAGTTAACAAGATTTGATGACCAAATATACTTTTTTAGTTATGCAGTCACACAAAACTGTCACGGAGACTCTCCTCTTGCTTCATGAGGTTCAGAGAGGACCCTCTTGCATTGTAAACTTCTCTAAGGGAATTTTAGGTGAAACTGGATCCAGACTTAGTTCCAGACTTGGCCAAGGGTTTATGTCTATAAATTGTTATGTAGGTACAATCAGTCATTCGTATTACTTAGCTAAGATTTCAAAGTTTCAGCACTCTTATTCCCAATTCATTTACCAAGTACCTGATGCAGTAAGGGTTCTCTCAGCCTCAAGAAGTAACCTTGTAAGGTGTCTCTACTCAAGGAGAAATGCTAGTGTGCAGCCCACTGCCATGCAGGATTGCTCAATGGGCCCTGGGCTATCTGCTATTTATGTAGTAAGATGATTGACTTAGTCATGTTTGTATACTAGCTGTATTTCAATTGGCACGTGCACAACTAGGCTCAGCTGTTGTGCAAGATTTATGGCCCTTAGCTATTGTGTTGTTATCTGTCTCTCCAGAGTCCAACTTAAGCCAGATGCAGCCATCATGACCACCGCTGATGGCTATTGCCTAAGTAAAATGAGAAAAGGAGGAGAAACACACTGCCAGAGGTAGAATTGAAAAGAACTTGTAATTTAGGCTGTGTTTATTAGTATTCATCCAAGATAGATGGTCATGTGGTCCCAAACTCAATACCTTCATCTAATGAATTGCATTCTTCTTCACCTAGTTGTATGTTTATTTTAAATCACATAATCCACCTTGTGTACACAGGATCATACTGTAGTTGTTGATGGGGAATGGATAGGTGGAACTAAGTAATTTGCATATAAGTGGAAGCTTAGTCTCTGTCATTCTGCCTCTGTCCTGCTGTGACTCATTGTGATGACTTTTGGCTTAAAAGTGAGGTGATCTCTGCTGTTTAAGGCACTTGCTGTGAGTATGGGAAACTCAAATTGAAGTCTTAAGTTCCAAAGAGGTGAATCTCCAAATCTTAATCTTTTGTATCCTAGATGAATATCCTTATTAGGTAGTTTAATGTTTTGTGATTTTTTTTTTTTGTTGTTGTTGTTGTTTTGCCACCTTCATACCCCTTACTCCCTGTAACAGAATTGTTCTCTGACCTGCTGTACTTAACAAGGAACTTTGTCCTTTGAGCTAGGCACTTTTTTCTAGTTCAGTAGTATCCCTGAAAATACATAGAGATACACAGAGATTTCACATCAGGCTTGATACATGCATGTTTTTCCACTTGTATTTGTTAACATCTTATCTCTATAGTGGATGTAAAATTTGATAGGGCTTGGGAAGCATTTTCGAGGTCACCTTTCCAACTCCAGGGAAATGTTAATGAAAACAGTCTGTGTAGACAACCTATATGGCTTTCTAGCTTGCAGCTTTGGAATTCTTCAGAATCTGTTGCCTGTGAAAATTCAGTATGAAGTTTTACAGATCAGAAGACTCTGTCTTCTTCCCAAGCAATGTTTGAGTATATTGTCATTTTTCTTAGTGTTTAGTGCTTATTACCATGCAAATGCACACTAGTAGTTAAAATAATTTGGACTTGGCACTTTGTAGTGCACTAATACTAGTTCTGAAATCTAAATGTATCTACCCCTCCACCACCTGTTATTGTTCCATAGGACAACTAGACATTATTTCTTTCCTGGAATGAGAAACACCACCTCTTCTGTTCAGAAGTGGTACTGATCATTAGTTGTGTGACTATTCCAGAAGACTGTATTCCTCTTATTTCCTCATTGCAATTTTTTGTGTGTGTTTGTTCAATGACAAATGAGATGAGAAAGGTGAGGGATAACGCAGGCATTAGTAGAGATGAGCTACAGGTCTTGATGGGAGTTACTGTGACACTTCTCAAGTTGTTTACTGCGTATGAAGTTTTTCTCCAAAACTTTTGTTTTGTTTGTTTGTTTTCCTATGGAAGCTGGTTTTCATACATGTTTGGTTATGTTTCTGTATTGCTTGCTTTTATACATGAGTGGCATCCCTGTTGTCTAAGCATAATTAAGCAGCTGCAAAAGAAGTGTATATGAATGACAGTGGAACAAGGAAGATGATATGTGGAGTGGTACCTGTATGTGAGATTTTAGTTATATGAGGGAAAATCTTTGTGATGCACCCTTCCTATTATACTAGCTATGATAATTTTAGAAGTACTAGTATTCTGAGACTCTTTGAAATAATGGTATTTCAGCATTTGCAACTAAATTCCTTTCAATTAGATTTTTTTATCCTTTGTGTCTTAATGTACCTTTACCTATTTTGTCTCCTGTGGTGCTGAAAACTCCATGCTTTCTACCCTATTAGCATTAGTTTTTAAACTTTTTTTTTTATAAACAGCTCCTGACCCATTTTCATCTCCATTCTTCTAAAATAATTTCTTTTTGTATTATTTTCAGGCTAAGCTACCAACATATTTATTTCTGAAAACTGGGCCACCTCTAGTGCTTGAACCTTTTTGGAACTGAAGTTTAGACTGTGCAGGTTTAGCAGAGCAATTGGTGGCATTTAAGAAACCAAAAATTATTAATTATTCTACTGTATCACCTTGTATTCAAACCACAGCACAGAAAATAATTCAATTTAGTCTTAAACTAAATATTTGCACAAATATGTGTTTGTTGTGTCAGTCTTTGTGGACATTTTCTTATGCATATGTATGTACATGGCTCTAATTTTTTTTCAAGCTTCTTTATTCATTACTTCATTGTCATCTTTACACTTGATAGCTGATAGTGTTACAATTCAAAAGATTTGTGTCTGGATCAGAAGAGCTTTGCATAAATAGAAGTTACTCAAATTTAAACTTTTATGCTTTTTTTTTCTTAGGTAAATTAGGCAGCTATTAATGCAGACTATGAATTTAATTAGTCTTTTATTTCTTTCTGCATAGACTTTAATTATATTTCTAAAGCTGTTTACCCAATGAACTCAAAACCAGCTATTTGTTTGATGTATTTTACCAAAACCTATATGAAAATCTGTAGCCTCCTACATACAACCAGTTTAACATTTTCAGAAAAGATGTTTGTCTATAAAAAAGTTACTGTCTAAATATTTGCAAGTATGACATGCTTGCACCTCAGTTGTAATGTTCTGTGTTGGTATAGTTAAGAATTAATAGAACAAAACCAGATTTTAGTGTGTGGTGAACTATTCATTAGCTCTAGAAAATTGCCACAGTAAATTGCTGCAACTCTACTGTAAAAAGAATTATCATGGTAAAAATAACAATAAAAAATTTCTGTATTTTTAGACAAAACTGAGTGATTTAATTTCCACTTGAAGAATCTACTGCTATTTTAAAAAAATATTTCTTTTGTTTTGTTTACTTGTTTGGCTATTTTAAGAATAACTATGCAGGATTTGTAATGAACAAATTAAGACAAAATATATCTTCTGATTATAAAATGTTTTCAGGTACATAGTAGAGAGCTTTCTGTTTGCTGGTGGTTTAGAATTTAGTTTCCTGTATGATGTAGGAGTGTCTGTACATACATACACACCTGTATTTGTAAGGATATCTTACCGTACTTAGAAGAAGTAATGGGTGTTGTAGTAGTAGAAGTGTAGAAGTCTGTGTTATATCCTGAAGGTGATCTCAGAATTAATGTACAGTGATTAACTTCATTAACTCCAGTCATCAAATTTTTCATCAAAATTCAATTAATGATGGACACTGTCAGCTGAGAATACAGCTTCCTGTATTTTTCCTTGAGAAGCCTACACTATTGAGTTTACATCTATCTGACACAAAACACTTGTAAAGAAGGTGTTATACTTGATAACTGTTATCTTGTCTGTGGTGACAAGTTTTTGTAACTTTTCTCCATTTATCACTGATATGCGTATTTTCTATTTTATATTCTCTTCTACAATTCTACATGTTTTATGAAGTGATAACCCTTAATTTCCCAATGATAATTGGCTTCAGGGAGAATTATTTTGAAGTTACCAGTGTCTTCTATTCTCCATCTGACTGTAGCATTTTCTTTGGTGTGATACTAATTCTCTGCAATAGGTTTCTAAATTTCTATTCTATTTTTATTGCACTATTTGTTTCTTATGATGACAGTGTGCTGCTTTCACTCCAGTCTCAAAAACTTTTTTTTTTGTTTATACTTTTTACTTTTCAGTTAGTTTTTGTGTTGATTTTGACTTGCAAACTCATCAACTTTGACCTCCTTCTGTTTGCTGCTTCATTTCTTCTACTTCCAGATTATACTGTAGATGTAGCAGATGTTTTTTTTCTGGTGATCCTTATGACAGATATGTCCTACCTAGACCACTGTAATGGCTCTTACAGAAAATTAATCCTAAGTGTTATCATCAAGCTGTGCATGTAGCTAATGTATGCAACTGCCTTTCTTCTTTATTGCTTGTCCTGTTTCATGATGTCATAGGAAAAATAAATTTGCAAAAGTAGGTGATATACCTCTTGAGAAATTTCTTTCGGAGCATAAGCGTGTTTGTGTCTAGCATGCTGTACTTCTAGCACTCTTATTCAGGCTTTTACATAATATAGTTCATATGTGAGATCTAAGAAAACACAGTATGAGCTTCATGAGAAAGATAGCATATAAAGAACCTTTGAAAACTTGTAGTGGGGATTGACATTGAGTGAGAGAGTAAGCAAAGTTAGGAGTATTGTGCCGTCCATACATAGTATGATAGCCTTCAGTGGAGAATCTGCTGAATTAGTATAGATTGTCTTAAATAAAATGTGAATTCTGTGGATTAGATGGTGGTTTAAGTCATCTACTGCCCAGGAGGTGGTATTTATCCAGCCAGTCATTGAGAAGGGGAGGAAAAACTAGTTTAACTTGTAAAGAATTCAGGCTAGTCTTTTCCTCTCCTTGCTTACCCGAAGTGAGCCATGTTCAACACGTATTGTTGCAGAGCAGTAGCTAGAACTGAGTTTATTCTCAGGATGATATTTTTGTTACAAAATCATGTGTGCATTTTGGTGAATTGTGGCATGCGGAAAAGAAGGGAAGTCTTTCAGAACATCATATTTTGTTACTGAGGTGAGGAGAATGAGCCCAGAGCATACAAAAAATGTTTTTCTGATCTTTAAATATCCTTTGGACTGACTTGTAGAAGGTAGCATGATAATCACTTTAGTGTCTGGCACTGTCTGTGTAATTACATTTGTTTCCAGAAGGGTAAAATAACCCTTAAGAACTAATTAAAGTTTCATTTCTAAGGATTAGCGTACTATGTATTTCATTTGTGAAGAGTACGTTGATATCTCTCCAGTTCTTTTTCATGTGGAATTATTTTCTCTACCTACTCACAAAGCTTTCTCTTCAGGTTATTGCTTTCTAGAGAAACAAGAAAAAAGAAGCAGGAACTGTTTGTTTGGGTCTGTGTCCCGTCCCACCTCCATGATGAAAGAGTTATCTGCATGTGCAATAGTGTTTTCTGTTGTGAATTTTAAGGTTTTGGTAACACTCTGAGGCTTGGAATTTGTCATTTTACACTGTGTTGTCTGCATTAAAGCACTGTCTTTCTCTTGAATGGTTAATTTATATTTCAGTAAAATTAAAACAATTTCACTGTACATTACTGTCTAGCTCTTGCCATGCTAAGAGTTTATATTGCTAGTTTTTTGTTTTTCCCTAGTTATCAGTGGGGTTTTTTCTATATTTTCAGTAAAAATTTGTTGACTCAGTGCACTTCTGTATTTTCATATCATTTTGTGATGTTTGGCCACTTAGTTCTTCAGCTTTCATGTTAGTCAATCATGCTTGTCATGAGTAAGAAGAGATATAAAGACATCATCTTCTTTAGAAACTTTAAAAAAACTGTATTGATTTTTTTTTCTCATTTCTTTCTAGTATAATTGTTTAACAGTAATTTGAATTTTGCTGTAAAATACAAATAATTGCAGCCAGTGGTTATGGTATTTTTCTTCCTGTTAACTGAGTTAGAACTAACATTGTCCTTCCTTCTCTGTTATGAGGTAGAGCTGAGTTCTGTATTCAGTGTTTAGAATTCTGGTTTTGTCTCTTGAATCACTGCATTTTTTTTTCTTTTTTTGGTGTTATAGTATATTCCCAAATCTAGGATCTTTTCTTCATGAAAAGACCTGATCTTAATAATAGCCAAAACTGACATTTGCTTTATGGGGTTTTGGGGTTGTGTTTTTTTGTTTTTGTTTGTGATATTCTTCCCACAATAGGGGGGGGAAATTATTCCAGTTCCTTCCCTTTGAAATAATTTGTATTGAGCATACATGGATTCAGTATTGCATTTGACAGACAATAGTAGATTTTTTTTCCCCTTTTTGGAACATATATGAATATTTGCCATCATTTATTAAGTTGACAAATACATTAAGCGATATTTCTTCACTTTATTGTATTTAAACATGTCCTAAGAATTAGTCGTGAATTTCTGAAATCAGAGTGCCCCCAGTCAAGAACTACAGTGTCATAAGAGGAGGTTTGTAACCATTGTGTCATAAATGTTGACAATAGTGTATTACTTCAGTTTGCTTTTAATCAAGCAGATGGAGAACAAACCTGAGTAGTGTTTGGTGTTTTTTTTAATATTGTATAAACCCGCTTGTTTTCCTACAGCCATTTCTGTATTTGTTTTGTGGTTCTTCTGTGGTCGCCAGACTGAAAGCAGCTGTGGATTATTATTTTGTCAAGTTCCTAAATTCTTCAGGTTTTACTTTTATCTTCATGCAATCTTGAACTAAGGGAAGGAAATGTACAGTGTTTCGTAGCAGTCTTCATTTCAAGGTCTTTCTTGTTTATTTGTTAATACTAGCAATTCTCAAGGCTGAGTCCTTTGAGTCACTTACAAATACATACAGTGTGGAGAACTAACAATATTTAAAAACCTGAGGAGTTTAACTTCCATGGAATTCTTAGTGTCTCAGGATGCATTAAATTGGTTGTACAAGTGGTGCCATAGATAGCCTTGGCACTTAAAAATCCACTGAAATTAGATTTTTTTTATTATGCCTTCAAATAAACCATACACAGATACATCTATTTGTGACCTGGTCCTGCAAAATGCTTTGCATCTGTTCGTTCAACTACGAGACACATGCTTATCTATGAAAAAAGACCCAACTTGTTTCTTTATGAAGGTGTTTGTGGAGAATTTTGATGAGAAAGAAAGTTTCTTGACCAGAACCAAAGTTGGATAAATCAAATTTGTCTGCTATGGCTACTAGGATGAGCAGGAGCCATGTATTGATTAGTCTGCTTATCCTCCAGGGATTCAGAGGTTGGCTTGGGTGTTCCTGCTGGGGGATTAAAGCTTGCTTTTAGTTTCTGTTTCCTTTTTTTGGGAATCATAGTATGGTAGGGGTTGGAAGGGACCTTTAGAGATCATCTAGTCCAACCCCCCTGCAGAAGCAGGTTCACCTAGATCAGGTCCCATAGGAACGTGTCCAGGTGGGTCTTGAAGGCCTCCAAGGAAGGAGACTCCACAACCCCTCTGGGCAGCCTGTTCCACTTCTCTGTCACCCTCACAGTGAAATAGTTTTTTCTTATATTTAAGTGGAACTTCCTGTGTTCCAGCTTCATCCCTTTACCCCTTGTCCTGTTGCTAGCTACAATAGAAAAAAGGGAATGTGCTAGAAGAATTTAAAAAATTAATATGAAACAACTTCCATGATTTAAGTTTGCATAAATACATTTCCTTGATAATGTTGCAAATAAGTTAGAGGATGTACTTAAAGGTGTAATGTAATTGCTCTTATAGTAACAGTTAACATACAGTTAGCAGTTACTTAAAGGGGAAGTTCTGTTTGCTGCTCTGGTGCCCTGTGCCTTGCCATGTGCTGGCATTACATAACTTAGCTGTATATTGTAAGGGAAAGGGAAAATTTGCCTTGTTGAGCATTGATCTGAATTGTTTGAATGACTTCAGCACAGCTGTTTTGTATCCCTACTATATATAGTGCTGCAGATACTCGTGACATATCTTTCAATAAGGATTTTCTTAAAAAGGTATAGGAGAAATATTAAGGGTCCTCATGCTTTTTTGTTTATGTACGTGTAATTTCTTGAACATCTTGTACAGCAAATATAGGAAATACTGTTGTATTTCTTCATGAAGTCAAGTTGCCTTTAAATACCTGCAGCCATATCATTAAGGAAATAAACTACTCTAACTACAGCGGTTTTTGTAAGCTACATTTTGTGGTAGCTTATCTATACTACTATGGTAGTTTCTATATACTTTGAACACTGACTGAATTTTAGAAGACAAAATATTAATTTAAGAAGATGTCACAGTGTGAATATTCTCTTCAACAGCTGCAGCAGATATTGCATATCATCAGAGACTGGAAGGTCTATCTGAAAATTAATCTGTGACAATAACATGGGAACCAGCAGGAATCGTGTTACAATTTGTACAAATCCAGAAATGAGACCAAAAAGTGAGGACAGGAAGTAAGGCACAAACTCCTAGATTCTGCATTAAAAAATTTGCAGATTATGATAGGTTCATCGGATGAGCCTGAATGTTGAGAATTGGTTCACATACATGTAGTAATTCTGAGAAACTCACTTTGGACTTGTGTGCTTTGCTTCTGATTCCAGGGATCATGTTCTTTAGTTAGAGAGTTGGCTGATTCCGATATTCACAGTGGCGGGAATAAAGTTAAAGGAGCAGTAGCTTTGATTAACTGTCAACAGAATTCCAGTCCTTCCAGTGCAGTTTGCTAAGGTGAATGAACAGCGTGAATGAACAATTCTGCAGTAGTTCTTTGATACAGAGGCAAATACATGTCTCAGTTTTTGTCTTCAAAATGTGGCCAGATAGCTACAGTTTGAAATATGTAATTTGAATGGTTTTATTAAATCATTTTAATACTGCATGTACACTTAATAGATTTAATACAAATGTTATCCATGTTGCTACAGTTTTACAGCAGCATAGCTTTGTTTTTATCCATCAGAACTTTATTTTTGAAAACAGCTATAAAATAAGGCTATTCTGAACTTGAATGTAGGTGAAAGCCTATGTAATACATCTCAAGCTTAGGATGAAAACTGAGACCTGCTCATACACTGTTGTTTAATGCCAGCCAGCAACAAAGCACCATGCAGCTGCTTGCTTACTGTTCCCAACTCAGTGAGATGAGAAGTGAAAAAAAGTGAAAAAGTAAAACTTGTGGGTTGAGATAAGAAAAAGCATAACTAACTACAACTTATTGAGAGTGTTTGTAGACTTTTTTCCTTGCAGAATAACAAGAAACTTGTTATTTCTCACAAAGTGTACAGAAAATGTATTATTTGCTTTAGATAAATACAGAGTTTTGAAAACCTTGTATTTCTTTTTCCCAGGCTGTTCGCTGCTATGAATCGCTAATTTTGAAAGCTGAAGGAAAGGTCGAGTCTGATTTCTTTTGTCAGTTAGGTCACTTCAACCTCTTATTGGAAGATTATCCTAAAGGTAAGGTTCTTTTGTACTTCTGACAAATGTCGTTGTGGAATTGTCATTTGATGTAGGTGACACAATAGACTGAAAACCATTTTGATAACTCGCTTTTCTTGATTTGTACTGTATTTCAAAGTCCATAACAGAATAAGACTGATGATATATTTATGAAAACTACTAGCTCGAGTATAAATATTAAGTTTATTTAGTTTATATACTAGGACCACATGGCGTACTTCACTTTTCTGGTTCATTATTACATGACCGTACAAGTGGTTGAATCTGTGCCTCTGAGGATCCTCTTGGGTGATCCTATGGGGGGGTGTAAGACACAGGTGCATACGATGAGACCCCACCTTAGTGCTTTCATGTATATCTACAATCTCAACAGGTGAGATGAGGCTGAAAGTGCTAATCTTAAAGTAAAAAGCTGCACTTAAAGTCTGTTTCAAGTTCTATTTTGAATACTGAGCGTATTAAAAGAACAGGTGTAGAGATTTGGGGAGGAGGGGTGTGTGTTGAGGGTGTGTGTGATGTTTTTTTAGATCTCTGCTTCATTAGTTTTTGAAATTACTTAAATTGTTTTGCAGCCAGTGAACATAGCACCAAGTGTACATGAGGTTCTTTGCTTCTTGCTGGTCAGTAGAGTGCTTTTTTGGTAGTAGTATGGATTCCCAAAGATACTCTGCTGTGTTGCTTATTGAATCTAGCACTAGATCTTCAGCTTGTCCTTGTTTCTGCTTCATGTCATACTGTGTGTCAGGCCCAGCTGCCTCCCTTTCAATGATGTGGAAGGTATGGATGAGTTAGAAAGCCTTTTTGGATTTTACTCGACACTGCTAATTAGAACAGAACAGGGGTTTTTTTAATAGGATTTCCTTTTTTCATTGTTGTTGATTTTTAGTTTTAATATGAAAGCAGTTCTGTTTGACTTTGTGTAAGGAAACAAAAAACACTCCCACCTGAAAAATGTCTACTCCCCTCCTTTTTCAAAGCACACAGAAATACTGGTTTCCATTGACCATGGGACATAGAAATTGGAAAATTAATTGTAACTGACTGTAGTTCAAAAGCACTGCTTAGTGATTTAGGGTAGCTGTGGACTGTTGCATAACAGGCATTTCTATGTGTCCATTTGTTCACTCTATCTAACATAAACCAGTGTGAATTAAGGTTCCTGGGAACCTACCTTGCCTTCATAGTTTTTTAGGTGACAAATATTTAGATTTGATGTTACTAGGGTGGAATCTGCAGTTACCTAAATTCAGTATGTAAATTCAGGTGGCTTTGAGTGATTGAGGCATCTGTCTCTTTCTGTTGAGTATATGAGAAGCTTAGGAACCTTAGTACCCACAAGCTCTACCATTAGGAACCCACAGCTGGTACCTATATTCCATTCAGCTGAAGAAATACAACCACTGGTATTTCTGATTCCAGAGACATGAAGGGAGTGGGGAGATACATTGGCTGTAGAATTTCCTGAAAAATGATCTGATCCCATGTTTTTGTTTTATTTCATTTTATATTATTTTCTTTTTTAAAGAAAATTCAACCATGCCATCTGCGAACAACTTACACTGTTGTTTCAGAGTAGCCTAATACAACTCAGTATGATGTGAGCACAGTATGGTTTATTGGATATATTTTACTTAGCAAAGACAGCACAGTATTGTGAGCTTAACTGTATTAACTTTACAGTTAAGTTGATAATGATAAAGAGTGGTGGGACTAGATGTTACTATGGATCAGAGGTGAGATTTATCAATGAAGAATCTGCTTTGTACTGTGTATAGTTTTAAGAGCAAGTATAAAAAATAAACAGGACAGTTCTAAATACCAGTTCTGTAGAACTGTAAACAAGTACAAAAAAATCTGTGTGGGAAGAAGCATTTAGGTATTAAACCCCTGAATTAAAATACTTAATATAATAGACCTTGAAATAAAATACGGGGTAATACATCTTAATCATGAAAGAAGCCTCAAGAAGTGAAAAAACTTTGGTAGTAATGAAGTATTAAACTAAGGTGTATCTATATTTTCAAAGAAATAGGGTGGTAGTGAGAATAATACTGGAGGAATTTTAATTGGTAGCAAAAAGGAAGTTCAAGGGGTTTCTTTTTTTGAGAGATACACGTTCACAACAAGTTGTTGGAACTCCAGTACCAAGTACCATAAAAGTATTTTACACAATGCAAAAAGACATGTATTCTATAATTAATTTACTGCTATTACTTGAAAGAAACAGAATGCTAGTGTGTTGCATTATAAATTTAAAGTAAAAATATATTTTATTGCATTCAATACATTCTGATAATTTGGATTATCATACGTTTTAGTTACAAATAAATTTTAGATGCTTGGGAGCTGAAAAGTATAGGGAGTTAAGAAATGTCTTGATTTCACTATTATATATTTATTCCAAGTTTTAAGGCCTGAAGTTCCACAAGTGTAAAATGCTGAGGCAGGATGATCTTCAGAACTGGAAATCTGTCTAGTCTGAAGTTAGTCTTGGACTAAGTTGTGGAGAAGTTGATGTGTTTAATGAATTGTATGTAATTAATAAAATATTACAAGATACCAGCATGACAAGTGCTGCTCAACTAATTTATTTAATTAAATCTCTTCTAAAAATGTATATACCTTTTTATGTAATGTAGAAGAAGTGTCTTTATTAAAGGCAAATGTGATAGTATTCTTTGTTTAAAAGTGTAACATATTTTGTGTGGAGCAGAACAACATTGCTAGTTGATTGCAGAAGTATGATAAGTAATCAAGATGAAGCAATGCTCAGTTGATGGAGATCTGTTAGGTTTCTAGGTTTCACGTATATAATTTATCCATTTTTTGATCTGTCTCATTTTTATAAGTATGTTGACAAACATCCATCATACAGTTGGGTATATTTGTTTCACATGAGTGTTTACCTTCTTATAAGTGTAGTAAGAAAGACTTCAGGTCATTTCTTAATAAGAATTTAGGACTCCTACCCCGGAAAAGAGGGACCCTGAGAGTCATGATAGATTACTACATGTCATTCCTTGCTGCATATACACAGGGAATATCACTTAAGGGCAGGCTACCTCTGAATGTGGAGTAAGTTGCTGGCTGATACTTTGATGCAGTCTAAATATATCTAGCATATATATTTATATTATAAAATTAAACCTGTTAAGTGTTGTAGTAATTTCTCTTGATGTGCATTATATGTTCTATCACTTGCAGCCACTGAAGTCCTGATTTAATATGCTTTTGCTCATAAAAAAGTACTTGTCGGGAATGAAAGTTTTGAATTTACATTAGAAATTAGTGTCTGAGGTTCATTCTATACTAGAGTATCACAGTGTTTTTTTCCTAGCCTTTAAGATATCTGAAGCTGATCAGCAATTTGTAGTTTTTCCAAAATGCAGTATGTTTGAATTGCTTGCTGTTACTTAAAGAGTTTTCTCTGCAGCCATGGTATTCGAGTTATCTCGTTAATTAATATCTACTGCTGTTAGGAGTTGGGCCTAGGCAAGATATTAGCCTTTTTGCATATTCTGAATGCTGTTGAGCCACTGACTTGTATTTGGACAGTTATAAGCAAGGGAGATTGATTTAGCTTAGTAAGCGTAGCAAAGGTGGTTTCTGTGCCCAGCTTTCATCATCTTGATCATTACTGGTCAGAACTTGGCTTCAGGGTTTCTCAAACTGAGAACGTTCACTCCTCTTGGTCAAAACTATTCTGTTTCCTCAGTAGCATTTTGTTAACTCTACCCTAATGTCTTCCTCCTTGTTTTCTAGTGAGGCAGATATTCGCCAGCTGTTTGATTGTTTCAGAGGTTTCCAAACTCCGTTGTTCCCTGGGTGTGTCTTTAGTGGCAGCCCTCATCTGCTTGTTGCTGCTCTCTACTTTGTGCTGGCACAGCTGAACATGCAGCTGTGTGGGGAACTGATCCAACTGAAAAATAGCCTAGCAGAAAAAAGTGATGCAATTGCCCCAGAATGTGAAACCTCTGCCAGAGGTTTTGCCAAAGGAGACTGATGAGTTGTCATGTAGGCTTTTGGACGCTAGCAGCATTGTGAATCTAGCAAGGATTCCGTGGAATATACCCGTGAATCTTGTTTGCTGCTGCATTCCCTGGGAGGGCTAGGATTTTACTGAAATTATTGTGCTGCTAGTCTTGGAGGAAGCTGATGTTACATCAGTGTTTTTTTCTTTTCCCTTGACGCTGGTTTCTATAAGGAGTACAGAGACAGTGACGTTTAACATTTCAGTTCTAGTCGAATGTTATTTAATGAGCTCATGGGCTGACATCATCTGTGTTTTCTTTAGGGATATTTATATCTGTTCTATTGAAGAGCTGTATTTATTGACTGCATTCCAACCTGTGACTTGGAGGACAGATAACAATTGCACAAGTGGAAGCTTAGTTTTATCATTTTTCTCCTTGAATTGCTGTTCTCTAAGCAAAATTCCTGGAAGTAGGAGGAGATAATGCAATTCATGAATTATTTGGAAAAAAACATCAAATTATTCACATTATGGTTCCTAAAACACAGTAAATACTGCACAAAAATAATTATTGTTGCTGTACTGAAGTTGTGATTACATTTTTTACCCACTATGTCAGAGAACAGTTTTAATAATACTTATTTTGTTTGTAGGTAGTGACTTCATTGTCAAAAGCAGTAAGGTAAAATTGTTGTAAGTAATTTATAATGTTAATTAGTCCAAGGACATTTTTCAGCAACTTTTAAGCTAAAATTTAAAACAAAACTGGACACTCCTCCCCCCAAATGTTTATTGAGGTGCTTGTTTATGAAGATACAGCCTAAACTCAAACACTTTTTTATTGTTCTTATGTATGGTGTTTTGATTGTGAGAACAACTGCCAAATTCAAAAACATACATGTGTTCCTTTGTATTTGCAATTCAGTGTCTGTAGAGCATTTCTCTGTAGCGGTTAATCTCTTAGTCTTCTAGGACTTGGAAGGAAAGCATTGTCATTAGTAAGCATTTCAATGTGCTGTGTTCTGTGGTACAGAGTAGTAGGAATCATTTTGCAAAATGCAAGAGAGAAGTTCCCAGCGTAGAAGGGATTGTGCTGGTTGCTGCAGGCTTGCTGCTGAGCTGTCTCTTACTGAAGAGTCCAGAACAAAATGGATTTTAAGTAGCATAGCAGTCTGCATGAGTTGAGGAAGAGATGACTGTTTTTCAGATATTTAGGTTTAAGGAGTTTTATTTTGTTGCTTGTAATTGTTAAGAACTGGCAAAAAAAAAGTGGGTTCTTCTATTTAGAGTTCTTTATTTCATCTTTAGTATGTTGTCAGTAAATTCTGAGCAGTTTAACTTCAGGCGGTTCAAAACATTATGTGAAATTCCTATAGAGAGAAGTAAGAATGTTATCTTAAGCTTAGAACATCAAATTACTCGTTATAAATGATGAGTGTGTGGGGTGAGGGTTAGCAGTAGAAGATTGTTGTTATTATTAAATGTAGCTGGACCGGTTTTTGCGAAGACTGATAAAGTTTACCCTCAGCCCCCTATTCTCCAGGCAAAACAACCCCAGCTCCCTCAGACATAGCTTGCAAGATTTGTTCACCAGCTTCCTTGCTCATTTTTTGGACATGCTTCAGCACTTCTATGTCTGTCTTGTAGTGAAGAACCCACAACTGAACAAAGTATTCGAAGTGTGTCCTCACCAGTGCCAAATACAGGGGCACAATCACTTCTCTGGTTCTGTAGGTGACACTGTTTCTACTACAATCCAGGATATTACCTACCTTACATTACCTACCTACTAGGCACACTGCTAGCTCATGTTCAGGCATCTGTCAGCCAACACTTCCAGGTCCTTTGCTGGGCAGCTCTCCAGCCACTCTGCCCTAAGCCTGTGGCGTTACATGGGGTTGTTGTGGCCCAAGTGCAGGAACCAGCACTTGACCTTTTTGAACCCTATACAGTTGGCCTTAGCCCATCACTTTTGAGATCCCATTCAAGAGCCTTCCTGCCCTCAAGCAGATCAACACTCCTATCCAGCTGGCTGTCATCTGCAGACTTACTGGGGGTGCACTTGATCCACTCATCCAGATCACTGATGAAGATACTAGATAGAACTGATTCCAACAGCGAGCTCTGGGGAATGCCACTGGTGATTGGCCACCAACTGGATTTAACTCCATTAACCACTGTGTTCTGGCTCCAGCCAACCAGCCAATGTGTTGCTAAGCAAAGCATCAATTCCGTTGACTCTGCCTTGGAATTTCTTCTTTTTGGTGTCTTTATGTTCTGACAGTAGACACAGGTTACAACTCTGTGGTGGATAAAACCTACGCTATGTAATAAGCTGTTTCCATAACTTGCATATCTCTCCTAGGTGTTTATTGAATGAAGACTTATTTTTTCCTAGAAGCATTGTAAAATTTAAAGCAATGCATGTGCCCTTTCCTTTCTTCACAGGTGCAGTTCTTCATCTGATTTTCTGTCTTAATGTTTGATTTCATATCAGATAAGCACTGAGAAATGTGTTTATTTAAAAAGTTAATAGCTTAAAAAAATCTATTTAAGAAAACAAGTATTGATTTACACTGAAGAATATGAAGCTTTAAGTTGGTTTAAAAGTTCCCTTTTCAAGGGTGTGTCATCAAATTAATTCTTGCTCTTAACTTTATAACAGCAAACCCAAAAGCCAATGTTAATCACATTTAGCCCTGCAAGGTGCCACTAGATGGTGTCAGTATCTAGTTCACTTGTTCCTTACTCGATCACTAAAATACTCAAAGTACTCCATAATTGCAGCATTTTCAAAGGCCTCTTAAATTTTTAGATATCATAAAGCAGATTTGTTGGCCATCCTTCTGTGACTGTGAGATCTGTGATTAGATGTGCTAAAAATGACAGGTAGCTCGATGTCATTTAGTCTAGATGTTTTATTCCTGTTTTCACATTACTTGTTTGTTCAGATTATGTATTTAATCTTTCTTCAGATCCAGAGAGATCCAGAATATTACTGAATCGATTGTGTATTTCAGAAAGTGTTACCATTTTCTTATGAAATTAAGTAGACTTCAAAAAAAAAACCCAAACAACCTCAAACCATCCTGAACCACATACATAGTAATTATGTAAAATCTGTTTTGGATTCTCTATGTGAAATCAAGGAATCTTAAATGGAGACGAGTAAGAGACTGGTATTCCAAGTCATAGTACTTACATAGAGGAAGGCAGACTTCTAGGCAGCAAATAGTAAAGGCTGCCAGTGTTAAAGTAACTGTAGATATTGCAAAGTGGGTGGTTCCGGGTGGCTATAAAAACCTGTAAGAGGAGGAAACCAGTAGACTGTGACTGCATGAACTCTTTGAGGGTCAGTTCTGTGCTAGATGGCAAAAAGACGTATTCTGAGCCTGAGCTGAGGTTTCTTACTATCCAGTAGTTTTAATTCTTTTGGTGGAAAGGTGATGTTTTTTTATTTTCAGAGATATTTTAGGTTAACATTCTTCTATTCTCATCAGACAAAATAGCTAATGGTCATTGATCTAAAAAGCAAAACACATCTTTGGGGCATACACCACTACCGCTCCATCTCCCACCCTCTCTATTCAGGATAGAATATTAAATAACTGTGTCTACCACTCAGTAGATTGTAGGGTTTTAAAGAGACGGATCATAATATTGACCTCTTAGGGAAATAATGTAAATTTCCATGATTTGGAGACAGATGTTTATAGGAAGAGTGTAATCTGATAAGTAATTAAATACAGAGCAGAAGAATAGAAATAGGTAATGGTGAACACTTTTTTTAGGAATTCTCAAGTCACTTGTCAAATATTGTTTTATATATCTGAATGTAGTCTCTCAGCTTTGTGCTTTTAAGAGAGTTTGCTGTGTTTTGCCTAGATCATTTCATGAATATAGTTGAGAGTGAAGCAAGAAACATTGTCCTACTGTTGATAAGCAGTCCTGTTCTTTCTGAGTTTGGAGATGCGTTTTCTAGATGTTCAAGAGTGTTTTGCATGCTGGAGAAAAAAAAAAGGTTTCTATATGTTTGGCCTAGAAGAATTCCATATGTTTTGAGAATTTAAGTGGGAAACTTTTAGGTTTGAAAAGCGTAATAGTAAGTTCCTAAAAAGATACTCTGCTGGGCCTGAGAGATTTTAAAGCACCCATTTCATTATATTCAAAGAAAGGACATCCTAACTGAAATGGAGTAACTCACTAGTATATGTAAAAATGAGAGATGATGGTATGTTGAAAAAAGGGCAGTAGTTCACATGACTTCTTTTTTCTACAAAAGCTGTCTGACCTTGGAATGACCAGTCTTAGATGAAAAATAAATTTGGAAATGACATTGCAGCTTTTAGTGTGGTTTTTGTTTTTAAATACTAATGTGATGCATGGCAAAAATGACTTTCTTTTGGCTATTAAATAAATCAGAGAATTACAATCCTATAATTAGAATCACAGCACTGATGAAGCTTAGACTATGTTTCAGATAGCGACTTGTGTAAAATTTTTATTGCTCGGCAGATTCGCTTGTTTTTTTATTCTTCTTAATCTAGAATAAATTTAGTAATTTGAAGGGTTTGCACTCATTTTTGTATAGTTGCAAACTTAATTTAGGGGAGGAATTACTTGTCATTCCATAACACACTTTTTAGATAAGGTGCTCTATTTCTATACTGTACAACTCAAGATAAATATCTGCTCACTAGTAACTCGCTCAGGGAGTAGAAAGTGTAGTAGGGTTCAAATTTATAGTTCATGCCTACTGCTTTAAAACTGGTAGGTTGGTTTCGTTTTTCTAAAGTCTTGCTTTCATAATTTGATTTCTAGCCTCTTCTTATATGATTCTTCTTAGAGATACGCTTGATGTTTCATCTGGGCTCTGGCAAAAAAATGCTCTTGGATTCCTTTTTTTCTGTTTTCCTGCCTGTGCCTTTGATCTTTTTCCACTGAGCTGAGTGCTTGTGGAGCAGATGTTTAATCTAGATATAAAGGAGGCTGAAAAAAACCTTTCACAGGTAACTAACTGTAAGTTGAGCACTTGTTAAACACTGAAATTGTGCATCAGTAATAATTTCTAGTTGTCTTAACTTTCATGAGGAGGAAAGTGATGTTTAGCTCCTGTTTAAGGGATCCATGATTCAGTGTTACACACTTTCAGCAGGACACTGAGATTTTTAGCATTTAATCTTCCAGAAGTTAAATAGAATACTGTTACTCTGGAAGGAGACGCTAGATCCCAAGAAGAGGTTGCTGAATCCAGAATCCTTTTGTTTTTAGGTCTTACATTGCTTCTCTGGTTTTGGTTTGGTGTTTGTTTTTTTTGTGGGGTGTTTTTTTTGATTTTTTTTTTTGTTGTTGTTGGTTTTTTTTAATTTTTTTTAAATTGACATTTAATGAACTTGCTAGCAGCACCTTAACTGCTATAGGGAAACGTATTTCAGCCGACATGTTTAATGTATATGCTTATGTGGGTACTCCTGTGTTTTTTTTAACAGCTATACTGAAATAGTTCACCCTTCTATTTTCCCAGTAGAAATCTTTAGCATTGTATTTAGTGTTCATCTTTTTATTTTATCCGTATACCCTGTATAATTGACTGAAATAGTTACTTTAAAAATAGGTGATACATTACAAGGAGTTCTCAGTTTCCTAAATCTTGCATAATATATTGCTATTGACTTAAGTATTTGAAATATGCTTTACTCTTTAAAATAGGAATAGATACTGCTGGAATAATAAAGAAAACCACACCTTTTATTTAATTGTGCTACATTAGAAAAGTGTTTTGTAGTTTGCATGGTTTTTTTCCTATTCGAGAAGTCAAAGTCATTCCCACATTTAAAAGCTAATTACAACTTTCTGACGTAAAGTCATTAATGATACCTGGGAAAAGGTGAATCTGGAAGAATATTTTGGGTAGGAGCTTATTTTTTGTTATTGTGAACATTTTCTGAAACATAATTGCTTAGTCTTTACATTGTTAAGCTTTCATTGTTGGAGTGTAATCATATCCTTTAGTTCATACCTACTTTTTTGGGAGTAAGAGGATAGGGGAGGAACTGTATTCTTAAGTAATGAAAAACTTAGCCTGATTGACTAGATTTTAAAGTGATTTTATTTATCTGAGTTACATGTAAACATTTATGCATACTGCATGTTGATAGAGTAAGGGTGATTAGTCCTAGGGTTTTTGTCTACTGTAGACATCTCAAAAAAAATTACAATTTAGAGCACCATAATTAGAAGCTGGCTTCACAAGCAGTTGCAGTGGTGGGGGGCACGTTATGGGCATGATTCAGCATGAATCAGATATTTAAAAATACAAGGTTGTGAATCTCCATAGGGAGATGAGTGCAAAGGTATATTCTTAAGAAGAGAAACCTCGGCATGCCCTGTTGTTTTTGTACGTTTTTCTTATTTTACTTATTTGACTTTTGTTGAGTTATGAAAATGAATATGCAAGACAGACATCAAAGAGTGGTAAAATTTAGGGACATGGTTTATCCATGGTACTTGCAGGAAATGAACCTGCACATGAAGTACTTGCTGTTCTTACTGTCTTAATCTACCTAGTGTTTGTTGAGCATTTATAGTTTTTCAAAACAGAGATGATCTTATTTTGTTGTTTGGAAAATACATAGTGTGTGGAAACTATTCTTCAATCTTAGGAAGGAAACTTGAAAAATTAAAATCTTGGTGTTATTGCAGTGAATGTTAATTTTAAATTCTTAACGTTTTATGGTGCCTAGTCTTATGTTTTAATAAGAGTGCTGTTAGGTAAAGGGCAGGATGTATCAATCAGAATTTTTAGTGGGCAAAAGGGATACAAGAATGGTGGTTTGAGAAATTCATTCCTAAGTAGGGCTGATGTTCTACCAAATAGAGCTGTTCTTAGTGCTGTTTTTCAGGTTGGTCTTGGTCTTAGATGTTGAATAAAATTATAAGCTTTTTTTGCTTGCTTTTGTTTCTCTAGCTACTGAATGAAAGGGCATGTGAAATTGATTTCTCTTTGTATGTCCCTCCGCACCAGTTCTTTAGAAATTACGGGACATCAGGGAGCATGGTAAATGAGCTACATGATTAAATTTTTAAATCTTAAAACAGCTTTGTCTAGGATGAAAATCCCAAAATTTCAAATAATTTCTATGTTATAGGTTTTCTTTAAAATATTGCTTGATTTACATTTGTAAGATTAATAATAAATATACTTTTGCATTGACATTTCATAAAACAAAATTATAATCTTGAGAAATGCATTACCCACAAGAGTGTACTTACTGTGGCAGTGTTACTTTTATTAAACCATTTATCATTTTAAGGTTGTGTATTCTGACTGTTAAGGTTTTCTGTCTGTTTCTTCGAAGAAAATGCAACAAAACATTCAACATTCATTTTTCTTTTCTACAGCATTATCTGCATACCAGAGGTACTACAGTTTACAATCTGACTACTGGAAGGTCTGTATATGCTGCTTTTTCTTTTTTTTAATGTATTATTGTAAATAATTGAATTTCTGAAGTAGATTATTTTCAGTATAAGTTTGTAGCATATACCTGCGATTACTTTTTGGCATATTAATTGGATCTTAATGGAAATTATCACCTGTATGTACAATAAGTCTTAAGAGGAAATAAATCTTTGCACAACATGTTGAAAGCACAGATCAGTTGAGATGTTTTAGCTATTTAAAAAAAGAGAATTATTACCTATTACTTTTTTTAATTATATAAACATAGATATTTAGATACTTACGAGTATTAAGAGAATCCTAACCACTTGAAAGCTGCTCCGCAGGCAGTGGTTGTGTGCTAGCATCTCAAGTTGCTTTTTATTTCCACAGATGTGAAATTGTAAAGTCTCTTTCAGTATTTTTGATAACATTCTTATGTATGGAAAAAAATCCTCTTAGTATAGCTGTCTTATCTGAAAATCTATGTAGAGGTATCAGGACTTGAAATGAATAAAAATTTAAAAATTCTTACAGAAATATTATCAAAACCAGCAGTGTTTTATTGTCACATGAAATAATCCTAAAACATTTTTCTGTTAAAACTTTCCTGAAACTGATAAAAATCACAAGTGAATCATGTTTCATCTTCTTAACATACGGTGAAGCTAGTCTGGGGTTGGCAGTGGGAAGCTGCCTGGATTGGATCTAGAGAAAGGTCTTCCCCTTCCCCCACGACTGAAAGGATTTGTTGTTTCTAGTTATCCTTAATGCCTTGTATCTGTAAGAAACCGTTTAATCAAGAGTAGTAAATTTGTAGTGTATTTTTTTAGCCACCCCTAGATGCTGCTTTATTATACTTTGTGATTAAGTTTTAAAAGAGATACGAATCACTGAAAAAGAAAAAAGTGGTTGCATTTCCTTGTTTAGTTGTTGTGGATTTCTTTTAAGATTTCCCCCCAGTTCTTACAGGGTTACATGTCATCAATTAAGTTGTTTGGATTTGTGATGGTAAAGAAAGGAAGGGAGAGAAGAGTGTGAAGAAAGGCTGGTATTTATGAACTGTGAGGAGAGCTGTTGTTGAGAGAACTGAGAAATTGGAGAGTGCTGAATCACATGAAGGTTATTATATAAGGCAGGTTTCAAACCAGACTAGAAGAGCATATCTAAAATTGTGGTGCAGTGCAAATTTATGTAGTTGAAACAAATGTCTTATGTTCTTTGTTTTATGAACAAAAAACTTTGGGAAGAATTGTGAGAGATTTTAGGTTGCTTTGGGTATAGTTTGGCCTCCTTACGTAGTTTTGTCCTCATCTGCTTTTTTGAGTTATTACTCTTGCATGGGATTAATAAATGACCGTTATTTTCATCTGTTGTTCATATATTCATTCTACAATTAATGTCTTTCTTTTTAATTTCACAACAAAAACCATTTTACTGTCTGTCCCCTGTCCCCATCCCCCTCCTCCCAATAGATTTTTCTAATTGCCTGAATTTTTTTACCAGGTTGTTTTCTGTCAGAATTTGGTGCATGGGGTTTTTTAATTGACAATACATTAAGCTTTTTGTTGATCCTATGAGATGGCAAGATAAGGAAAGAACTCTTCAGAAAATACATTCTGAATATATGTTACAGTGATGGAAGTGAAGGTGAAAAGTTAGAAAAGTGCTATATTTTTGCCACCGACTGGATCAATACTCCCTGCATTCTGATGAGATGTTACTTTCAAAGAAGTAATACCTGTGCAAATAGTTTTGAGTGAACTGGGTTGCATTATGCTGTGTATTCCTAAATAGACCACTTCTTGCAGTATTGTATTTGAGTAGCAAATTTACTGAGTTTCTGCCATTTTTGTTCTACACAGGCACTGTGGTACCTAAACTCAGTATTTAAAAAAAACCCCTCAACTTGGATAAAAGCTTAGATAACTTTACTAAGTAGAGTTCTTGCATTCAAGTAGTTTTCCAAGTCATCTTCTTACGTGCCTATGCTAAAATAAATTTCCCTTCTGTGCAATGTACTTCATTAAAACTTCCCTGTGTCAACATGTTGGGGGAGGTGAGGAGGACTGTGGGGGTTGAACAGATAGGAAGGGCAGTTCAGGAGAGGGAGACAACAACTAGAACTGTAGTTCGTAGATTTTGATGCTATTGAGAAAATAAAGATATTGAGTGTAAATGTCTGCCATGGTTATTGATTTTGACATATTCTGAGGAGGCAGGATTAGAAGCTCAGCAAGGAGTAAGATATTCCTGATTTTACCCAAACATGATGGCAGATATCTGGCACCTGGAGAAAGTTATTTTAATCATCTCATGCAGTTGTATTATAATGCAGCTGATCATACTGAACTCTTTTATATAATGTCTGGGTTCCGGTAGGGGCTCTCCTAACAGAAATTTCAATATGAGTGATTTGAGTGTGTATAAGTGTAAAATACCTGGATATGTTGCATTGACATGGCTGCCCAAGGCAAGGAAGAACTTGAAACCTTCCTCCACAGACACAGGGCTTCAAGAGATTTCAGTTCTCCCTAGAGTGACTGATTCCTGGGAGAATTTTAAAGAAGTCTTTTTGTCTGGTGTGTTGAATAGATAGATCACCTCTGCTTTGCCATTACACTGCTACTGTGTAACAGTGGTTTGGTGGTCTCGATTTAAGTACGTTTGTGGCCTTTTGCAAATAGGTGAATGTTCACATATTGTCAGTTACAGATTACAATGTGCCTTTAGTTGAAAAATCACAGAATTTGCATCAATTTTTTTTATAAGGGCATATTAGATAGCAGCCTACTCTCATACACTGATTCTGTGCAGTGTTTCCATGAGCTATCTATTATCAACAACACTCTGGTAGGGAAATGAATATGTAGTTTTCAGACAGGATTTTAGTGAAATTCCTGCAGTTTTGGACAACTTACAAGGAGCATGAGGACATCACTGCCCTTATACCTTATTCTGAGTGTGTTTATGAAAGGGAAGTATCCTGTCAGTCTTCAAGGACTTTTTCAAAAAGCTCCGTTTCCTTGAAATAAGAAGGTACATAGATAATAAAACATTTCTATTTGTATGTGAATGAGTTGGAGGATTCCTGGGAAATGGTATTTCAAAATGTACCTAAGCAAATCTTAAAATACTGGAAATAACTGAAAAAGAGTTACTCTTGTATCAGGGATGAGGGGATCAAGTGCACCATCAGTAAGTTCGCAGGTGTGTAGATCTGCCTGAGGGTAGGAAGGCTTTTCAGAGGGACTTGGCCAGACTGGATCAGTGGGCTGGCGCCAATTATATGAGGTTCAACAAAGACAAGTATCAGGTCCTGCACTTGGGCCACAGCAACCCCATGCAAAAGCTACAGGCTTAGGGTAGAGTGACTGGAAAGCTGTCCTGGAGAAAAGGACCTGGGAGTGCTGATTGACAGCCAGCTGAACATGAGCCAGCAGTGTGCCCAGGTGGCCAAAAAGGCCAATGGCATCCTGGCCTCTATCAGAAATAGTGTGACCAGCAGGGTCAAGGAAGTGATTGTCCCCTTGTACTAGGTGCTGATGAAGCTGCATCTTGAGTACTGTGTTCAGTTTTGGGCCCCTCACTACAAGAAGGACACTGAGGTACTGGAGTGTGTCCAAAAAAATGGACAATGAAGCTGGTCAAGAGTCTGGAGAACAAGTCTTACGAGAAGCGACTGAGGGAACTGAGGGTCTTTAGTCTGGAGGAGAGGTGAATGGGAGGACTGTATCATGTATCACTCAAACTAGCTGAAAGGAGATTGTAGTAAGGTGGTGGTCGATCTTTTCTCTCAAGTAAGGAGTGATAGGACAAGAGGAAACAGGCTCAAGTTGCACCATGGGAAGTTTAGGTGGAGATTAGGAAGAACTTTTTCAGGGAGAGGGCTGTTAGACACTGGCACAGGCTGCCCAGAGAGGTGGTGAAGTCACCATCCCTGGAGATACTTAAAAGATGCATAGATGAAGTTCTTAGGGATATGGTTTAATGGTAGACTTGGTAGTGTTAGATTAGTGATTGGACTTAATGCTGTTAAAGGTATTTTCCAACCAAAATGATTCTGTGATTCTAGAATGGTCCTAATGACATTTCTTTTTAATAAAAATGTCATTTATATGGTCAGGGTGAAAACATGGAAGTTTAGTAAGCTTCAAGCAAAATTTCTGAAGACCTACTTCTGTGTTTCAGTGGATTTGAAGAGTATCTGGGTGCAAGTATGATACAAAGTGAATTTACAGTTGCAAGACTATATTGTAGAAGACTGAATGGTCTAGTTTGAAAGAAAAAAAAATTGGAAGGGAAGGAAATAAATCCCTTAAGTGTTTTGCAGCAAGGTAAGGTATTGATGTAATTCTGGAAAACAGCTATTTGGTTCTGCTTGTATTTACTGGACATTAGAAATACCGTCAAGTTCAAGTGTTTACCTCAGACCTTCTTTATATTTGCCTCTTAGAATAAATAATTCTTAGAAATCTAACTTTGGTTATGTATTTGCAAGTAAAAATTTCCTCTCACTTCTCTGAGATAATGTTTGTAGAACTGAGTAGAACTCTGTGTGTGTGTGTGTGCATGCAAGCATGCTAGTTGTGGTTTGTTACAGAAAGTGATTATTATAGCATTCCTTGTTACATAAATTTAGTGTAATTTTGTATCAAGTCATCTTTTACAATACTGTTTTATAATCAAACCTGTGTATAAATGTTACTAAGTGTATTTTTAACCATATGGTAAAACCATTTATAATTAGTAAGGCCTTTTTTTTCAAAAGAACTGAAGTAACAAAAGACCATGAGTGTTTTATGTTGGTTTTTTTTTTCAAATGTGACCTGTTGCTTGGTTTAATATTTTTTTTATGCAGCTTCTTTCCATCTCCCTATCTTTTCCATTTTTATACACCAGATTTCTTTAATGCTATAAAATACGAAAACAATTAAAAAAACATTAATACTTTAGTTTTGTATGTTTTGCTGTCTCTCTCCATACTGCAAGTCTGCTTCCCTCCTTTTAAATAGTTGAACAAAAAGCAATTACTAGACATACTGATAACAACAAATAAGAGAACATTTTGCACCTTCAAGTATCTGTTATAAGACAGCAATTTTCCACTTCATTGACTCACAACTGGTTTATTTTCTGCAGTAACCTCAAAAAACCCAAGTAGTGTTTTTAGACAGAATTCATCAAAACTTCAATTATTTTTTTAATTAGATATAAATGTCTGGTTTAATTGAAACAGTAGAGTGGTATAGGGTCAAGAGAAATTGCTGGAGCAGGCACTTTCCTGAAATGAAAGTTTGAGAAGGCAATAGGATGGTTTATGAATGCTGCTTTTATTCAAGCTCTTAGGTTTTTGGAACTTATATCCTTTATAAGGAGACAAATTTCCCAATAGAGTCCTCAGAGAAGAAAATTTTAAGTGACACAATAAGCGTCCAACATAAATTATTGCCATGTAGCAAAACAGGAAATCTGCATGAAAAGCAGAAAGACAAAAACAGCCCCTTTGATCAGAGGAGATTTAATCAGAGGATCATTTAAAAAATAGCTTGATCAGGAAAGCAAGTTTCAAAAATCCTAACGAAGGTGAAATTTGCTGAAATGAAGGGCATTACATAAAGAACTGGGAGATACAGTAGGTGGCCTGAAGATGAGTAAGGTAAAAACTTGCATTTCAGAATATAATTGCAAATTAAAATAGAAATGATAGAGTAAGAATGGAATAAAAAGAAATTTCACAGAAAATGGACAATCAGAAAGCGAAAAATAAAGCCAGAAATTGAATAAATGAGTCTGGAAGGCACTATTAATACCTTCTATATGCTTCTTCTGTCTAGAAATACAGTGGTTATCAGTGCAGCACATGGAATCCTGTACGACCTCTCAGTGTTGACTGAAACAATGGTTTTTAAATAGCAGACCTTTCATTAGAAGAATTCTGATGAAGACATTCTGGTCATGTTTTGAGAAAGTGCCATGTTTTAGCCCAGCCAGCAATAAAGCACCATGGCAGTCTCTGCTGGGTGCCTCCCGTTCACCCCCACCCTCGTTAGGATGGCAGAGGCCCCAGCAAGATGGGAGGAAAAATAGATAAACAAGGATGTTGTGGATTAAGACATGGGCAGGGAGGGCTCACTGCCAATTACGGTTCTGGGCAAAAGAGACTCTACTACTCGACTTGGAGAGGAAAGTAAGGTACATTTATTCTACTACCTACAAGAAACAGGATGGAACAAAAAGCAAAAAGGGAGTAGGATGATGAGAAAGTCACAACCAGCACTTTAAGATCTCTCTCCCTCATCCCTCCTTTCTTCCTGGGCCCAGCTCACTGCTCCCGGTATCTCTACCTCCTCCCCCTTCAACAGCTCAGGGAGGCTAATGAGGGATGTGATCAGTCTCTCACAGATGGGCTCTGACACTTCTCTCAGAGGATGACTCCTTGCATTCTTCTGCTGCAATATGGCGTCCTTCAGAGAGTCCTTAATGAATATCTCTGGCATGGGTTCTTCCCCACAGTTGCGGCTTCTGCAGATACGAGGGCCCTCACGTGGGACACAGTGTCTTCTGAGCATAATTTTAATGATCCTCTTTGGCATGGGTTCTTCCCCACAGTTACAGCTTCTGTGAATATGGGTTCCCTCACACAGGACATGGCCTCCTCTGGCCATAGTCACTGCCCCTGATGTGAGGTCTTTAATGAACTGAGTCACTGCTCCGATGCAGGATCTTTAACGAAATGCAAATAAATATCTCCTTCACCAGTCCTCTCCATAGAATGCAGGGAAGTCTCTGCTCCAACACACCTCCTCTTCTCTTCCCTCACTGACCTTGGAGTCTGCATGGTTGCTTCTCTCTCCCCACTCCTTGCACCACTACTAGCTAAAAAGAAGAAAGGACAGAAGAAGGAGGAACAGGAAGAACCCTCCTTTTCTGGCTTCTTAAAAAGTGATGATGGAGGCGTCTAATTGACTCAGCCCTAGAAGTGGGTCTGGCTCAGAGCTGGGAGAGTTTTAAGAAACTGCTTATATGAGCCATCTTTACTGGAAATGGCTTCATGTCAAAGCATAACAGAAAGTATGAAATACAAGTGTATCAAGCTCTATTGTAGACTAAGAGGGAGAGAAACGTGATATTATTGTGTTACAGAACAGCAAATATGAAATAGGTAAGTGTTAAAGGAATGCCCTAATTTTTAAGTACTGAAAACAGTAGGTCAAAATAGAGATAAAAAGCATTTTTATGAGATTTATGTGGGATAAACATTTTTAGGAGACTGTGTTGTGGAAAGCAACCTGGAAATACATTCTGAGTCTGACACAGCATGATAATATAGAATGGCAAGCTGTGATGTCCAGAAAAAGAAAAAACAGGAGAAAAGGAGAGGTAGAAGGCCGAGAGGACAAAAAAGACTGAGACAACTAATATGAGGAAGGGGAAAGTGTAGCTAGAAGAGTCACAGGGAGTTGGGGAAGGAAAATTAGCCCAGGAAAGTTGCTGAGAATTTGAATGTAAAGGAAATGAGAATTAAAATATACTTTAAGGCTAAGAGCATATGGGGAGAAGGAAGGAAGGTGTGTATATATAGAAGAATACAGGAGTGGATTGTGGGAGGTCTGAAATGAGGCTTTCTCTTCTGTGTCCTAAATTCACTAGGCATGATGGGAGACATTTAAAAAAAAAAAAAATCCAGTGAAGACGGTAACCTTTCAGGTGAGGAGCACAATATCACTGTCCATCAAAGGACCAGGATGTCCTTGCTTTTGAGGAAGGTAGAAGAAGGGTAAAGTGTGAAACAGTGAAGATCTCTTGGTAAACCAGACAAGTAGATAATATTTGGTATGTTTAGAGTGGAAGAATTACAGTAATGGAGCTTCAGCTGATAAAAATGAAATTTTGGCCTGAACTTGCTGGAAGATCAATGGCAAGGGAAAGACTGAGTTAAGATGACAGAAAATACCTTCTTATTAATTAAACAGTGAAGACTTTTTGAATATCTATAGGTGTTACTGCAGCTAGTGGTAACTATTTTCTGACACAAAAGAAAGGGGGTTTACAGGAAATCTGGAATGAAAGATCTAGCAATTGTACAAAGTATTTTACTGAACTGATGAAAAATATTTGAGGACATGTTTTCTGTAATAGTTTGGGTTTTTTTGAATGCAGTGGGTAAGAGTGAGTAATTCTGTTGGTGAAAACTTTTCAGTTTGATACTAAGATATGCTGGCAAAGAAGTGAAAAAAAAAGGAGATTCAACATCATCAGAGATCATTTTAAAGAAATGTAAGTAAAAAACCCTACAATAAAGTGCATAGCTAGCAATATCTCTTTTCCAAAGATTTTTAAAGTTTTTTAAGATTTAGATCACTAACGCATTTAGATCATGAACTTGTCCTTTCTGTATGTCAGGATGGATAGAAATTACATGTGAGAAGATACTTGAGAGTTATTAAAAGAACAAGACCTAAGAGAAATTTGGGGTATTAAGACTGCTAAATTAAGGGCTAAGTTTATGAATTGTGCACCATATAATCTCCCTTCTGTCACAGAATACTTGGTAGCCTTTGTAACACTGAGGTTATTTTGGTATTTTGAAGGTGTGATAAATTAGTGATTACTCAGTGATGTTAAATCAGATTCTTCAATGCAAACTATGTTTGCAAAGATAAGTAGAGTTCTGCTTCTTTAAGAGTAAGAGGATTATGTATACACTTTCCAAATATTTCAGAGAGAGTTTATGAATAAAGAGAAATGCTAGAATGCTGGAAAGGTAGTGATGAATCTGTTACCAATAACACTTGGTCACAAAAAAACAGTGCAAACAAGTAAATGCATTTGCATTTCAAATAAGATCCTTCAATAGATGCTAAAAAGAAATGTTATTTCTTGTAAGTAAGTAAAGCAGAGAAGCTGAAAGTATACATGCGACATGTCCAATTTTGTGTACAATGCAACACGTGCAATTTTGTGTACAACAAAATCGTACAAGATTGTAATAATTAACTCTTATTAGATTATTTATCTAATGAAATTATGACAGGAAGGCATATCCCCCTGTCTTGAAAGGAATCAACAATAGGTGTAAAATCTTAAAAGGAATGAGACTGACCAATTTAACTAATCAATTTTGACATGTTGTCTTTAACCTCTAGATAAATTTGATAAATGGCCTTTTTTTAATGTCTCTTTCAATTAGCTATCATCATACAAACCAAAGGAATCCTTCTCTGCACCTGTAAAGCATGTAGCTGTTTGAGTCACAAGAAGTATTAGGTCTTTTTAGGGAGTATGTATGTTACTAGTTTGATGAGAAATATTCTGCATTTACACTAAATTAGAAAATGTTTTAATTTCAATGTCTGCAGTTTCGATTTTTTTTTTTTTTTTTTTCAGTGTATATGTGTTCATTAAGCTACTCGTACCATTTAATCAAGGGATTTATAAGAACTTGAAACTGGGAAATCTGTAGGATACTCACAATGTTTATGATTAAAGAAAGAGGAAAGAATGTGCTGTTGGGAGAAACTTTGCTTGGGTCAGAAAAAGAAGACAAGACAGAATTTCAGAGGAAACACCACCACATCACCTTAGTCATGGTATCAGTTTCCAAACAATTTTCATAACATTTTCTAATGGTGATGCCTCACCCTCAAAATTTAGTGGGAATGCTGTTCCTGTCTACCTGTATGTATGATCTCTGTCTAGAAGTGCAAATATACTGGATGGAAATAACATAAGTATCATCAGAATTGACAGAAATGTCTCTTCAGCTTTTTGAGAGAAGAGAAGCTTTTTGTGCTTGTTGAATTCTCCTATAGCAGAAGCTTCCTCTGTGCAGAATACAAAAGTCTCATCTTTCATCTACTAGTATGTAGAATAATAGCATGCTTCCTTTCTTCAGTCCCTGTGATGTAGAACGTAGGATGCTAAAATGTGAGACACACTGAAGTGTGGCAGTGGAGAAACTCATCAATTCAGATTGTTCAGAGAGGCATATTTAGTCAAGTAGAAAAACTGTGACTTGAATGGAAGAAAACATTATTTTAATGTTTATAATATTGAATGGCCAAATATTTCTTTTTTGAAGTGTAAATGACTATATTGACAATATGTATGATGCTTGCTTTTTCAAAAGTCTTGTGTTGTTTGCAGGAACAGTGATGGTAGTTACTTCATGGTCCATATGATTGTTCTTTCGTGGCATGGAAAAGGGCAAAAGAAAACACACCACCCTATTTTTCTTCCTTGTGGCTTGTACATAGGCTATAAGTAGATGCCATGTCTCACAAATGAGTGGTGTTTCTTTTCATTGGAAATTAATCTTCCACATTTTAAGATTTTCTTTAAAAGATGAAATATTTGCTTAGTTTTTGAAACAAAGAACTGTTTTATTCTGCAAATTTTGAGTTTTTTCATTTGTTCTCTTCAGAACTGACATTTCAGTTCTAGGTTTTTAAATACTCTTTGAAGCATACACCTAATTATTCTGCTCCATCGTTTCCTTCTTTTCCCAGGGATACAGATACAGTCTTTTTGTGATGGGGATGGGTGGAGGAGGAGTGGTTGAAGTATGATGGGTCTAATACAAATAGATGGATAATGTAGCAGATGGGGAGGATGGGGAGACATGGAGCTTTTGATCTCGTTCCTAAAGAGCCTATGGGTAGCTTGTGTGAGGCTAATAAGCTTATGCTTTGAAGAAAAGGCAAATAATTTAAAATGTTTTTGGAGTAGTGTTTGACCACACTTGTGCTCTACTCTATGAAGCGCCTTTACAAGGATGGGTCTACAGAGGAGAAACAGAAATATCAATTCTACTTCTTGTGTGTACTTGCATAAAGGTGTAGCAAGAAGTAATCTCTATCTGGTTTCCTCTGTGGAGCACATGGAGTGAGATGAGTGCTGAGACCAGCAAGTGCTATTTTTTAAATGAGAGGCAGAAGCTGAAAAAATATGGTAGATTCAAATGCTAAACTGAACCAACAGCAAACAAACAAAGCCTTTGAGTTTATATAATTTTAAGTGAAAGCATTTCTAAGTGTTTGCTGAGGGGTTCTGCAGCTAACTGGAAAAACTGTAGTTAATCACCTGTTCCTGTGAAACTTACAAGTTTGTAGTAAGTAGGTACGGATTTACCAGCATTCAGAAGAATATGGGAAAACATTACCTTGTCACCCTCAGCCACATCTCTGGGCTGCTCTATTAAAATTAATTTAGCACTAATTCCTAAATCACTGTGCAGTCTAATTTTACTTTGTGCAAATTATCCTTACCAACTTCTATTCCTCATGCTGTGTCATTTTTCTTATCTCATTTGCCAGAGGAATGGGACTGATGAGACACCTGATGTCTCAGATATTGTTAGGGATCTTTTACCCTGTTTTCTTCTTTCCTAACCTAGTCCTTATTCTGCAAGGCCAAAAAGTTTCTCAATTAAATTTTATCTGATTTTATCAGCCAAAATAAATGTAGCTATTTTTCCAAGTTTCCTCATTTAGTCTTTCCTTCTGGATTAGGTTTTTACTTTATTGCAGGCATTGTTCTAACCTCTTCTTCCTGAATTCTCGGGGTAATTGGAAAACAGCAATACAACTGTATTACCTGACATTGTAACTACAGTGATGCTGTCTACTGTGTTTTCTAAAAGTATTCCAGGTATTGGTTTTTTCCTCACAGAGAACTGGAATCTGTTTTATGCACTTACCTGTTGGACTCTGATTCTTGTTTTAATGGTTTCATAAAGGAGCAAGACAAATTCAGGAAAGAAAAATCCATTAAGAGCAATTAAATATGAAGACATTTTGCCTCGCTGTAGAAACCTCTGAACCACAGCTCACTGGAGTTTGGGATGATATTCTTGGGAGAGGAAAGCTTACAATAATGATAGAAAGATAAATGAAGTTACTCGTACCAGTAACTTTTCAGCACTAGCAATTTCTAAACTGTTGCTGATATTGTTCGACAGCCTACCCCCTCCTTCCAGGATTACCTGCTGGGAGTTGTGTTTCCATTTAGTGACATAGTCTTTACCTTTTGGAGAGGAAGGATGATTTTCTGATTAAATGCAATTATTGGATGTTATCTAGAGTAGAATTACTCTGTGGAGGTGTACAAGAATTTCAGTACACTTTATCCTGTTTTCTCTTGCTGTCACTCTGAAATCCATAAAAATATAATAACATAAATGAAAACATCCATCTAGTTCATATCAGAGCATTACAATCGTGTCTCAATTCTGTTTCTGATCTCAAAATCTAGGCAAACAGAGCCTTTTATCTTATAAACTTATAAATAATTCTGAAAAAATGCTTGTCTTGGAGGCACTTCCACTTCACTCAGACAATTTGCCTTTCAGAGGAGTAATAGCCTTTATCTTTCCTAAACTTTCTTGCCTGGGCATTGTTGTTAAATGAAGACCTTGGGAATCTTTCCTTGATCATAATGGCTAAAACATTGGCTTTTACAGAAAGATAACATGAAGGTACTCCTTGGTGGTGGATTTTTCTGATGTGGGCTTTGAGTAAAGAGAAGAATGAAGCAAAAAGATAATGAATGTCACTTCTGAGTTTAAGACAAATCTAGATGAGCGATGCCACAGGAAGGCAGCTAGTGTTGAACAGAGAATGTATGTTAAGTTCTACCTTGAAAAAATAATACAAAAGAAAATTTACTCTAGAAGACCCCAATTGATAGGTTTTTTTTCAATGCTACTGTTCAATACTTTTTTAATTCTGGTATTTTATGTAGACATTTAACTCAAAATTTGTGGTCTCTTTCTATGTTCTCTGTTAATTAACCTCTCTAAACCTTCATTTTTATCTTTTCCTGGGATTCTGTATTTAGTTATATAGTATCTACATAGAAACTGGGGAGATGTTTTGCATGTCTCGTGCTCTAACCCCAACCGACAACTAAACACCATGCAGCTGCTTGCTCACTCCTTCTCCCAGCCTTTTGGTAGTTAGGTCTGCATTCCTGGCCATGCTCCCTCCCAGCTTCTGGGGCACCTGTTTGGTGGCAGAGTCTGAGAAACTGAAAAGTCCTTGACATGGAATAAGTGCTACTTAGCAACAAGTAAAACATCAGTGGATTATCAACATTATTCTCCTACTAAATCCAAAACACAGCAGTGTACTCACTGCTAGGAAGAAAATTAACTCTGTCCTAGCCAAAACCAAGACAAGGTCTTGAGGTCATAATTCAAGTTAAGGGAACAAGTACCAAGGATAGGACTTCGCTTTGTTAGTCTGGAACACACTGAATCACAGGTACTGGAGCATGGTCTTGAAGCACTTCTGTGTTGCATGGTGAGTCATCTATTCTGATTGTGAAAAAAAAAAAAAAAGATTGACAGCTTTATAATTATTGGGAAGGATATGATTTGCCATGTTGAAAAAGGAATACATTCTTGTAAGTGGAACAAAGTTTCCCATTTCTGTGATGTGTCGGTAAAGTAGGAGATGAGCAGCAATTCATTGATCACAGATTACAGAATGGTCAGGGTTGGAAGGGATCTCTAGAGATCATCTAGTCCAACTCCCTGCTAAAGCAGGTTCACCTCAATCAGGTCACGCAGGAGCGTGTCCAGGCAGGTTTTGCAAGTCTCCAGAGATCAGGACTCCGTACTCTCCCTGGGCAGCTTGTTCCAGGGCTCCCTCACCCTCATGGGAAACAAGCTTTTCCTCATGTTCAGTTGAACCTTCCCGTGTTTCAACTTCTGCATGGTATTCCTTGTCCTGTCACTGGATGCTACAGAAAAAAGACTCACTCTGTCCTCTGAACACCTGCCCTTTAGGTATTTAAAAGTGTTGATGAGATCCTGCCTCAGTCTTCTGTTCTCTAGACTAAACAGCCTCAAGTCCTTAGTCTCTCCTTGTAAGAAAGATGCACCAGTCCCCTTATTATCTTGATGGCCCTCCACTGGACTGTCTTCAGAAGTTCCCTGAATCTGGGTTATCAGATCAAAATCTGGAATGTGTACCTTTTCTCCTGAGTCACTTTGGTAGACTTAGTTTTGCAAAGAGAGAATGGCAGAAAGAATGAAGGTGTTTGGAGAGGCCTGAAACAGGTTGTTTTCCTGAGGGTTTGTTTCATTTTACTGAAGAGGATTTGAATTTTAGGCCTAAAAAGTATTTATTGGAGGACAGTCACACAGTGAAGGCACTGAACAGGTTTAAAATGATTGGGAGGAATAGCTATCTTTCTGTGGAATCTTGAGAGAAAATGAAAAGTAGAATGTATCTACCAACTGATACAGAATCAAATATTTAATTACCACATTAAACAAATATAGCCTAGACTTCCTAAAGCAAAACCTTAAGTGAATGTGATGTTGAAATATCAAAAGAACAAGGTCAACTTTGTTAGGAACACTGCAGAAATGACAGTTGAGGTTGAAACAATCCACTATTGTATATACATGTCAAAAGCAGAAACCTAGGTAGGATTAATGGAGAGTAGAGTCAAAGGACTGTGACAAACTGCCTGTGCCTGCCAAACTATGCAGAGACCAGGGAAAGAGTAATTAATTGCAGCAGAAGGAGGTGGCAATCACTGATTCATTGAGCACCTACCCATTTAATACTCCAAACTCAAAAAAACAGGCTGGAGAAGGCAAAGTGGGCCTGTGTGCTAATTTACATACTAGGCAAAGATTGGCCAATCATTTAGTGGAATATTAATGCATATGTATTAATGTATTGACTGTGTAGCAACTATGTGTATGAATGATTGGTTTGGGATCAAGGTATCCTGTCTTGGCACAGGCACGTATGCATTCCTGTAATTAAAAAACCCCTTCTGTCCTGTATGTGAATTGGGTGTCTGTGCACTGGGAGATGAACCTCCAATTTTTGCAACAACAAAAGTCTTTGTGTTTAAGAAAAGGATCAAATGCGATGTTGGAAACATCTTAAAAAGAGGGAAGTGTTCTTAAAAACTTATCTTAAATGCTCCACAAGGCATCAAACGCACATTAGACCTTCCAGAGAACGAGTTCATAGTCTTTCCTTTTCCCTGATGTTAGTCATGAAGAGGCCTTTTTAGGCTCCCTACATGTTATTCCCTGTCAGAGCAGACCTTCAGTGGACTAGGATCTTGTCTCCCAAGGAGTAATTTTTTGGGAGTACTTCCCAGCAGACCAGTACTTAAATACCCCTAATTAAGTCACAAACTCTTCCCATATTAGTATTCATTCTCCTGTACATTTGAGAGACAAGTTTCTTTTTTGGTTAAGCAAAGTACTGTATAGATTATTGTCAATTTCAGTGTATGATATATATGCCTGCTCATTTTGAGATCTGCTAGGTGAACTGCAGGGCCGTCATCACAGCTTTATGAAGCTGCCTACATCATTATCTTCATGTCTCAGAACTATCTTTGTCTTTCTGTGGGTACAATTCACTTATTTTTTATAGCTGCAATTAAAGAAGGATCCTTTCTGTGGAAATTCCATTGTAACACAAAACTAAACCAGAAGAAAATGTGTATGAAAGCTGTAAAGTCTGTTCTGAAAATATTACTTTGAATAAGAAGGCAGATTTAGATTACACTGGAGAGGAATCACACATTCAGAAAAGACTGGGAATAGCATACAGTATAAAAGTTTAAGCAATCCTTAATATTCTCTGAAGTAATAGAAAATTGTGGTTAATTTTGTTGGGGAGGAGACTGATCTAGGAAAAGAAATCTAAACTATCATACATAAACTGTCATATGAAAGAGTTGTAAATGGGACTTGTATTGAATATTCTTAATGATTGAAAGTGAAAATGAATATAGATATTGTAAAACAGAAGATAAATTTTGTTTATTGAATGGTACAAATTTAGAAGTACAAAAAAAGATTATGGACATTTGAGGTAATGGGTGGAATTTCATACGATGTGTTGAGATTTTTAAGATGGAACTATTTGAAACTATTTGTGTCCACCATCTTGTATACATAACTGCTGGTGTTCAGGAAGCTGATCTGAGTGTCAGAAAAAGTAGAGATTGTAAAGAAAAAGAAGCCCAAACAATGTTTAGTTTAATAAAGAACAATATAGAAGCCTGTACTGGAAAGCATGCTCTTAGATGAAAGATAAGTATAGTTCAACTTGATATTTTGCTGGAATCTAGTCATCCTCCTCTTAAATGGGGAACAGCAGAGTGAAGTTTCAGATAAATGATAAAAGCATATCCAAGAACTGTTTGCAGAGGAGACAGGCAAGAGGAAGGACGAGTCAATACATACCATGTATATTAGTTAGCAAGACATTCTGCTGACTTTCGGTACAAGGTATAAGAGATACTTCCCTCTTCTGTCTTCTCTTCCCTCCTGTGTTAAGCTGTCAGCTAATTGCATAAGCAACAGAGTTTAGGAATACACTGCTCCAGAGGAAAAGATTTTGAAACAATTTTGAGAGATTTCTTAGAACCTTTCCTTGTAAGACAGGGTAATAGAACTGAGAAGACACTAGTAGATTCTAGAAAGTTTAGGCTCCCGATTCAGGACAGCTACTTCCATTTGCATTTTTTTCAGAGTTAATTTTTCAGAAGCTAAACCATTGACAAAAGTAATTAAAGAAAACCTGATACAGTGGCAGTGATACAATGGTACGATATAGAGGGATTAGTGAGGGAAAGAAAACTGAGCTCTGGAGTAGCTGAAGAAGGAGCCTAAGTAGAGCAGCAAAGAATTAGCAGAGAATAGATGGTGAAAATTGAAGGAAGTGTGTTCTTGTTTGTATTTTTTTTTTCTGTTGTTTGTTTTGCCTTTAGAAATTGAAGGCTCTTAAACTCCCGAGTGTATATATATTCACATAGTGGGCTGAAAATTTACTGATGTACAGTTTTCTGTTAAGAAATGATGATTTGATGGAATTGAAATGTTCTGTGGGAATAGTTGATGGTCTGCCCAGCTGCTATGCTTTGCTCTTGGCTGCTGGCCATCTTGTCTGCTCCCCCAGCTGCCTGTCATGTGGGCCTGCTGCCTTGTCTGTTGTATCCTATTTTAAGTATTTGTACATTCTAACAAATAAAACAGCAAATCACCAAATTAGAACACCAATTAGTGATTACTACCAAACCAACTGCACTGTAATTGGAAAATCACTTTCAATAATAATTGATTGATATCTAACTAGCAATCGTTAATCAATGATCTTGCATTTTGATACTTAAAACAATAAAACCTTTAAAAATCACATTTTTATTTTAATATTTGATATATTTGTAGGAATACATAAAACATATACCACAAAATATGCCATCCAATAACATTTTCCATTTTCAGTTGTTACTGACTAATGTAAAAATTGACTCAAAATTGAAGCTACTAATGAGATTTCTTTTCTAAAGCTGATACTCAAATTTTTTTTTCCAAAAGTGGGATTTTGTTCAGTTTGCAGTTTACAGAACAAACTGTTTTTATGCTAGTGCTAATGGAGCCTGGGTAATGATAGACTGGTGTCTGTTGTCCTTTCGCACCTGCTATCCTTCCTTCTTCCAATTCTCTTTGTAAACAGACATGAACTGGAATTCCTCTGTTTTTCCTAGTGAGGCATGCTGAACCACATCTAGTTTCCTTTGACATCTCTAGCAGAAAGAGCACATGCTTGATTTAAATCTGTGCTAATGGGCTAAGTGTCTCTCCTCAAAGAGGAGAGAGTAATTAAACTTTTAGTAGCTTTCTGAAAGTAGGCCTTGGTTATGGGACTCTTTATGCAGCAGGTATTTTCAATGACCTTTCTCAAGTATTTAATCTTTGAGATGTCTTGATTTCTATAAAGTTCTTTTAAAGGAAGCTAACAGGTTCAAGAGTTACTCAACTGGAAAGAACCACACATAAGTAGCAACAGCATTCTTAAGGAATTTGTTTAAAATTCAACTTAAAATTTTTCAGTTAAGCAGATGTCCAGATTCAACTGCGTTTCCTTACTGCCCAGCTCGATGTGGTTTAAGATTTGAGAGAACAATTATAGATAGTTTTACCACTTAGTTTTTGTGATTATTTTCCTTTTGTTTTTTACTGGTTTACTTCTGTGTATTTGAGTCTCTTTGTAGTCGTTCATGCCTTAGCATATTTATTCAGCTTGTATACTTCCATTTTATGTGGAGTGCCTCAGGTAGAGCAGCTGTGTAATTAATGATATTAAGTCTGTTTTCCAACACAGTAGTGATTTTCCATCAGTGAGAAACTGACAGGGAAATGATGGGGTTACTTGTAAGCTCAGTGGGATTGTTATCTTTACTGGAAAGGTTTGGAAAAATTGTGAATCAAGAATGTAAAATTCCATACTAGTTATTCTGTTTCATAAAGTGTTTTGAAGTTTATAGATATAAATAATCAGTTGTCATATAAAAGGGAACAAAACATTTCAATAAACTGTCCAAATGTCATTTTCAAGAAAAGATATTTCAGTAATGTTTGTGTATATATGTAAACAGAAATTAATTTCTATATTTGATTTAAAATATTTGTGAAGAGATCTTTATTTCTGTTAGTGTATCCAGCTGGAAAAATAGAAAAGCCAAATCCTTTAATAGGTATGAAATAAGAGCGGTAGTCATCAAAGAGAAACAGAAGTTAAGAAGAACTGTTCTGTGTTTAATTTGTTAACGCTTATCAATCTCAGAGCTTCAGCTCAAGACTATGGACAAAATAAGGAAGTGCCTACAGGGCAGGGTTGGGGGAGGTGTGGAACAATGGAAGGAGTTAGATGTTCACATGCAAATGCAGGGCTACTATCTCACTGGGAGCAAAGAAATGCAGTGTAATAGTTCAGACAACTGGAGTGCTGCTATGAATGAGTACAGGCTCTAGAAGAAGGACAAACTGAGAAGGTGTCCTGCTTTTGGACAACTGAGAATCCATGTGGGAGATTATGGATCAGGATTAGTGGATGACCAATATATGCAACATTATGTTGTGGTTGTCATTTACAGACTGGAAAGCAGCTTTGTAGAAAAGGCCTTGGTGGACAATTTGACTATAAGCCAGCAATGGGCTGTTGCAACAAAGTCAGCTAACAGAATCGTGGTCTGCATAAGGCAGAGAATCACCATCAAGTTGAGGGAGGTAATCTTCTGTACTGAGCCCTGGTGAGACACATGTGGAGTGCTGGCCTCCTGAGTGGAATATAGACAGGAAGATACTGGAATAAGTTCACTAAAGGACTGTGAGGCTGATAAAGGGCTTTTAACATCTGTCCTATAAAGAGAGATGACTGAGAGAGCTGAGGTGTTTCAGGCTGGAGAAGACTTGGATGTCTTACCAGAATGTACAGCTGCCTGATGTGGGAAGTAAAGAAGACAAAGCCAGACTCTCCTCAGTGGTGCCTGGTAAAAGATGGAAAGGCAGTGGTTGCAAATGGAAAACAATAAATCAATTATCCTTAAACATAAGAATATATATTTTTTTAATTATGAAAGTGATTGAGTAGTGGAGGAGGTTGTGAGTGTCATATAAAATAAATTAGAAACTGTGATTGTTGACAGCATTCGGAGAATCTGTAGGGAGACTATTAGAAAGAGTTAAATGAATCATCTCTGTGAGATGTGTCTGAAGATGAGTATAATCTTTCTGATACACAACACCTTTACTCACTTGATTTGTTTCCGAACAATATTGTTTTCTTTAAAAATACTTAAATTATTAGAAATATTTGTATCAAGTAGAAAATGAATATGTTTATATCAAGTGAAATTTTATAAACTTCAGTAGAAGGCACCTAAGTCAGATACCCATAGCAACAATCACTATTTAGACATTTGCTTGACTTGTTATGACAAATTTGGTGAGGTACAGTAGTTATTAGAATTCTGTTTTGTCAAGGACCTAAATTTACTTAAGGATAAAGGAATACCCAGTTTACAAAACTGCATATATTCATTATTGAAAAGGTTTTGAATTACTTAATGTTGCTTTAACATTTTGTCTTTCATATTAAAGTGTTCCCTATAAAGTGATTGTGATACATTGAATTATTCAGTGGGTTCTGAAATTATTCATATGTCTTGAATTAGTTACTGTATGTAACTAATAATTTGATAATTCACTGGTAGTCTTGTATTCATGTACCTCGTCATTCCGTGTGTGACAGGATGTTTTTTTTTACAAACAATGGCGCAAAACCACTTGATGGGTAGTGTGGAGCCAGGCTCCATATGTTTTGCTGTATATGTCTTAGTCCATGAGTGATAATGGTAGGACAGTGGTGTTTCAGAGAATTTGAAAGGTTAATGTTCATTCAGAGGGGAACTATATGGAATAGGGAAATGCAGCATTGGTGGGAATCGCAAGAAGCTGGGGACAAATGTACTATCTTTCCTAAAGAGAAGATGAGAAAGGAGCAGAATGATGAGGAGAGCACAGTATTTTAAAGGTGAAAATCACGTACTAAAAAAAAAAAAAAAACCCAACAAAAAATTGTGGCTAGTGTGTGATTTTTGTTTATTTATTTTTTATTTGTTTGGGGTTTTTTCCTACTGCACCTTCTTAAGAACCTTTGTGTGAAAGGGAAAAGAAAAAGGAAAGTATTTTTTATCAATTAAGAAAAGCGTATTAGCCTTTTCTTCTATAACTAGTAATTTGAGAATACTTACTCTCTGAGAAGATGAACTTCTTAAAGACAATTAAAAAAATACTGTATTTACAAATATGTTTAATTAATTAATCTATGATATATGCCACAATATATTTGTCACAAGAATAATGTCTTTTAAAGTACTATTTTCACATGACTGCTTGATTGTTGGCATACATCCAATAACAATTTTTTTTAGTGTTGTAATTACTGCTCAAGAAATGGGGTCATGCAGGCTTGTTATATATAGCTGTGGTTTAAAGATCTTGTATAAACATAATGATTTTTCCAGTACTTTAACATTTCATAATGACCTTGAAGAAGCCAAAATTAATGACGTTAATTTGTTGTACACTCCTTAAGGCGATGTTAGTATTTTTGCAGGTGGTGGGGATGTATAGAACATGAAGATGTTCATGATATCTCTCTTTTTCATATTTGTATGAATGTAAACAAATTTAATTCTAACCCTTTCCTTTTCCATACTTAGAATCTTTGTGACTGGAACTGCTAGAACTTGTCAGCTCCATAAGGTATATAGCTAGTTATGCATAAGAGCCTGAGTGGAATATTTTATTTGGTACATATTCTCCAGGGAACTGCTATTATATATTGAATAGCGTCAGGAGGAAGTATTAGGAACCATAGGTCGAAACTTATCTTTCTCTTTTTTTCTGTAAAGAAATAAACATATTCACACATTTGAACACAAAAAGTATTTTTTTGCTTTGAACAGGTGGCTGAGAGACCCTGTGACCACAAGATGCGATGTAGAATGTAAAACCCTGTTTTCCTAGTTAGGCTTTCTGAAGAGCAGTGGCCTCCTGCCCACGTGCATCTTCTGCAACCTAGCATGACGTGGGCTGGACTGCTGTGGTTCCACCGGAACTTGGGCAGCTCTGGAAAGGGTGTTTGGAGTCTTGCAATTTGGATATGCTGTCAAAGACTTTTGATTCCTGGCAGTGGTGAGCAAATAAAAATCAGTCACTGATCTCAGAAGGGTGCTGAACTTCCTCTATTTTTTTCCACAGATTTTCTTCAGACTTCCACCACCAACTGCATGGGAACCTTGGTTCTCCTGTTTTGGTTTGGGTTTTTTTTAACTTCATAATGCAGGATGGATACACATGGGTATCTGTCTAAATATTATTAACTTCAAAATTGAAGTGATTATTTTACCTACATCTATCACTGCCCCTGAAAGTCATAAAGAAGAAATGGTGTGTATTAGCCTCTACGTCTTACTGATTAAGGACGTGCATGAAGTTTGATAGGCAGGCTATGATGTTATTTTGTATTTGTATCTGTATTGTTCTGATGCATAGAATTTGATTTCTCTCAAGTCAAACATTTGCATGTGGCTTAGGAGGTAATAAAGGATTGTTTTGTGTTGGATATTTTTTAATGTAGTTTGCCTGTTTAAATTTTTTTATCTACGTTTTCACTCTTTCTGTTTGAAAAGTCATTGTAGGTTTGATACGCATTCTGTTTGTAGCAGTGTAGACTTAGAGAGCTTTTACTTGTTTTACCTGTATTCCATGCTTTCACTTGTGCTGTTGCAGTTGTTTAAGGGGGGGCTACACAATGTACTTGGCTGGGAAACGGATCCAGTTAAAAATAATCCTTTTTTATCTGGATATTAATAACTCAGATCAGCTCTGGCATCCAGTTGGCTGTAGTACTCTAAAAACAATTGTATCAGCAAAAATGAGAGTCAATGTTTGGGAATATTTCTGACTCAACAGTCCTATGAAACTACAGTAAAGAAACCTGTTCCTTTTCATTTTTAAGTTGCAAAGTCCCAACTGCCTGCTGCCCTGGGGCTGCTTTTACTCTTTTGTGTCTTTCTACACTCTGGCTTTCTACAAGTGCTTGCCAAACAGATTTTCATTTGGGAGAGCAACTTCTTTGTATATTCTTATGTTTATACTCTCCAAATTTGTGTTTTGTAATAGAATCTGAACTGCTTGTGGCAGATAACTTTCACCAGTAACGCGATTATCTGAACTCAGGTGTGGTAGCTCTCCTTTTTTTGAGTCAGGCTAAAATGACCTTTTGTAAGTCTGAATGTGCGTATGGCCACTCATTACATGGAACGTATAGATTTTTCTGACCCTATAAGTGTAACTGAGGTGGTCTATTCTGACGTCTTTCTGCTAGAAGCCCTGGCTACATGCTTGAAGATGTAGAAAAAGGTTTTGTTGTGAATTTGCTCTGAAATGGCTGGAGTACAGAGCATGTGAAATGCTGGGCATCTGTTTCCAACTACTGCTTCAATTATAAAAGAGACTATAAACCAGTTATTTGAGTTACTATAGAAGGTCTGTGAGATAGATGGAGTTTTCCTCATTGGTAAATACATTTTTTTTAATTGCTTAAAAAAAACCCTAAAAAGTCTTCAACATGCTAATTTGTCTCTGTTACATAAATAGGATAATACAGGTATCAATAAAATTCTTTGGCTTATACATTTTGTAAAATATAATTGAAATGTTGCTCAGAATTAAATAGTGCATGTAAGTAGCAGAATACACAAAATAAACTCGACAATCTTCTTAAATTGCATAAGCATTTAAAATGGAAAGAGGTCTTTGAGCCATCTAGTGGTTGGTATGAAATATTTTAACTTTTTTTTGATAATTTGTAGAAAATGTAAATTATATCAGCTTGGACACAGTTTTTTTCTAGTTTATTTGCTTTTTAGTAGTATGACTGTAGAATGAAAAAGCTCAGACATTCAGCTTCCAATTTTTGAGGTACCATCTGTTTTGATTTGCAGCTTTGTTTTGAATTCGGTGTAGATTTTTGCTATCAGATCTCTCTCTTCACTAAAATCAAGTTGGAAGTTAGTAGCCGAAGATTAAGTTTTAGCATAATATCTTCAGAATTTGTGAAAGTTGCTAAGAAGTTCAGTAAAGGATTGCAATAAGTTAATTCTATTTTCTCCTTCTTACTGAAAAACATTTGAAGGGGGCAAAAGTGGGCTGATATTCTATTTCAGCAGCTATTTATAGCAGGCTTCTGAATAGTAGGGATTAAATTACTAGAGTAATCTTTACTGGAAAACACAAGATGGATACTTTTATCTGGTCAAGTTTATCACAAAAAATAACAGAGGCAACTGAAAACAGGTTTCTTAAGATGGGATATGTTCCTGTTAAACAGAGCCACAAAATCAATTGTATGTTAAGAAAAAGGAAATTTCGTACATGAAAATTTTGTGTAATGAGCTCCCTTGGTTCTGATATGCAGTAAGTTGTTCTAGCCTTTATATTGAGTGTTGCCAATGGGAACATGGCTGCACGTTGAACTGAATGGTGTTCTGCATTACAGGCATAAAAGCTAGTCGCTAAAGGAATGAACTTCTCTGTTCATATTGCCTTGAATTACTTATGGGTAAATAATGCATACACTGAAACACTGTAATATCTTCTAGACTTTGTGAAAGTTCTGTCCAGGTTCAAACACAAATGAAAAATATTTTTTAATATGAATTAACACGTAGTAGTAATGAAACTGTAGTATTTCAGAACAAATAAATGTGATCCATACTGACATTTCAGAATTTGCACCTTTACATTTGAAGTGAGGTATTAGAGTCTTAAGTCTTACCTTGTTTTTATTGAGAAGACAGTGGCAACTTTACAGATTTTTAAGGTCAATCTTAAATGCTTTGTTAGGCCAAGTGAGAATGAAAGAAAAATGGGAAAACCAGTCATAGAACAAAGGACAGTGTAGTAATGGTTGACTTGTATTTTACTGGCATGAGGACAACCTGAAATTGATGTATTAATTACATTTGGATAAATCACCTGCATGTTGGTGAGATTAATTTCCTGAATCTGTAATTCATTTGAACTATGGATTCTAATAGGTGTCAGAAGAGGAAATTAAATTCTTTGAAGACTGAAGATGTTTTAGTTGTCTTGTGCATTTTTATATGAATTTTGTAGTATGATAATGAAGGACCATCTGAATGTTTATGATGATCTAGTCTTGATAGCAGCTGATGGATTTCTGAGGTAACACTGGACATTTTTGTTAAGGTCTGCTCTACACATGAGCCTGATCTGAACACAAGAAAAGTTACCAGGTGTGTGCTGTATTTCATAGGCTTCCATATTGCACATGTAAACATTTCTATCTTGCTTCATCATTTAAAGTTACTTTTAAATCAAAGTATTGTGTATGTTCAAGGCATTACGTATGCTTGGTTTTTGAGCTTGCCTTCTTCCCTACTCTGTTGTTGCCAGAGCATGTTTGGGAAGGAGGAAGTAGATGGTGTATGCAATTATGAGATCTTTTATCTCCGTGATGATGTTCATGTTGGTGTGTTTTGGGATTGTTTTGTTGTTTCGTTTTTTCAATTAAATATGAATGTGATTTTATGGTAGTATTAATGTGTCATCTTTTATTGTTTATGTACTTCCCCCTTCATTCCCCCTGTTAAACATCTTCCGGTGCTCTGATTGCCATAGTGTCTGGTCATATAGTACAGCGTTTTCTTGGAAGCTGTCCACTGCTGCAACGATGATCTGACTGTATTAGTGAAAGGATCTTTGGCATTTCCCCTGGTTTTAATTTGCATTTAGAAGATGCAAATGAGGCATAATAAAACTGTGATAATGGGTCGTGTTTCTGATGGGTGTTGCTCTGTGAGCTGTGTTCAAGTTACTGGTTATTTTCAAGGAGATTTTTGATTTGTATTTGGATTGGGTTTAAGGTATAAGTAGGATTCCTTTTGTGGAATTCCATAGAAATTTGACTTGTTGAGAAAGTGTGGCAAGTAGAAGAGGGATTATCTTGAACTACAGTCTTTGACAATGGAAATTCTATCTTGTTCATATATATGTCAGATCTCTGTATTCTTTGGGATGTATTATATGTAAGAAAAGCCTAAAAACATGTTGTGAGCAGCATATACGTGGAATAGCTCATCTAAATAGAGAACAACTGTGCTGTGACATAACTTTTAAAGAGACAAATTTATTTTTTTCTAATTAGGAAATATGTAGTAATTATTTGTAGAATTGTTTAGCTAAACATTCATTAAGCCTCCCTAGTAATGACACTGTAGAAGCAAATAATACTTTTATGTGAAAAGGAGAGGTAATGGATTTCCAGAACGAGAATGTTTCTTTCTTTTTATTAACAATGAAGAAATATGATTGTCTTAAGTTTGAAGCTGATGGTTTGTATTTTTCATATTCATAAAAGAGAAATTTTATTAAGCATATTTCCAGATTCATATAATTAGTGTTCTTCTTTAGACATTGGAATTAAGAGTATGTAGCTTTGTTTACTTATACATAAGTATAAATTATTTTGACTGTGAAATAGTCTTTGGTCATAAACCAAATTTTATTATATTAAATTGCTAAAAACCTCTACTCTGTCATTTCCTTCCCTACTGTTGCACAAATAGAACAAAATGCATTAATCTCTCTGATGTAAAAGTACTTGAATGTTGTTGTTATTCCTGCAAAAATATTTTGTGGGCAGTCACTTTTTTTTCTTAATGTCTACCAGTTTTTTCATTCCTTGTTTGCTTCTTACAGTTCAAGGTGAAATTTAAATAAGCGTATCTTATTATGGAAATAGAATGTCGGAGGATGAATAAAGTACTGGAAACTCAGTCTTACAGCATATGGTTGTCTTGCCTGGGTTTTAAGCATTGTTTCTTTCCTTTACAGAATGCTGCCTTTTTATATGGCCTTGGTTTGGTCTACTTCCATTACAATGCCTTTCAATGGTAAGTTGGAATGAACTTAATAGTATCACTGTTGTCTGGTGTTTCATTGGTAGGTAGAGATTTCAAATTCAGTTCAGTGTGAATGTGCAATAGTTTAATTTTGTTTTGTTATAGATGAGATGTTTGAAGATTTAGGGTCCTGGGTCACATAGCTGATTTACTGTCACATACCTGTGGCAACCACAGCAGTTGCTTGAAAAGGAGAGAAAGCACTTCCAGGAAAAGAATTTTAGCTCCCTATTCAGGAAGGGGGATGGAGCAGTGTAACTACAGGTTTTTATAACTACTTGTTGATTGTCTGTAACCTGTGTTTGAAACCTATTTTTAAAAACCTCAACTTTATTTCTCTTGGAAAAGAAGTGTCAAAGTGGGCTTGTTTTCATTTAGCTTGGTATTCAGTAATTTTTATTTATGTATAATGTGAAAGATTTGGACGTGAAAAGCAGTACACTCAGATTTGAATCAGAATGTTTAAAACTAATGTAAAAACTCAGAGTTAGGAAGAGTTGCAAATTCTGGCAGTGCTTTGTGGACTGAAAGGGGCTGCTGTTGGATACGGGAGGAGAGGTTGATTTTCAGCTGCGTGTTTAGTTTTACTTTAGGAGTGATGAGAGAAGAATGATGAATAGAATTTACTCAGTTACTGTGGTTCTGTTGAAGGTCCTCAAACTTTCATTGGGGTTTATTCTTGCAGAGATACAGTTAGTGTCACTGGAAAAAAATCTTAAAGGTTTGGTGTTTTGATCGGTGCTTTTTTACACTTACAATGGAAACTGTTTTGTGAAAGATCACCCGTTCAACATACATTTTGCGATTAGTGAATTGTCCTATTTGGCACCTTCTAGCAGATAAAGCAGCAAAATTACTTGATTTTGAGGCTCATTTTTTTAACAAGTTAGAGCTCTGAATTAGTTTAGAATTTTTTTTTCCTAAGGCTTTAAGTAAGCTTGTGGAGAAAATTAGTATAAATTTATACTTCACCTTATGATGTTTTAGCTGCACATCGAACTTCATGTTGAGGTTGTGAAATAATAGTATTTGCCTTTTTATCCATAACAAAGTTCTGTATACTGTGTTACCAAGGAAGTGTATTATTAGAATATTGGGTAGAATTTTTTGAGGAAGCAAATTTAATATATATAAAATCTCGGATCCTTGTGCATGATTATTTGGTTTTTTAAATCCTTTTAAGTGCTTTCTGCTCTTGCCTTTACTATGTTTTCTTGGCAATGAGAGCAGTGGGATGTGTGCTTGTGGGTGTTTAGGTGTGACAAAATCATAATAAACTTGGAGGTGATAGCAGGTCATTTACAGTAGATATGTTCATCTTTGTAGATCTTAATCCTCCACAGGACTCTTTGCAAGGACAGTCCTCTTTTTTTCAGAGTGAAATGCTAATCAGGCTGTCTTGTTTCCTGCTATAGCTATTCCATCTATTTATGGAATGGGTGACAGGACACTGGAACAGACTACCCAGGCTGTCCAGGGAAGTTGTGGAGTCTCCTTCTTTGGACGACTTCAAGACCCACCTGGACACGTTCCTATGCGACCTGATCTAGGTGAACCTGCTTATGCAGGGGGGTTGGACTAGATCTCTAAAGTTCCCTTCCAACCTCTACCATTCTATGATTCTATGTTTATGGAGTACAGAAATATGTGTATGTGAGGCAGGTAGAGGAGACCTCTAGACCATATAAGGTGGTTTAGACTATTGGGCTTCATCCATGATCTTTCATTTTTTTTTATCCACGTCACTTTAGGTATCTATAGATTTTAACAAGAGGCATGTACATGGTCCTCATAAAAGACAAGGATAAGCAGGTGATTGAGGTTTTTTCATGCCTCATATGAACAAAAGTAATACAAAGCAAGTGGGAATTCAGTCAGTTCTAGAATTCTTATGAAAATTTTTTACCTGTTTTTTTAATAAGTTTTGCAGCTTTCATAAAAAGAAGTATTGGACTGGCTCCAAGACTCATATGCACTTCACCTTAATTCAATACTGTACACTACTCTGTATACTAAAGCAGTATTCTAGTGTTACCTTATGTAAAAATCTTACCTGATATATCATTTTAAATTGGTGGTTTTGTTTGACTAATAAGAACTGAAAGTTCTCAACATATATAGAAATGTTGCAGCAGTGTGATCAGATTTCATACAAATATTAGTAAGATATGCCTACGGGATTAGCTTTAAGAATCAAATTAAGTATAGTAAAGTAGGTCTCATAGATCTTAGGTTTTGATACTCTGTTTTCTTACACCATTTATTGACAGGCACTAAGTAAAATGACTGGCTAATTTTCCCTGTTGTTTCCATGTTTCTCAAGTAGGGTAGAACATCAGTAGCATAGAAATAGCTGAGCTAGTCACGTAACTTGAATAATTTCATCACCTCCTTAGCTGTCTTTTAGATTGAACACTTAAAGGGTTTCAGTAGTTAATCAAAGTCTACCTTTCACTTGTGTACAATTGCTGCATCCACATATAGTGGTTTGGGTGCCAGTTTTTTTCTTTCACTTCAGTAAGGATTCTGAGCCTGACTGATCTGCTATCTGTTGGTTTACGCTGACCTCCACCAAGATAAAAAGATGGAGTCTGATCTCTGCAATTGTGTTCTGAAATTAGCTATTTTAATCCCAGTGTTCCAAGGATTCCTTATCAACTGTAGAAGTTATATGTTATGTAAAACTCAGTCCTTCAGGGAGTTTCATGGGAGACAGTCCTGAAAAAACCCTAAGACTAATGTAAGAGATGATCCAGAACCTTTTCTTCGCCTCCATCACAGCTAAAGGTGCAAACTGCCCAAGGAAGATGTGCCATCTCTGACTGGAACTTTTTGGCTCTTCTACAGCAACCCTTGCCAAAACAGAAACACTGTTGTCCAGTATTCAATATCAAGTCATGTCTAGAACAGCCATCTCTGCCTCTAGCTCCTTTAAAGCAACCTCACAGCTGGCTCAGTCTGTTTGCACTGCTGCATCCTAGCACTTCTGTAAGCCAGGGTGTTACGTGGTGGAATTTCTGTGTGATGAAATTTCCTGTTCGACTCCTTGGAACAGGGGCATGGGAGTTCAGCACAATTCTGTAATTCAGGTGAAAATAATTTATTGGCAAAAAGGGAGCAAGCATATAGAACCTCCAATGGGAGAATGCAGTGCCTCCATCTCCAACATATAAGGACTGAGTAGGTGTTGCACATCACATCTCTGCTGCTGCTGAATTCCACAGCCCTCCATAGGCCAGGCAAACTCCAGAAGACAGCCCTCAGTTGTTATCTGTGGTACTGCATTTAATTTCTTGTTTACTAATTGGGATTCCGGACACCTGAGAATCACTTTTCTGTTAGAAACCCCTTGAAGGCTTCAGTGAGACAGGACGTTGTTTTCCACGTACCTACAGGAAAAAAACACGGAATTTACCATCAACTGTGATGGCTTTAGCGCCAATCATGTGGGCTATTTACTTGAGCTACAAGAGTCTGGTCTCTCTCTTACTCTCTCTGGCTGTCATTCTCTTTCATCTTTTTTCCAGAAAATGAAGTTGTACTCTTCTCACAGTCATCCTGAAATAGTAAAAGAGCTGTTTAAGCTGGTTTTAAACACAGAACTACAGTGGAATGTAAACTTTTTTTCAGTAATCTCATATGCCAGCCTTCAGTTTTGCATACCTTATTCATTTACCCAAGAAACTATTTTATGATGGTTGCTATTTGCCTGTGAGAGTGGGAGAGTTATCTTCATAAGGAGGGCAGAATTTAAATGGGCTGTATAGATACTACTTTGTCAAATATTTCTCCGGTTTCAGATGGCTGGTTCTATATAGGTACTTTTTACATATATATAATGGGAATGTGCATGTAGACTACGCATACTAATTGTAGTTAGCTGTTAAAGAGTGGCAATTAACTTTCACTTTTGTTATCTTTCTATGATTGCATGTCAAACCACTTCTTGGACTGATGAGAGTGCATAAAATCTATCAATGCTGGAAAAAAACTACTGTCAGCTGCTCTTCTAAGGAAATGTTTAAAGAGATTACTGCTTGAAATATTCCACCATTCAGCTGTTACAGCCCTGTGGACAGAGGAGTTGTATCTAAAGACTATAAAAGTATTTCATAAAATGGCAGTGTCCTGGCCACTGCTGCATACGTACCTTTTAAGTTCAAGCTATGACTGTGAGATTCAAGGAGAAATTTGTCCCATTATAGCCTCACATCATTTTCATTAGTGAGACTATGAAATGATGTGAGGCTTGGACTAGGTAGTCAGAAAATGGAAAGAGGATAAAGAATAAGAAAAACAAAGCTTCATTCCAGCTGCTTGAAGTATTTTCATATTAGGTGATATATTAGAATTATATTATGTTTGTTTTGTAGGCTAATTCTGATTTTCACATTTTTGTCTGAAACATGAGTATTAACTTTTGAATAATTAAATCAATGCTATTTTACTATATTCTTTTGTCTAGTTCAAATCTGATTTTATTCACAGTCTATCCAAGTAAAACCTACCAATAAAAGTCTTATGAGAGTTTATTAAATGTTTAATATACTCTTCTATTAATTTTTATTCATCTGGTTTCTTTACTTTCATGATGATAAGCATTGTGTAGATGAGTGGGTGGAAAGATAACTGCAATATTGATTTTGGAAGTCTTGATTTAGAGATGATAGATTCATGTAATTTTCATTTTTCCTGAATTACTGTAACAGTGCTGTGTAAAACGTAGGCCCAGAGGTGCTTTTTTTTCACTCTCCATAGTCTATGCTTTCCAATCCTACTTTCCCATTTTATTGTTACATAGCTTTTCCTGACTGTTAGTGGAAATGCTCCCATTCTTGTACAATGATTCTTATTTAATTTAAATAAATCCTAGTAGACTCAACCAAAGTTGTTTCTTACTAGGCAATTGTAAATATCTTCAGAGAAGAAACTGAAAGCCATCTCTTGCTGAATTTGGATGACTTTCGTTTGTTTCTGCAGTATGAGAGCTCACAACCCTTTATTTGATGATTTATCTGTTGGACTAATATATATTTAGTCTGCTGAAAGTCTAAAATGAGAAGTTCTGTCTGTGCACAGAGGCCACTTAATTAGTGATGGAAACTGCCAGCCTACTTGAGGAGGGCTGTGTGCCATCATCTCTTAAGCCAAGTCCTGCTTCATATGTGACAGATCATTAACCTATTACATCTACTCTTCCAGTTTTGGTCAAACTGTAGAAAAAATTTGAGGGAAAACATCAGAATTAACTTGGATGCCTTGGATTCTCTAGACCATCTTTGTGGATGTAGGCTTCGGCAGAGGACAGAAATGGGATTAGTGATGTTTTGGAGCAAATAAAGACGTGTCCAACGATTAAGTGACTCCCGATTCCAACTGTATGTGGAAGACCCAGCTCAGGCAAACAGCCGGGCCAGGAAGGGCTGCATTTAGCAACACTCGGCCATGTTCTCTCATTTCCCTTTACTACTACAACGCTTGCTCCTACTTTGCAATTCTGATGTCCACTTTGTTTTGTGTTGTACCAACCAGCATCTGCATTGGATGTTATCGAGCGCTTAGAACTGAAATGGATGTTGGTAATGTTGCAGATGTTTTGCTGTTGATGTAGTAGGGGACTGAATCTGGAGCTTTGGGCTTGGCACTGAGAAACGGGCATCCCTAAAATAAAAGGAAAGATTTTACTGTAGTCCATGTTCTTGATGTGCTCTGTAATATAGAGTGCATTGCTATTGCTTTTTTTTCAGTGTTTCCTATCGGCAAAGTTAGGTCAATAATTATTCAGCTATAGTGTAGAGCTACTTGTCTGTAAGAGTTAATGTCTTTTCAGAGTTTGAGTCTCTTATTCTGTGGAAATTCTTTTATAATCAGGCTATAGTTATGAAATTAGACATGAGCATGTACAACTGGCAGAAATTATTGAAAATGCTGCCTTTCAGATCACTTTGTGATATTTCAAGAATGCTCTTTTTTTTTTTTTAATTCAGAAGTAGTGGAAGTAATTTGTATTTCTTACTGTCAGTGATTGATGTCCTCAGAAAACAACAAATTGCATAATCAATATAGAATTAACACTAGAGTTAAGTAAGATACAGGCCAATATTTTGAATGGAGAGGATAAAATATCTAGGGTTTCATTAGAAAAGCCTCTTTAGGGAGTATTTGGTATATTTTTACAGCATATTCCTCCTCATTTACTGATACTAATTATGCTTCATTTAAGTATAAATTTATGTTACCTTTCAGATTTCTCTTTTCGTTTTTATTATGGCATCCAAGGATACAGAATTTAAGATGCAATCTTAAGGCACTGACCCAGGAGTTCTCTAGCATTTTGAATGTGTATGGATTTATTCTTACATGTAAATCCATCAAGTGTTAGAAACTGAAATAAAATTTTTAAGTGGAGAGCCTTTCACCAAACTCTGTACCAGTGTGTCCATTCTGCTGCCAAATGAATGAAATGGATGGGAGCAATCAGTGTTCCCTGACTATGTTCCTTGGAGTTTTTTAACCCTTCCAGGTAATAACACTTCTAAAGTATCACTGCCTTTCCTCTCAAAACCATCAGTTTAGAAGAGATCGAATGTAACAAAAGGTACAGCTAAAATATGATTATTTAGCTGTTAGCATGCTAACTTGGTGTCTAAAAGGGTACAGAAATTTTTGTTTTAGCATGGTTAGTTGATTATGTTTTTCCAAGCTTCCATCAAAATGTGTTGAAAAGCATGCTGCTACTTCCTGCATAGCTTATGTCTACAGAAGTGATGTTTTGTCCTGCAAATCTTCTTCCTCCTTGTACGTTTTGGGCTTGCCTTCATTCAAAAATTGTGTAGGGTTATAATATTATCTCAAAGTCTCATGATAACCATTAATGTTGAACCTAACTCGGTAAACAGCTTAGGCAAAGATGAATAGTGTTGCTGTGTTGTCTGCACAGAGACAAACTTCTAGGGACTGTCTGACTAGACATTCTGTGCTAAACGTGACATGATGCTCTCATGTTGTCTACCAGCTATAATTTTACTGGTTTTTAAGTATTCTGCTTCTCTAAAAGGCTCTGGAAGGTGACATTCATGTTCTTATGACAGTATGTATTCAAACTACATTTCAAAACTGTCCTTAAAAGTTGTTTATTATACTTGTAGCTTTGATTAACTCTGTTACTGGGCTGTGGCATCGAATAATATTTCCTGTTCAGTGAGCAAGAGACTACAAAAATATGTTTATCTCTTACGATTTCTCTTAAGCTTTTTTAGAAATCCAGGTTTCAATGATTTTTGCAACTGAAACGTGACTTAAGGGAAATACTATATTGTGACGAATGGATTTCAGACAAGCTAACACAATGAGTCTTAGCTTCTTTTTCCATTCCCCTGTGAATTTAAATCTATTATCTTTTAGTTGCTTTTCAGCTCTTGTAATTTTATGCAGTTGGTCTAAGAGGCATAGTCCTGTTTAGAGTCCTATTTTTCCTGCTCCAAGGAAATACTGTTAACATTTTTGTTTTATCTAGTACAGTGCCATCACAAACAGGGGCATGTGTAGAGAGGATTTAAAGGTGAGGAAATAGAATGCTAACATGGTAATATGAAAAGCAAGTTACAATGGGAGGAGGTGACAGGCTTTCATGTCTTGAGTTTTCCTGGAGATAACTGCCTGACTGGAAAGTAATGGAGCAGTAAGTATTAGATGGGTCCTTACACGCAGGTGCTAAAAAAGGGAGGACAAAGTGGAAGACAGAGCAGGTGGGTGCAGTGGGAGGAGATGTGCATGATCTCTCTTTATAGTCTTCCTGTTCTGCTGCTGCTTTGGGGGCTCTGAACTACCTAGCAGTTGGTTGTAACATGAATGATCACTTTGCACTAATTTTGTTACTGATTCCTGAGTCATGCTTTCAGAAATAGCAGATACATTACTGTATTGCATGCAGCAAACAAGTTTCTTAAAGTCATGAGGACAGATTAGACTTCCTAATGTACCAGGATATCTGAAGTAAAAAAATTACCCAGTCCTTGAAGAATCAAGAGCAATGTACCAAAAACATTAAAACTAAACTGTTTTTTTTATATGTTCTTCTGTGACAGTGCTTTCTAGTCCACTCTCTGCTAGTCCTATAAACATTGATTATGAAGTAATATTTCAGTAAATCATTTTTTTAATGTATTTTTCTTCCAGGGCAATTAAAGCATTTCAGGAGGCGCTTTATGTTGATCCCAGCTTTTGTCGAGCCAAGGAAATTCATTTGCGACTTGGGCTTATGTTCAAAGTGAACACAGACTATGAGTCTAGTTTAAAGGTAGGTTAAAGTCCTTTCAAATTGAATTAACATTTATTCCAAGTTGTGTTGCATCTGCAAGGAATGCATAAGTGTATAGCACTTAAATACAGTCTGCTTTAGAAATAGAAGTACTTCAGTATGAAGTATCTTAGTCTGAAGACCAGAAGGTAGGATTTGAGGTGTATTAGGTGCTAGAAATACTCAGAAAAGCTCAGCAGAGTGGTAGATGAGCACTGATATTCCAGAAAGTCAAGAACTTGATGTGTGGATCCTGTTAAAACAATACATTCTGGGTAGAATCTGAAGATGTACAGAAACTTGTATGAAAAAGAAGAGAAGAATTAGAAACTTAGATTTCTTGATTTTCTTTCTTCCATTTCCCCTCCTTTCCCACCCAGTTCTTTTTCAGTCTTCAACTGAAATCTGTTCATTTTATCTCCTTCCATCACATTTTTGTCCTTTTTCCCCTCCATTTCCTACTCTATCCTCATATTCTTTTGTTCCTGACCTCTAAATTTAGGTATGTGTGTCTTGGAAAAAGGAAATGTTCTTTAAGATTGCTTTCATTTGCTGGGAAATAATACCTGTAGAGCTAAAAATTTTGTAATTTGCAATTAAGTGTCATTTATGAACGTTTTTTCTGCTTATGGATCCCTCCTCAAACTACAGAAAACATTAAATGTTTTGTTTTTAGTAAAAACCAAGGGGCTTCCTTTTCTTGGCAGATTGTTATATTTATGAGGTTATCAACATCACATTGTTTAAGACATGAAAGAATAGAGTCTTACTCTAAATTTTTTCTTCCAATATTTGTAATAATGGGAAGCACTTCTCTTATCAGGCTTCCTTTTTTTCATTCAGAATCCAGGCTTTCACCTATGGAGACAGGTGGAATTGAAAATTGTAATTAGAGAGGATGATATTCCATGCGAGTTGGAAAGATTCTGTGCAGTGAATGGGAAAAGAGAGCAGGGAAGGTAGAGGTAGATCACTGTGTTGGGAAAGGGGTTATGTGTGAGTTTGGGTGGTCCTGTTTCCTTATACTTTGGCATGGATTCATTATCAGCTGTCATGATACCTAGGGAGTAAAAGAAGTGCTGAAGAGCTACATTTAGGTTTTGTTTCTAAGGAAGTCAGGGACAAAACAGAAGAGTGAAGTTACAAGGAGGTAGTAAACTTGTGATCAAGTCACCTGCTGGAAAGCAGCTCTGAAGAGAGAGACCTGGGAGTCCTGGTTGATAATAAACTGAACATGAGCCAGCAACGTGCCCTCGTGGCCAAGACAGCCAATGGCATCCTGGGATGCATCAAGAAGAGTGTGGCCAGCAGGTCAAGGGAGGTTCTTTTCCCCCTCTACTCTGCCCTGGTGAGGCCTCATCTGGAGTCCTGTGTCCAGTTCTGGGCTCCCCAGATTAAGAGGGACAGGGAAGTGCTGGAGAGAGTCCAGCGCAGGGCCACCAAGATGATCAGGGAACTGGAACATCTTTCATAGGAGGAAAGGCTGTGGGAATTGGGGCTGTTTAGTGAAGACAAGAGGAGACTGAGGGGGGATCTTAATAATATTTACAAATACCTAAATGGTGGGTGTCAGGAGGTTGGGAGATCTCTTTTTTCTATAGTAGCTAGCAACAGAACAAGGGGTAATGGGATGAAGCTGGAACACAGAAAGTTCCATCTATGATTCTAAGTAGTGGAAGGAACTTCTGCATTTTAATTTTTAGTAGAAGAAATTAATCAAGAAATAAATAATATTTTCCTTCTGTGCCCTGAAATATGTAATTCTGTCACTTAAGTATTTAAATAGATGTTACAAGAATTCAGGCTAAATAGTTTACCTTGTTTGATATACACAACTTCACAAAATAAAAAGAATGCTTATAACAAGGATTTTGAGTGTACCAAACTTTTCATTTTCAGTACAACAACAAATGGGAAAAAAAATTCGAAGAAATATTTTAGAAATAAATTAATACATTACTACGATACCATTGCTTTTATATGTAATGTGATTAAGTCACTTAAGAAAACAAATGTCAGAAGCAAAACCAGCTTACATTGGAGCAGAGTGAAGATTTTCAAAAGGATGATGAAATAAACGTATCTGGGGGGGGCATTGAATTGAGGATAGTTTAACATTGTCGTTAAATCAGTAGAACTGCAGATTGTTATTAAAAGGTCGTCTCATTTTCCACCTTGCAATCGTAATTGCATTGTTTAGCATCCACTGCTACATTGAGTAGAGAAATTATTTTTTTTTTCCATTTGCAGACTGAGGTGGATCAGAAGTTTTAACTAGCTCAACTGGGGATTTTCCAGTTGCTGGATGCAGTGCAAGGTAGATGACAGGAGTACATGAATAGAGAGGGTAGAGCTATCTTATCCCCTTCTGGTGTAAAACATAACACAAAACTCTACTCTAGAATTATCAGCTGAAGCACCTAAGGTAGAGTTTCTAGTTTGTTTCCTTTGCTGTGGAGGTTGCAAGCCTTAACAGAAAATAATAGGTGAGAAGCAAGAAAAAAAGATGCATGTTTTCACTGAATGTTTTGTCTTGTTCTCTGAGACTGAATATCTTGTCTGTTCACAAATAAAAGATAAGTAACCTGAAGTAATGAAAAGACACAGTTGTTATCTTGTGCCTTTTTTGATTTTGTGAACCTTTTAAAAAATACAGGATTTTAGAGGATGGTTATGGGGTTTAGGATCCAGCCCACTAGTGACTGGCCTTGAGCACAGCTCCTTTCCCCAAGACTCTGTGTCACACTGAGGTGAAAAGTGCAAGTAACTTTTCATGTGGTATTCGCTTGTGACTGTTCTGGATTTCACAGATTGTACCAACATTGCATCAATGTACTTTGAAATATCATAATGTTTTTGATGGTATTTAAACATTCATGTTAAGTCTGTAATTGCTAAGAATAAACCATTGCCAACAGATGAGTCATTGTCAGAGTCTTCAGGCAAGGGGGGAAGATGGGAGTCTGAAGGTCATATATGCCATGTTTTTCACAATTTTAGAGCATTAACATAAATCATCTATATTTTATGTAAGCAATTTAAGCACAAAATTAATTTTTACTATTTTAACATGTTGATGATCAAGGTAATTACTAGAGTGCTCTTTAACAAGCATAAAATCAACTCTCGGTGTTTTTTTTCAAAATCAATTACTGCTTTTGCATGTTTTTAACATTGTAGCAGTTAAGATTTGCAACTTACTACAAGAACCCTTTACTATTTGGTTATCCCATTGCTATAAACTATGGCGAGAGTACCAGTGCTGTTGAAATTTACTTGGGCATCAGGCTTACATTAAGGCAAAAAAAAAAAAGGACCTTCTGGTTGAAAAGGAAACGGTCCTTGTGTAGCCTGATAGTGCAGTGTTACCTTCAAAGGTGAGACAAGAAAGGTGAATTTGCCCCATTCATTGGGAAAGTGCAATTAATCCCAAAGTCAACAGGCAATGACTTTGGTGGAGGGGCGGGTGGGAGGAACGTATTTTGTTATTGACTATTATAAGAGCAACAAACTATTAAGGTTTAGCTCAGTCTTAACCTTTTCACACTCCACTGTGTGTCCTGTTGCCTCCTTCCTGTTTGCCATTTCCCCCAGACAACACTAGGAATACTGTATTCGATTGTGTTGGCTGTGATGGCACAGCGGTAACTTGAGAGGAGAATAAAACAAAATCTCTACGAATATAATGTCTTTTTTATTGGTTTACTAAATATAGTTAGAAAAAGCCACATTCTAAGTCCATACCACATTTTTTCTGGCATATCACTTGTAATCCCCGTAATTTCCTTATTTATTTAATGTATTTTTTTCAATTTTAGTCACCTTTTTTCATACCTCCTGTGCAGGTGTCTCAGTTCCTGTTTCAGTACTTTTGAGTCTTAACCAATTTCCAGCAAATATGTCAGAATGAAAAAGATTTCAAAGAGAAGATCATAGAATATTCCCTTGCAGCATGTTGTACTAGAGCCATTTGACCTCTGCAGGCTGAGGACCAGGTGATGTGATTGCCTTGATCAGCAGCAGAGGCACCAAATGACTGGTGGTGAATCTGGTTAGTTGGAACGTGAAAAATTCCTATGAAGGCAACTGTCCCACCCACACAGGAGCTGCTGTGCATTGGGCAGCCCCAGTGCTGCTTATCTAGCCAGAAGCTGAATGCAGAGCTAGGTAGAGCATGAAGGAGTAGCTGTGTGTGTTATGTGGGATCATTCACATGCGTAAAAGAGAAGCTGAGAAAAAAAGACAAATAAGAACATTGGTATTGTTTGATTTGATAGTTGGGTTCCATTGGAAACAGCAGCTATGGGAAACCAGATTTTCATCTGGTGCTCATTCAGCTTGGTGGCACTGAAGCATCATAGCATGCTTTCGGTGGGGTATTAGGGCCGGGATCCTCAAAGCCCTTTGAATACAAAATTCAGTTCACTTCCATTGTTTCCTAAGGAGGAGAAGAGGAAATCTTAGGTTTTTGTATTTATTAGAATGGTAACACTGACAAACAGTGGGTGGGTGGCAGATTTTCTGTAGGTTTGGTTTTGTGAGGGGGTATTTTCTTTGGTTTTACTTTGGATTTTTCTTGATGGATGATTGTTTTGTAGGTTGTCGAATTGTTCTTAAATAGATGGTCAGTAGGGACTGTGGACATGAGCTGGTTATTTTATGCTAAACCAAGCGATGTTGTCCTTTGGGAATTTTGTTGGATTTTTTTTCAGTATTGTTCAGATGCCTCATGTACTCAGCAACAAAGCTCTTAGAAGAATGAGAACTAAATTTGTCATGTTTTCAATTGTCTGCCTTTTAGTAGAAATGCTGATTCTGCCTTTCTGTTTTAGAAATTTTTCCTCCTTATTTATACACAAAACAGCCATCTTAGTAGTTAGCTTCAGGCCTATGCTTTGATCTTGCCCATAAATTATCAATTTAAATATGATTTTAATTTTAAAATTATTTTCCTGAAGATTCTCATTTGTTAGTAATGTTGAAACATAGTGCTTTTATTAGGATAAGGAAAAGACTGTGGAAGAATTAGAATTTATTGGGGAAGTATGCATTAAATACATGAATATGCATGAAATAAAAAATAAAATATTGATACAGAAATGAACAGCTCAAAATATTTATTTATAGTCAGACACTTTCCATCACTTTTTCAAATATTTCTCTCATATATATCTTTATGACAGGTATTTTTATCTATTGTATGGCAATGTGTAGCTGTTTAGATATTGTTATTTTTTTATATTCTTATTTTCAGTAATAAATAAAAATGTGTTTATGAAAGTGAAAAATTCTGTTTTCAAGCTTTCAAGTGCTATAATTCTACCAGAAGCTAATCAGTGACATTTTCAGGTGAAAAACATAACAAAAGACTTTAGCTGTTGCAAGGTGGAGATCCAATATTTTAAGCACGTGACTAGAAAAGCATTTTGTGGAAAGCAAAACGAAATGAGTCAAAAGATGGTTTTAATAAAAATGCAAATGAATGTAAAACAGCATTTGGGAATAAAATTATTCTCCAAGTTTTGTAGTTTGCATATACATGTGATGGGGAGACATATACAACAAGTAAAAGCATGGAAGTTTTTTAATGCAGCAAGGCACTGTAATCAAACAGGCAGGAAGCTATAGTGCAACTGGTTTTGACAGTGAACTATGATATCACAATGTCTGGCCCATAGACTATACTTTTTGTTCTCTTACTTTGTTTTGCTTGGGTCTTTGAGTCATTTTGGAGTTTTCCTATCAAAGAAAGCCATAGATGTGTTTTAGAAATGTCATGATTACAATGAGGACTAAATGCTAAAACGGAATGAACGTGCTCTGTGACATCTTCTGTCATATGATGGGCTAGGAGTGTGGATAACAAACCATGAGCTTATGGAGAGAATAAATTGACTCAGAAGTTGAGCCTTCAAGTTCATGAGTATTGGTGCTGGTACACTTCATTTGTGAACCCTCTCCTCAGGAGAGATACCTCGGTCCAGTTTTATTAGCTGTAAGTGAAAGGTTGGGATTGAGGGCACGCAGCAATAGCCAGCTAAGTGCACTGTCTGAGTAGCCAGAGAGATCTGGCAAGGGTTATACTGTGCTTTTGGTTCTGCCTGGGTGGCTCTGTGGGCTGGAGGCAGAGTGATGCAGGTCCTGAAATGACCCCCGTCTCAGGGCAGTTCAGCCCCATGGCAGTGCTGGAGATGCAGCAGTGAGGACAGGCTTCCAGTCAGTCATCTGGTTTCCCTGCAGCATTTTGTGGCTGCTGGCAGTCTTTCAGACTGTTAACACAGGATTAGCTCAATTCTGATGTTGCACAAATAATGATTAAATGTGCAGGCAATGTGAGTGGTGAGATAGCTTTGTGAAAATCGCTGCAGTGCGCTATATAAGATGTTGGTCAGTAAATTCAAGTGTAACCCTCTGGTTAGTAAAAATACAGCTTTTCTAGTCTTTCTTTTTGTACAGACTTTTTCACTTACAACTAGTCAAAACAAGAGTTCTCTTGAACATACTACTTTAATTCTCTTTATGTGTATAAGGGACCTTTTGTTTTTTCTGTCATCAAGCAGACTTCTTCTGCCCTGTCCATGTAACAAATTTTCTTCAGTCTTGAGATTGTTTTTTTTAAAAGGTTGGACAAAAGTAACCAAGTGTTTACACTACCTAAACCTTCATCTTAAAAGATAAATTTATTCTGAATCCAAAAGATACTGGAGAGTGGAGTAATGAGGTGACGTAGGAGCACGTGTAGCGTCCTCTCGTGACCCTCTCCCCTGGCCCTAAACATGCCTGGCAAATGGAGGCTTTGGCGCTCTGCCACAGCTGATTATGCAAGGCTTTCTGTGTCCTACTTATCTGAACAAAGGCTGCTCTGAGGAACATAGGCATCACACCTAGGTCACATAGGCAGAAAAAGCCATCTCCTGACAGAATTTTACTGAGTCATGATGGAGCTTTCCTTCATGGTAAGTCTGTGAGAATTGTCAGGTTTCAAATGATGGCTTGCCTTGCTTGCTAAATAAATGCTGAACCAAAAGCTATAAAACTTGCTAATGTCATCCTTGAGAGGAGGAGGGAGTATAATCACTATTTTAAGGTCTCAGGCTTGGATGTAAACAGAGACAGTACTGGAAATCTTGCACTAAGATGATGACAGTTCTTCTGTTGGTCATTTACTGATAAACAACAAAAACCTGAGTATTTACCTCTTAAAATGTAAAGAACTAGTTTGGTAGGAGAATTGATTTCTAGTAGTCAGAACATACCAAGTTACCTAAATTGATGTCAGATTACTGTTGTTTTACTACCAGACCTAATGCTTTCATCAGTTCTGTTTATACGCAATCCACTGCACTTCTGATCCTTGGAAAGGTTACCTTTGGAATTGTTTCCACAATCAGAAACAAGTCAAGGACTCCAGAGGAGATAGGCTGTAGATAATTGTGCGCTTAGGGATGGCTGCAAATCAAGGTATATTATGACTTGAGCAGCAGCTCTTGAAGAGAGCCTGTTACTTTTTAACATTCAGAACACTGCCTTCTAGGTAAATCCTCTTACTCAGGATTTGAATTTCTATAGACTGCTGTCTGCCTTGAGGTATTGTATGTCTTCTCTGAACTGCAGCGGCCTCTCCTGCATAATAACTATTTCACACAGCAGTAGCCAGCTTCAGTACTGCAATATTTGAGAGAGGTGCAGATGTTTGCTGGCTGCTTCTGTTTGTTGCAGAAATGGAAGTTGGAAAATATTACTATTTTTCAAAATTTTTGGTGCTGGTAATTGTGGTTAGTGGATCTGCTTTTGACTGATGAGGTTTATGTTTAGAATGCATGCATGCTTTTTTTTCGTCTGATTTTGATTACTTAATGGAGAGCTATGTATTATTTATCTGGCAAGAGGCTACATTTGCTTGTGTGTGTGCATTTCAAAGGTTCCTGGCTTGAAAGGTTTAGGATTTTCTGTGTCTTGTGTTGTGATAATTGTATAGTGCAAATGGTTTATTTTGCTGTAGTTACAGGCTTTGGAGTATCATTTTCTTTACTGTTTGTAGCTTAGTGAACAGTGCCAGTAGAATTTACTACACCTAGAAAATTTTAATGTGGATTTAGAAATTTGAAAGCTAATGTAGAATTAAGAATTTTAGTTTTTAGGAGGCATTGCTGAGAATATTTCCTGCTTTTTTTGGTTATTTTTAACTCTGCAGCACTGATACTACTGGCATATTTAAATATGAAAATGGTTAGATTTTCTTATGTGGTTGCCTGCTTTCTCTCAGTGAGTCTCATTGCTTTAACCCATCTAAAAAGCTACTGCAGAGCAATTGTCAATCGTTTCTCTTTAGATCTACTTATTTTTTGTAATAGCAATGCTAGGTGAGAGCAAATCTGTTCCTTTATGCTTTATCTTTTCCTATTGATTATTAGTGAGACTGCAAGATGACACATCTGTGCAGTAAGAATTTTTATACCATTTAGACTGGTATACTGAATGTACAGGCCGAAGTATATAGGTCTGGGTTGTTTTTTTTTTTTTCTTTTGTCAAGCAAGATGCAATACAAAGTAGAGCTTTTTATTTTTGTTTAGTCTTTTATTTTTTAAGTTGCCTGCTTAATAGAATCTCTATGGTAACCGACTAAAGGATGTTTCTGAGACACACTACCTGCATTGCAATGTAAGTGGGAAGAGAATTTAAGTTGTCTGACTACTGAACAGTAGGAAAAAAGGAACAGGTGAGACAGAGAAATAAGCTAATACTCGATATTTGTAAGCTATAATTTAGTGCTTGCTCTAAGCTTAAAAAGTTACAAGTAACATATATATGAGTTTATTGTTTTCTGTGCTCTCTTTTGGGAATTACACTACTAAAATGTTAGTTAAAAATCACTAATTTGTGTTGTCATTAAACTTGAGTTTGTTTTATTTTTTGAAAGCTCTTACATATTACAAGTGATGTTTTTAGAAGTCAGTGAGGAGGTAAGCTGCATCACTGTGCCTTGCAGAGCTCATGAGATCATCAGCATTCTTTTTTTATTCTTTACTATGGATAATATATCAGTTTTTTTAGCAATTTTTCTGTTAAAAATGTGTTATTTAGGAGTTTGGTGGTCTGGTTAAACTCTTCTAAATCTTTGGGATGTGTGTTATATAGACATGCTATACACAAGGTAGTATTGGGACCATGAGGATAGTTACGTAGTACCTAGTAGCTCTGAGTATGACAGTACTGTGTGTTACGTATACATCCATTAATAAGGATTTTTTTTTCCTTCACAGCTACACTAATAAACTCCTGATGCCACCTAATTTGGCATCCTGTACAATCAGAACTGAATGATCATTTTTGTGCTAACAAAATAAAATAGACTAAAAGATCAGTAATGTTTTGTGTATTAGAAGCCACCTGAAACTGTTTTCTAGATCACTATCTTTTTTATCATTAGAATTTTACATGCTTCTAGGTCCCTGTATTCCTAGGCCTTATTTTCTGTTGAATTATTATGTTCATCTAAATCCTGTATTGTAGGAATTTTCTATAAAGTTTATGGAAAAGAGGCATTGGTTTCTATTCCTGTTCCATTCACTGTAACAGACTTGGTTTCAAACTGTAAATAGTGATCACTGAATTAGCATGACAGTTGTGAAATGGTTGCTCATATACAGACTTGTTGGCAGACAGACTTTATTGCTCTGCTTTTATGACCTTTATCTAGAAGAGTGAAATACTTGGCTCAGAATTTCAGAATGTAAAGATGTTTTAAAAGATATTTTTCATATCTCTTGAGGAAAAGTGATTAAAAATAAACAAGCTTTAATGTTGAACTGAAGTTATCATAATACCTGGAGGAAAAGATGTAAGAACTTTTGAACTCCCTGTGAACTTATGTTTTAACGTAAAGGTATTAATTTTAAGTGCTTTTTGACAAGAGATCTATTTTTTTAAAAAGACTTCAAAAACACTCAGATTGAAGGAAGAGTATTCTGTTTTTCTACATGGACAAATTGAGAACTTTGATGTTTTGTCTCCAGGATGCTGTGAGCTAGTAAGGCTGCATTCCCAGTTGTGTATTCTCAGTATAGCTTGATCTTCCAATTTTGACCATTCTTTTAATACAGTTGTTCTTCAAGATGCTATCCCATTTGCTTTGTGAAGGTGTCTGTTGCTGTCTTACATTGCCAGAAGCATTACTACATCCACAATTAAAAAAAAAAAAAAGCTTTCCTCTGGTAAACAGTTGAACAAAAATTGAAAATTACTTTCTTTAAGACATGGTAAAAAAGTACAATATTGTTTTATTTTTAGTAATTTGCCAAGGTGTTAGCATCGGTTTTTTTGAAAAACAAATTGTTCTTTTTTTTCCAGCATTTTCAGTTAGCTTTGATTGACTGCAATCCCTGCACTTTGTCCAATGCTGAAAGTAAGTAACCTAGAAGTATTGCTGTTTGTTTTGTTAGGGTTTTTTTTTTAAGTTTTACACTCAAAATTGGATCAATTTTTAATGAACCAGTCTTTCAAAATCAAAAGAATCAGTACTGACAGAGGCAGTCTACAAAACTTGTGCCGATTGACAGATATTCCAGTGCAATTGTGGGTTGTTTTAGTAAATGGTGTACTTGAAAATTGAGATTTATCTTATTAAGCTAAATTATTATCAACTCTGAAGACTTGAATTCTGGAGGAAAAATGCTGTTTGAATATCTGTTTATTTATAACCATAGTACTTGTTCCATGACACACATTTAATAGTGATTATTTAAAACTGTGTGACATCTTGATAATCTGTCATTTTTCAGTGATCATTTTACTGCCATTTAAATTTATAGATCTAAAATTCAGCACCATTGTAATGCTGTTGAAGTTAGAAAAAGTACATAATTTAATTTGATTGTTTTATTAGGTGCCAGCTATATATTGTTAGTCTGTGCTTGAACATGTTAATCTTTAGTGTAATATGGTTTATCATATGTGGTATACACTGTGGAGGGTTACAGAGCATGCTGCAGGTAGTTGTCCATAGTTGGTGGAACTGTATCCAAGGATAAGTGCATGTTCCTGCATGTTTTGGAGTCTTAAGTATTAAAAGGCAGACAGTTGTGAAGAAAATCACTCCCTCCGTTTTTAAGGTACCTTCATACTGCTCTTGGTTTTGAGCTTAAATTACTTCCTAATCTAACTTAGTAAGCATTGAATAAAGTATTGAAAAGCGTTTCTTCATGGGTGGTATTGGGAATATTCTATCAGCAAGGATAATGAAAGGGAAGTTGTTCCCATGTGTGAAACTGCTGCCTGTATCTGTACTAAGAAGCGAGCTGTGCTACAAGCTCTTCTCAATAATTGTGTCCATTATTAGGAACAAGCACAGCAATTTTGTAAAATTTGCAGAATTCTTCCTATTGTTTTCAACCAGATGTATGATTCTGTATTACATTTCATGTTAGTTCATGCTATTTCTCGTTAGCTTTATCGGTTTTCACTGTGTCTCTGTATTTTTTGTGAGGTTTTCCTTACCCCTCCCTCAGAGTCTCCTCTGCCCACAGATTTATGTAGAGGTATGGCCCCACATAAAGGCTCCATTGCCTCATGGCCTTGGGCACAGTGCCTAAAAAACTGAAAGGAAAAGAGTGAAAAGGAATGGGAGTTATTTTGTCAGGTTCTCCTGTACTACTTAGCAGGAGAACCATCCTGAAACTCCAGGGTGTTGGATGCTGTCACATAAATGTTTGAGATTGCCTTAATCCCACACCTTGCATTTCTAAAGGCTGGGTGAGTAACAGTATTACAGCAAGTGTATTCCTAGCAGAAGTGTTTGAGTACTAAGCTTGTCTTCTTGATATTTGAGCAGACTCTAATGAGACACCTTTAATTTCTTTCCCCTGCATGACGTGGCTGCCTTTTGTAACTTCACGCTGAAGGGGTTTTGCTATAGGGGGAAAAAAAAAACCCCAAAGAGTTTTTTAGATAATGAACTCCCAAAAAGAAAAGGAGAGGTTTTTCTTTCATTGTTTTGGTGATGTGGTGAACATAATGGGTGTGTTGTGTGCCCTTTAGCAGAGAACACAAAGTTTATTAAAATTTTAGATTATGTATTCCATTATGACCTGGTTTCTGAAGAGTACTAGACTACCTTCTTTATAGTGAAGGACAAAGCAATGCACAAAGGGAGCTTTTCCCCTCCGATATGACCCAGAGAGAAACCCTGGAACTCCAAACTACCTATATAAACCTGTGCGTCACACGATTCTGTAGCTTCAAGAGAAAGAAATCTGTGTAATTGAAATAAATTGAGCTTGGCTCAAACACAGCTATTTTTCTTACTTGATGTTCTCAAGAACATCAGACAAATGTCTGTCTCAAGGGAATTTTTCTTTTCAAATCAGAATAAGGATTACATTCGTCTCAGCTAGCTTTAGCCATCTACTAGTCAATGGCTAGTCTAGGTTACCAGTTTTGAAGCCTTAGATATGAGGCACTCCACCTTTTTTTTCTTTGATGATTTGAGCAGCATGAGAATAATTTTCCTTTTGATTTTGCTCCTGAACAACTTTCATTTTCTTTCTGCAGACAGCAATTTTCTTGCATTTATGGCATTCTGTGCAACCTGTATGAGGAATTTAAGATGCTTTACAGTAATGATCAGAATACTGTCTGCAATTAACACTCCAGTGCAGTTTAGCAGGGTGAAGACAATTCCTAAAAAGGGAAAAAAAATCACTTGAATTTAGGATCCTATATAAAATTGTCAGTGTATAATGCAGTTTTCTGTTCTATAACCCAGTTTGTCTGTCCCTCGGTAGTTGAATGAAAATGAAAAATAAGTTTTTATTTCTAACTCAGTTATGTACAGAAAATATTACCTACATTCTCTTGTTGTGCATCTCTGCTTAAAGAGATTTTTATTGCTAAGTTTACTGAAAGGTTAACGGACTCTGCATTTCACAATGAAAGTGAAATCTATGGGCTGCCTTTCTGTGATATTTGTTTGCAGACTAAATATTTTGTTAGGATATATATTCATTCTCTGTCAGTTCTGTTAAAGCATAAAATATCAATGTAAACAAACACTTGCATTTCTGTCTTACAAATGTAATTTATCTTAAGTTTTGCACTCATAAATTTAAAATATTGTTTATCCCTCACTTTAAAAACGTACTGAAATTATTGTGGTCATTCATTAAAACTAATAATTTTGATTTTTCCCACTCTTTCAGTTCAGTTTCACATCGCCCACTTATATGAAATCCAGGTAAGCTTTAAGCTCCTTTTTGTAAAGTGTGATTGAGTTTGTCACTGTAGTATGTAATCAGTCTCTGGAATTTAGATTATAGATGCTTTTGTAGTGTGCACTTAAGTCTCAAATCACTAAAGAAACTTTGTTTGCTTTAGCTAAATTAAAAATTTCTATGTTACCTATCGTGCTATAAAATAGATTAGCTGTTTTAATAAACTTCAATATTCACTACTATCCTAAGCTGAGTGCAAAAAAAAAAAACCTAAACATAATTTGTAATAAAATTATTTTGTAAGATTAAATATAAATGTATATACAGATTAAAAATTTAGTTTCTTAATTACATGAACGTCTCAAATTTAACCAAACATATATGACAGAAACATTTAAGAAGTGAGGTTAACAGCACATAAAACTGTGTTATTTATTTTATATCATATCCTACCACAGAGTTTTCTAGGTGTATCTTTTGGGAAGCCACAGAACACTTACTGAGCTTCCAGAATGTAGGCAAATTAAAACGAAGTAGCTACTAAAATAGCTATTGTATATTTGTAATTACTGGTCATACAATGTAGATGGTATGCTGTTTTATCATGTTTGTACATATGACTGAGGAAGGAATGTGACATGAAAAAAAAAACTGTTGCAATTCAAATGGATAACAGACATAAACTGCAGTTTCAGTCAGTTGAAAAGTAGCCTGATTAAGTGCTATCTTTTGAAGGCATGGTGAAAAGTCACTTTAGCTATTTATATATAAATAAAAGACATAAATTTGATAAACAAGATAATTTTTTTTTCTGAATGCTTTTGGTGCAAAGCTGTATGACAAGACAGAAATCCAAATTCCAAAACAACATTAAGAGTCTTCATGAACTGTTACTGTTTCTGACCTGGCTACCATCTAGATTTTATTCTGAGCACTGGAGAACATCTGACAGATTTAAAAAACAGCGTCTTCAACAACTTCCTTTGATGGGCTAGAGTAAAATAGGAAGTTGAACACTTAGGTCACCATGCCATGTGCCTTATATAATTATGTGACCAATCTTCCAAATGCTTAAGCTGTGCTTTCTGACTTACAGTCTTAGGCAGCAGGGACTTTATCTTAACAAGCAAGTCAGAGCAAAAGAGTTTCAGTGCATTCTACTACTAGACTTGTTTTGCATCACAGTTCTGGTTGGGATGGGTATCTGCTTTCTGGAATTTGAGAAACTTGGAAACACAAAGTATCTTGACTTCATTCTGTGATCTCTGACACAATGAAGACATTTTTGGATGCTGTCTGTCTGTTTGGTTTGTTTTAAAGAATACGGTCCTACAGTTTTCTGAGCCTCTCCATTTATTTGCAAGTTCTCTACTCTCGTATTTAATGAAAATTTAATTCATTCCTTAATTATGTACCTGCACAGCACAGGAGTTTAAAACATGAGGTGCTAGCCTCAGAACAAAGAGAACAGCCTGGTGCTGATAAGAGTTAGTGGTGGTTTTTCATGGTGTTTAATGCTAGTTTCTATTCTCTGTGTGCAGTGTGAGACCTTCTAGCTATTTAGGAGGGTAGCTCATATGGTGTATAAAGAAAGATGTTGCCTTGGGTTCCTCTCCCCATTCCCATTCACATTGCAGCTAAACATCAAGGACTTTGGATCTTTGGAATTAACATCTCTAAATAAAAGCAAATATAAACAGTATGATGATTTTCTGTAATGTTTTAAGGCACACAGATAAATAATAAATAACAAAAGTAAAAAATACTCTAGATCTGGAAAACATGCCCAAAATTTTAAGATCTTTGTGAGTCCTCCCCAGCATGTAATCACTTTTTTCAAAGTGTGAATATTATACACTAATATTTATGTATTTGACATCTGGATTGCTGCCTCTGCTGTCATGCACTATAGTGGACTTCTGTTCATTTGCTTATCCTTCATAGTCATAAACTATGAATTGTGTTCCCAATGCTAAATTTAAATTTTTTTCCTGATTGTTTTTGTTTTACTGGACATGGATATTTTATTTATTTATATTATTTGTTTTCTTACCAGTTGTCTGCATTTCATGAACACCAATTAAAAATCTTTTCTACCAACTTCCCCTTGTTCCATTTGAAAGTATGTAATTGCTGCTTTAATTTTTATTCCTGACTAGAATAAGGCTTTAAAATCAACAAAGTTGTCTTTTGTGATTGTGAGATCTTGAGAACCTAATAACATTTCTAACTTCTAATAATTATTTATATTGTTTAGTCTTCTTCCCAATTGTCCCTTTTAAAACAGCAGTGGTCAGTACTGTGTGTTCTCTACATAAAACAAACATAACTAAATCATGATCATTTGCATTTAGGTGGCCCCATTTATTTTAGTATGTTCTTCATCTGTTTTCCAGAATGAAGTCTAATGTTGAATTATCTAAAAGGACATTTAAAAATTGTGTATCATTTTTAGGGAAGAAAAAAATAGGTCTGTTACTAACAGACCTCTGCATTTACCTCTTCTAGACTTTTGTGGAGAAGAGTAACAAAATTGGCCATCTTAAATACATTCACTATTAACCAATTACTGTTAGGGTAACATGAAAATAAATGCTGACAGTTTTACCAAAAAAAAGTAGTTATCAAGAAGTCCTAATCTTTAACATATAGAAAACTGCTCATACTATTCCAGAAGTCAATAAAAAACATGATCCTAACTTGGAAATGTGTTTTCTGGGTTGAGATGTGTTCATACAGGGAGTTAATGTTTCCATGCTTTAAGCACACTTAAACTATGTAGCAAATAGTAAGAGCGCATGCCTTAATTCTCTAGGCATAATCCCTGCATATATTTTAATTCTACATATGGTAGGGCTCTTAGCAGGACAAATATCTTGAAAAGGCAGTTCAAATGTACTGAAGGAAGGAGAGAGGCAAAATTTTACCAGCCACCAATTACCGGTGATGTTCATTTCTGTTATGAATTTCCTGGGAAGAATTTCTGTAGAGTTTTTTTAGATTTAGACTCACATTCAATCATTCCGCTTAAAAGCAGTATGTTCATTTTAGTGTTAAGAAACATAATGCATGTATGAGGAGTTGAACAAATTGAATTATTTACAAATTTATCTCAATTAGTTTAAGTAGTCAATTTTTATTAAATATTAAATTTATGCAAGTTACTCTCTTACCATATATATGTCACTCATTAAAGCTTTCATATGCACTGTATGCAAAAAAAAACCAACCCAAAACTTCTAGAATGGTCAGTGTGTCTGTGTGCTGTCAGTGCTGTGAAATCGTTGCTATCTGTTGTAAGCTTTATGATTAATCCATTTACTTTTTTCCTTTTGCAGAGAAAGTATCACTCTGCAAAGGAAGCTTATGAACAGCTTTTGCAGATCGAAAACCTTCCTGCACAAGTAAAAGCAACTGTCTTACAGCAGTTAGGTATGTAAAATAAACTTTTCTTTCCCTGTATGTTTATTTTTCCCATCTTTGTCTTCAGCAGTGTTTTTTAAGGCTCCATTCCAGAGTGAGTCTTAGACACTGATTATGATATGTGAGATTTTTTTCACCCAAAATAGAATGCATAATAGTAGATATTTAAGTAAATAAGAAAGGAGGAAAATATTTTAATTAAACAGACAAAGTTAAAAAGCTGTTAGACTTGCTAAAGTATGTGTGCATTACAGGTTTTGGGCAATGAGGAGGTGATCTTTCAGAGGAGGAGTTCAGCAGTTACAATTTTGTATTCTCTGTTCTGCCTCTGAGAACATCCCTTGATTTAGCCAGGTTAAATGCAGAAAATCAAAATGCTCTGCTCTGTTGCAGAATAGAAGAACACAGCAAATGAAAACTTCACCTTTTCTTTCTCTTGCATTATAATACGTAATGAAAACCTATTTATGTAACAAAAAAGTTTATCATGAGATTCCATAAAAGAAACTACATAAAAAGACTCGAAGTATCAGTAAAAAATTTTCACCCTCTATATTTATAGAAAGGTGATAAATCATTTTTAGACCAAAATTTGAGTGCATGGATGGAATAAATTACTTAGTCCTATATGCTTTATAAAAGTATTCCCAGAATATTTTTGTTAAAGTTGTTCAACCTAGTGCGAAAGTTCTCCATTCACTTTCTCCATGTTCTAATTTATTATTCTGAATATTAATTTAGCTTGCTTATGCCCATTTTTTTCCCACCTCCCTTCACATAATGATCATTTAATTCAATTTAGTAACTGACACTAAATTGTGGCCACAGTGCTTTGTTTTCTTGTAACACAGGTTGTGTATGGAACTGAAGTGGGCTAATTTGTTTAACTTTTGATTCTTCTGTGTGAAATCACAAATGAAACTACTAGAGCAGTTCACTGCAGGACTCTGATCCTTTTACTGTCACACAACAGTGTTGCTTATTTCTGTATCCTCTTTAATTTTTTTTAACTTGGCAATTAGTGCAAATCATCATCAGTCTCATCCAGAAGGGATATACATAGGATCAATGGAAGACAGGCCTCCCAAATTAGCTCACTAGTGCTTTTTTAACTTTGTTTGATGCATGTTGCCACAACAGAAGCAAAGTCATGTGATTGTATTCATAAAATCCTACCACAGATCTCTCTGTAAGAAGTAAAATCAATGACTTGGAGAACTATCTGCTGTCTTAAAAGCTGAATTAACTCCCTTTATTAAGTCAGCAGAGGTCACCTAGTTTTGTAGTATGATTAGCTTCTATGTAGAGAAAAGGACAGAGTGGGCTTAACCAGAACATATAAGAAATAATAATACCATTTCTTCTGATCTTTGCTGTTAACAGTGATATTTATCAGACTATGGTGTTTATCACAGATTTAGTCTCTAGCAGCTGGTAATAAAAACACCTCCTCAGGAAGCATAGTCTGGGTGGTGCACTGCTTCTTGGAAAAAATAATCGAAAGTACCTGCCATCTGCCAGTATACTAGTGGCAGAACCCAGTCAAAATATATTTGTATTTCTATGTTGAACTCTTCTCTTTTTTCCCTTTTTTTACTCCAGTAGGAAAATCATTTTGACATGAAGATTTGTTTATTTTCCTTAGCTAGTTAATGTTTATTGAGACAGAGTGGAAATTTAGGCAAGTTCACGTGTCTTGTGAGAGAATTACTAAAATCTTTACTCTTATTACTCATTTCCACAGCAGATCACTCTAGAGGGAGAATTCTGTGATTCTCAGATAAACAGATATCCATTTGAGCTGATGCATGCTATCTAGTTCAGGTAGACGTAACAGTAAGATCTGTACTGTAGGACAAAAGCAGTTTGTTTCTTCTTTTGTGCCTTTCAGTTTGCTTTCCAGATAAAGTTCTTTTAACCACTTTGCCTAAAATTACATTAAATTAATGAGACGAAATTTGTGCTGATATTCTTTCTCCAGTTAAACTTGGCAGTTGCATTAGGAAGAGCAGAAGAGTAATGCAAACGTGTACTTAGAGGTTCCCAAAGGACTCTCCCAATGATTTTTGGCTAGGAGCATTCCTAGGTGGTGTTCACATAATTGGGTGAGACATAATGAGATGCTAAAGTGGGGAAAAGGGTCATCTCTTCAGAATATGAGACGATGTTGTTTACTGGGAAAAAGCAATTGTCTAAAGTTTATCGTGAGAGTGATTGATAAACATTACAAAATCCCTGCAGCATGAGCTAGGCCAGCACATCCTCTTGCTGAGGCAATACACGGATTTTTTACAAGTTAGTTTGTTAAAGACCTGGAAAAAGAATGTGGAACACTTGGGAAGCAGGGACAAAATCTGTGATTTTGTTATTTTGGAGAAGTCCCAGGAGCAGAAGAATAGTCAATATACTAGTTGAGAATTTGAGTTAGGTCTTGTAAATGGGAAACTGCACAGTTTACCAGGGTTTTTTCATCACCTCTTTCTGTTCATTCATTTTATGCATGAGGAGGAGCGAAATTCAGTTTTCATTTCTGCACTGTTCTAGTGGAAAATGTTTGTCTCCTCTCCCTTAGACTCTCTGTTGCATTTCGCCTTTTTCACTTCCTTGTGCATGATGATAAAATTGGGAAGGAAGCCTTGTTTCAGCAGTGAAACTAGATAGGGATTGCTAGTTCTTATTTCTGTCCCCTAGAAATGGATTCTTTCTCTTTATCAGTGAACCTTGGTAAAGATCTGAAGATACAAGATGTTATCTTTCAATCCAGCAAGGTTCTGATGAAACAGAAAATTGGCATCACCACACAACATTTTCAAAGATTCAGGAAATTGTTTAATGGGATTTTTAACCCTTGTTTGTAATCCCCAAACTATTTATCTTTATCTAGGGCTTTGCCTGGCACTGCACCCAATACATTTATCTGTAATGTACAGCTACACAGGTGCATTCTGATAACTACCCTCACATAAGTCTTTTTTGCTTAAAGCATGAACATTTTCTGTATGTTTAACAACTACAGTGGCGTGGGACTTGAACCAAAATCATAGCTTGTTTATGAAGTCCCTGAGAGAAAGTTATGTACGTTCTGTGTCTCTGCAAAAATTCTTAGGGGTTTTTCCCTTTTTTTTTTTTTTTTTTTTTTTTTTTTGTCTCTGGTGAGTAGTTTTTTACTTGATATAACTTCAAACAACATAGTCCTTTTTTTCAACACCCTAACCACTTGGCTCCTAACCTGACATTTCTTGCAGTCCATGAATTGTACAAACTTCTACTTTTGACCACAGTATCCAAGTGATGCTTCTTAGTACACCTCAGGCAAAATGTTGTTCAATATATATAATTTTCTTTTGGATTACCTTTTTTAAATTTTGGAAGTTTGCCTTCTATTTGCAAAAGTGTCTCTGTGACTGTTAACAACCTATAAGACCATGGAATGAAAAATAATCTATAGAATGGGTAGAATTAAATATTTTAAGGTATAGTCTAATTACAGAGAGTGAAGTAAGGCTACAAAACGCTCATCAGTTCAGTTATCAGTCTTGTGTACTTGGTCTGGCATTTCAGATAGTATCTGAATCTCGTCTATATCAAGTGATACTACCTATTTATGTAGTTAGACTACATAAAGAAGGACGAACTCGTAGTGCTGAAGTTTTGCTGATGAAGGTTTTATGTGGACATGTAGTGCAGGTGCATATACTACTCTGTATGTAACAAAGTCTTTATATAGGCCTCAAATATTTTATGAAATGGATATCGTAGTGCTCTATAAGGAATCATTTCTGGGTGAGACAAGATAAAATAACAAAGACAATCCATTGTCATGGCTTATATTTTACAAATGTTCGCTTAAAAGCATTGGGTTGTTAGGACAAATACATGGAGATTAAGCAAAGAGCAAGACTATTGACCAGTGTGGTATCTAGAGGTTTCAGCAAGCCAGCTGCCTGCTCCAGAGAATTTCCTTGTAGTCATGATACGAATGTCAGTGATACGGTTTTGTGGCTGCTTAAAGGAATTACATCTAAGCATAGAGCTAGATGAGGAGCGACTTGAGAAGATGAAGGTGCTTTATTTGAAATAGTAACCAAGCCTTGCATCAATGCCAGAGCAGAAATGCATTCTAAGAGCATGTAAAAGTTGTGGAAGGCCTTTAAGTGGGGATAAGTAATTTGTCTAATGTAAGGAAAGGAAAAAAAGGCATTTGAAAGAATATGATGTGTGACCAGATGAGAAAATAAAATGATCTTTTCAGCAGAATTTGTTACGTAGATGGGAGAAGGTTGCATTTATCAAGGCGAATGGAAAGGTTTTTCTAGCGATGGAGGTGAAATGACAATGTGAGAAGGATTTAAATAAGGATAAAAAAATTCTTACCAATATTCTGTTGGGGAATTGTCAAATATAGATATGGGATAAATATAGGATTTTGAAGAAAAAGAGTAAACCAAACATACAAATTATTGATGTTTGTGACTGGGATAATGGTGGCATTTTCCACAATGTTGGTAAGGTGTCTGTCTTCAGAGGAGGGTAGAGTTAACATTTTCAGACTAACTTTTTATAGTAGAAAATTGAGCAGTTCATAATTCTGCAGCTAATATCATAGAAAATTATTTAAACGAAAAAACCTGTTTTAAAAGTACCTGAAAATAATTTTGTCTTAGTGCCCTTTTGTCCTATAATTTTAGTATAGAGCTTTAAAAGTTTAAAAAGTTTCATTCATAATATATGTAAGTAATACTGCTTGATAGTCCTGTTTTTAAAGAGGAACTAATGCTATGAATATCCTACTCTGTTAAATGGTCTTAGGGAATTTCACTTCTGCCATTTGTGGATTCTTTTTATAGGCTGGATGCATCACACCGTGGATCAACTTGGAGACAAGGCAACCAAGGAAAGCTATGCTATACAGTATCTCCAGAAATCTCTAGAAGCAGATCCAAATTCTGGTCAATCCTGGTATTTCCTTGGAAGGTAAGAAATGACTTTGTAGACACTGTAACTATATATGTAGATTTTTTTGAGGATACTCATTATTGTGAGTATCTTAATGTTTTTCTTCCTGATACTTTCGGAGGAAACAATGAAGGAAAAGGATGTATGTATCTACTGAAGTTTAGTTTTCTGGAAATATAAAAAGACAAGATGCTAACATATTTAGGATGAATATAGATTAGAAGTTGAAATTAAATGTTACCCAAGTGGTTCTGGTTTGGGATTCCTGTAATTTATTATCTAGTCTAGAGATCGAGAGTATTCTGAGTCAGCCCTGCCTGGTTCAATCTTTGCACTAAAATAGAGATGTTTTGCCAGTTATACATCCATTTATAAAGTGCATATATTACAAGTAAATACTTGGCCAATATCATTCTAATATCTGTTTAAGTATTGTATCAATTATGTACTATCAGACAGTATTTTTTACTTGAAAATTAACTTATTCCAAGATGTAAACTGTAAAACTTTGATTATTTTCTTGATGTCTTTTTTAAGAAAATAGAGTACTTTACACAAACCAGCACTAAGTCTTGAAATAATCAGGTTTGAGAGAAAGTTTTGAGGGCAATGTGAGTCCATATTTGGACAGGTCAGTTCTATTCAGAAATACATAAGAAAGAAATTATGCAAAAATATAATTAATACCCCAACATCAGTATCTTCCAGCTCAGTCTCTTGGAGGTTCTGGTCACATACATCTGGAAGCAACTTTTATTTTTGTCATCCTGATTATATTCCTCCAGCTGTTCCTTTAAGATCGGGCTCTTGAACCAGCTGTGTCTGCAGGCAAAGGGATGTACACCACCACTCAGTGTGAAGGGCAGAGGGCTAGAACAGGTGTGGAGGGAAAAGAGAAACTGACCCAGGGATCATTTGGCTCATCTTACCATACACTGGCTTGAAATCCTGTTTTTTCTTCTCAATAGTAACATTCCATGTGCCTTGAGGTAGTTGAGTTGTTACACAGCAGCAGGACAGAGCCAGGCCTCCATGAAGTATGCATTTGCAGCGTCCCTGCTCCAACTGCTGTGGGTTTTTTTTTTTTTTACAATTAGAGTGAAACCTGGGGCCAGTCAAACAAGGGAGAGAAATGCAGGAAGCATCTCTTACATGCTCCAACAAGGACTAGAGCAAGTGTTTCTGTGCCCCATTCCTCCAGTCCATGTGCTGGCAGGAGTCTCTTTTTCTCTCTTCATATATTCCATTATTTCTTCTTCTGCTGGCTGTTGAAACTGGGCAGCAAGTTGTTTTAAAGCTACCTTTCAAAAATATATCACCATCCTCCCTCTTTCCCCACTGAAAAGAATCCCATCCCTGTTTTATATTTTGTTTGTGCTTGACGTTGTGCTGTCGTAATCAGTCTTTGTGTGTCTGATAAGCAGACAGGTTGAAATGTGTCTATTGAAACTTGGATTAGGTTATAGTTAAAATGATCATCCAAAATATTGAATTCAGACTTAATGGATATTTTTAGACAAAGTACTGCCAGATTTTAGTGTATTCCTTTCCTAGTGTGCTTCAACAATACGTGGAAAGTGTAGCATGTCTGACAAACCCTTGCCTATATTATTCCACGGTTTTTTAAATTTTACTAGAATAAATTTTCTGCTGTTAATTTTGTGTTTGGAAAGTTGTCAGGTTTTTTCCAACAGGGAAACTTACTATGAACAATATAAGAAGCAGAGCTATTGTAAATTAAACTAATAAATATATATTTATATATGTTGTATTTATTTGAAAATTAATTTTAAAAAGGTAAGTATTATTCCCTGTTGTACAATTGTAGTTCGCTTTAGAGTTCTGATATTTATGCTTATAATGCCAGAGTACCTTTGAATTTGTATGACAAACATTTGAGTAAGAAATTACTGAAAAATTCAGTACAGCAAGATTTCTTACGTAAAGCTAACTGGTTTGTTGTTCATTGCTTTAAATCTTGGTGAGATGCGAGACTTCCCAGGCAATCAGGAACCATCCTGGTAGAGTTGATCAGTATCTATTAATAATTCTGAAACACTTTTTGTAGAACATGAAGTTTCATAAGCCTTAGTTTGAAAAAATAGATAATGCAGTTGTTCCTTTATAATGCTGTCTGTACATAAATATTGTCTTTACTGACCAATAAGTTAACACAAAGTAGATAAATGTAAGTCTAAAATACAATATGATTCTGTTTTCCTTACAAATGCAGTAAGCTATATTTTAAGGCGTTTTGGAATACTTTTCAAGTTAATACTTAGTAATGCATGTTAAGATGTTTGAGTCTGCTTATGCATAGCATAACAGCAATGTTTTGGGTTCATCTAGATGAGTATGTATTTGCATGACTTAACATTTATCAGTTCCGTCTTGGTAAGCCATCCTCAATGATTACCTTCTATTAAGTATTACCAAAGTTCTTTTTTTCTTCTCCCAGGTGCTATTCAAGTATTGGGAAAGTTCAGGATGCCTTTATATCTTATAGGCAATCTATTGATAAATCAGAAGCAAGTGCAGATACATGGTGTTCTATAGGGTAAGAATGATACAGGGTAATACAGTGATATAATTCAATACTAATATATATATAAATAAAGAATATCACCCTTTTAACTCTTTTATGCTCCTGAGGGGACTGTAAAGCTTTATTTTGTTTCTACCTTCATGTTGTCAGACTTGTCTGCTTTGATGTTTAAATAATAAATTTATATTGGCTATCTCAATCTTTAAAAGTACTGAATAGGCTATGTATATGAGTTTTGCATGTTAAGATTTTGTGTTGTTTATGCTTGTTACTGTGATTTATATAATGGTGAAGTTTATTAAGGTTTTTGGGGAGGGGGATGTATATTTGACTTGTACATTATGACTTTGTTATTAATTCTCCGCTTCACTAATCTTTCTATTCAGTGTGCTGTATCAACAGCAAAATCAGCCTATGGATGCTTTACAGGCCTATATCTGTGCTGTACAATTGGACCATGGCCATGCTGCAGCCTGGATGGACCTAGGCACACTCTATGAGTCCTGCAACCAGCCTCAGGATGCCATTAAATGCTACTTAAATGCAACTAGGAGCAAAAATTGTAGTAATACCTCTGCACTTGCAGCACGGATAAAGTATTTACAGGTAAAACTAACATTTTAAGAAGTGGGAAATACTGTTCCAAATACATGGTAGAGGGGAGGGGAGAAGTGACACATAAGTTTATCTTGCAGTTATTTGTGTTGTGTATAACCTGTTTCCATGTGTCTTGTAAGCATATCATAGCCTGTAGTATTTTATTTCTTCATTTTTAAGTGAAACTTAATTCCTTATAAACACTATTTTGCACATTTAATCAAAGCATACTGTTTACATCACTTTGCTTTTTTCTTTGTATTGTCTACACTTTTAAGTTCTCATAACATGTAGAGAGAATACACACGCTATCTTTCACTCTTGTTTGCAATTTCAGAAAAAAGGAATTATGAGACCTCTGAATCCAGAGCTCATCTTTGTTCTGATTCTCACAAAGGTTTATATTCTGGTTACCCTCTTTATACTTAGCACCTTTCTAAAACCCCAAATTTTAAATCTATCCTCTCTTTAAGACATAATTAGCTACAGCACTTAGGAAGATTTCATGGACTTGCTCTTACTAAAGTAGGCTTGTGTTAAATTTGCTTTTTACATAATTTTTCCTAGGCTCAGTTGTGTAACCTTCCACAAGGTAGTCTACAGAATAAAACTAAATTACTTCCTAGTATTGAGGAGGCATGGAGCCTACCAATCCCCGCAGAGCTTACCTCCAGGCAGGGTGCCATGAACACAGCACAGCAGGTGAGAAGTTGGGTTATGTTCTGCAGGTGCCCAGCTTTAAGGGTTCTTTACAATCGGTAGTGGTCAAGCTTATTTTATTGAGCACAGGACTGGCTTTTATTAATAAAAAGCCTTTGATTTATTTGCCAAGGGATATTAGATCAAGAAACTCCCTATAATAGGGGAGAAGTATGGGGGTACCAATTTAGAACCTTTGTGGATTTTCATGATTTTAAAAGATCTCATCTTAAGTAGAAATGCTGCAGTGGTTTAATAATCCTGTGAAAGGTACACATTCCTCCATTGATGACCATATGGAAACTGATTTTTCAGTTATTGAGATCAGCTTCAGAATATCTACTCGGCCCTTTTAATATATGTGGGCTGTTAAAATATATAATTTAAAGGAAAGAATTAAGAATATATAGAACCATATTTTTGTCTTCCTTCTGTGATTCTTAGGCTTGTAAACCTCATCATCCAAATACTGAACCTGTACTAGGCCTCACTCAAACACCAATTTCACAGCAATCCTTGCCACTACACATGATTCCTTCTAGCCAAGTAGATGACCTGACCAGTCCTGCCAAGAGGAAAAGAACATCTAGTCCAACAAAGGTATATCTTCTGATGAACTAAAGAGCCCCCTACCAAAATTATATGAAAATATGCATTAAAATGATGCAGCATGCACAGAATTTGTGCTGTAAATTTAATCCGTTGGCATCAAGGTGGGGAATGTTTTTAGGAATTTTAAAAAACATTTTTCAGTGATGTGTTTAATCAGGTTGCAGTTCAGCCAGGAAGTGCATTAAGGGCAATGCAGATCGGTGGCACTGTACTACAATCATAGTTGGATACGTGAAAAGTACAATCATAATCTGATGATAGAGAGGGAGACGATCATGTCATCCTGTCTATTGCCTTTGCTTATATTTAGAATTCAAGTGTTTCATCATCATGTAATAGCGTTACCGTAGATGAAGTATTCAGTTTTAAAAGTACAATACATTTAAGTTAACTGCATAATTTGATTTGACTGTTTCTCTTCATCATAGTAGATATTTAACTTTTTCTTCTGACTACTCTGATACTGTATGGGAATGGTAGAATAAGACTTGCTTTTAGTATATTCATTGTTTATACTCTTGAAGCAATGACTAGTTCTTTCATAAGTACAGTAAAATCTAGATAGTAAAAGAAACTGTGTTGATGCTTTGATAGTCACACATTTTCATGTAATGTTTTATCTCAGAATACTTCCGATGTTTGGAGCAGTGGCCATACAGTGTCACATCCTCCTGTACAGCAACAAATTCATTCTTGGTGCTTGACACCACAGAAATTACAGGTAGGTATGTTGAAGATCTTCAGAAGCTTTCATGTATTCTTTGTTTCTTTCTTCCTTTTAGGACAATAAATCTGAAACATTTTTTTATTTCACATTTCTGAAATTCAATCTGAATTACTTCCCAAATAATACCTGCTGTGTAATTAAAGTTATGCTAATATTTATGGCTTTTCTACATGTGATTAGTTCTTTAGTAAAAAAAATTATGTCTAGCAGAAACTAAACTATATGAAGTGCTAGATTTTATTTTTGAAATCTGATTTTGTGGGTTTTCGTTACGATGTTTTATTGTCTCTTTGGTTCATTAAAGCTTTCAGTGAGCTTCGGAAAGAATTCCCTGTTTTGAAAATCAGGCCTAGTTGGAAACTCTTGGCCATGCACCGCAGGTGCTGCTTTGGATGTTAGTTAAAATAGAAGGAACCACAGTGCAGAGACAGAAGGCATTCTGATTGACTGAGCAGTGTTCCTCTTGATTCCAATATAGTTTCAGCCGTTTCTCTATCTGAACAGTATTCTCTGTCGAACATTATAACAATTATGCTGTATAGTTTTTCTCTCCTTTCCCTCACTTTCCCACCACCTCATCACTTTTTTGATCTTCCCTGATCACTCTTTGTATCTCTCTCTCTTCATGCATTCTTAATATTTCTCTCCACTTATTTTACATTCTACTACTTTTTCCCCTTTTCATTTTCACCCTTTTCTAGATAGAGTTTCCTCCTCTAAGCAGTATCTAAGTAGGCTTCTCAGTCTAAGTCTGATGTACAGGATTTGCTGACAGTAGCTGGACACGGTTCCAACAGATCTAAACAGGAAAGCCAAAAAGATAGAATGCAAGAAGATAGTGGACAAAATCTATATTATATCTCCTAAGATATAATTAAAAATAAAATTGCAGCTCTTAGGCTGTATGGATATGGCACATAGCACACCAAATGTCTCAGCTAACAAAAGCAGTAGAAGAAAAGGGGTATGACCACATAGTAGCAAGCACAGTGCTGCCTGCAAAGCCTCTGCACTCATAGTACCGGAAAGAAGTGCAGATATGTCTCTGCCAACATATGTACTTGGTCAATCTTTCTGATTGCAGTTAACCTATTTAGGTATATTTTCAAAATGTCTAGTTTCAAAAGCAAAATAACAACTGGAAAGCACTGATTTTGACTTCTGTGTACTTTGTACATGCACTCCGATGGAGACCATTGAAATGTTACATACTGCATCTCTCTCTCTCTCTCTCTCTCTCTATATATATATATACACACACATATATATATATGTGTTGCTCTTAGTCATTGCAGTGCTCTACAGAAGGACTTCAGGAGGGAAGCTACTGTTAATCTAGGGAGTTTGTCATAAACCATCTTTAACCACTTCTTCAGACAATGTTGGATTCCTTTTAGTTGATAGTATGCAAATACAATTGTTCAAAGCAGATTATAGTACTACTCATGTACTGATACTTTGGTTCCATTTGTATGTTACTAATGCAGCATAAGATGTAGAAAAATATTTTGCGGGCCTGAAAGGAGCTAGAGGAATCCTTATTGGTGTTTGGGTTTGTGGGGCTAGATTTGGTTTGTTTGTTGCTTTTTGTTTGGGATCTTGTTGTTTGGAGGGAAGGGTTGAAAGGATTTGCAATGATGGGAAGCAGTTTAGTATTTAAGAGCAATCAGGAAAAAGGTCTGTGTGTTTGCTTCTATACACACTCTGATCTTTTGTTCTCAGATGGTACTTTTGGGTTCCATAATTTCTGCATTTATGTCATACCACTTAACAGCAGCAGATTTACTGGGAGAATGATGGTGTCTACAGAGTAGTTTAATACAAAGATAAAGTTTTTGGTAATGGATACTAAAATTTATCTATTGCAAGTGTATTCAGTATCATAACAAGGTATTGCTCTGTAATTAAGTTGCATCTTTTTTTAAATTTATTTTATTTTATTTTCTGGAGAAATTTTTGTGTATGACTATAGGTTGAATTTACTTTGTGTTGAGCAGCCTTAGTAGGAAAAAAAAAGCATAATACAAAAAAGTGTTATGCATAATGATAAGGATTCTGTATAATCATTCTTGAATTTATTTTTCTTTTATGGTGATAGTACGCTTCTTAGTGTGATTATAATATTTATACCTGAAATAATTTAGAAAGCCTCTTTAGTTTCAGTAACTAGTAATAAGGTTTGATTACACAATAGTGCATGGAAAGATGTTTGAGTCTGCAACAAAAATCTCAGTCATGTTTTCAGCTTTACAAGTAGTGTCTTTATGGATAATTTTTAGTGTTATATGCAAGAAAGTTATTGAAAAGCACGTGCAATTTTAATGAATCTGAACTCTACTGCTGTTTTTTCAGCACTTGGAACAGCTGCGTGCAAACCGAAATAATCTAAATCCAGCACAGAAACTTATGCTGGAACAGCTGGAGAGTCAGTTTGTCTTGATGCAGCAACACCAGCCGGTGAGAACAAAAATATTTTTCCTTTCCACAAAAATTTGTCAGTCATGGTGTCTGCTGTGTTTCTTGAATTCTGAAGGATTTCTGTTGTACAGAGTTCTCATGCCCTTTACTATAAGTCATCTTTGCATAAAGCATAATTGTAGTTTACAGGTTGAAACATAATGAGTTTAGATGCATTTTATTTATAGGCTTACCAGATAAAGTTTTCAAGCCACACTTTCAAACTAAAGTGAGTGGACACATCTAAAACCAGTCTTGAAAAATTACTTGAAAAATACTTAATTGTAGTAAGTCATATTATAGCATATCTCCTCCTTTGATTATTCACTTCTGTCTCTCAACTTTAGTAGTAAAATGCTAACACTGAAGCTGAAGGACCTAGAAGAAAAGTGTGCCAATAGCTTTACCTTAAAACTCAATGCATTTGTGAGCATGACAGTCATATTTCTCTAAAGCAACCGTGAAGATCTTAATCAGTATAAAATTAAAACTGACCAATGCAATAATGTACACAAACATAAAATTTTTACCTTCTAAATTCTGCAGCTAATGTTCTTGTGCTTTGTTCATCTTCTGTTAGATGAGACAAACAGGAGTTGCACAGGTACGATCTACTGGAATTCCTAATGGGCCAACAGCTGATTCATCACTGCCTACAAACTCTGTCTCTGGTCAGCAGCCACAGGTTGCTCTAACCAGAGTGCCTAATGTCACTCAGCGTGGAATCCGTCCCGCCTGCCCTGGGCAGCCTATGGCTAATGGACCCTTTGCAGCAGGCCCTATTCCCTGCAGCACAGCAAGAACGCTGGGTAGTACAGACACTATTTTGATAGGCAATAATCACATAACAGAAAGTGGAAGTAATGGAAACGTGCCTTACCTGCAGCGAAACGCACTCTCTCTACCTCATAACCGCACAAACCTGACCAGCAGCGCAGAGGAGCCGTGGAAAAACCAACTATCTAACTCCACTCAGGTATACAGTTTCTGTTTACTCATAGAGTATGTAAGGAAACTTGATAAGCAATCCACCATTTGAAGTGTCATTTTTAAACACATTTTCCTAAAGTTGATTAACTAGTTGTAAATAAAACATACATTAGGTTAAACATGCCTATTACTT